>NC_031770.1:4181694-4528057 GCF_001522545.3 Parus major
TCTATGATCCACCTGCTCAAATACTTCCTGCTAAGGAGCCCAAAATAAATCACAACTCCTGCTAAGACAAATTTCTCTGAAAATGTGTTTTTTCAAGTTGCAGTATTTATGGGGAATGCTGACATGAACATTCATCTCCAGTCCAGAGCCAGCTACCCTCAGAAGGACATGAAGTCCTGCTCATTTATTCCTGCTACAAGGAACAAGCCTTTCAGTTTTCCAAGAGCAGAGTGCTTTGAAGAGAAAACAGGCACCCCCCTGAATCTTCAGTGGTGCACAAGCATGAGCTGCAGTTTGCATGTGAGTCCTTTGCCACTGAATTTCCTCCTCTGCACAGAAGCCAAACAGGCCAGCCCCTGAGCCAGATCCCTGCCAAGATTCTGATTAAAAACTCACTCTCTGCACCTGTCTATTTATTTTACCTCTCTGCACCTGCAGACTGGTTTCAAGAGCCTCATTATTGCTCACTTGTCTCTGGCCTCATTCTGACAAACTTCACAGACAAAATGCCGCATTTCCCTTCTAATGACCATCACAACAGCCCCGGCTCTGAGCAGCCTCTAATCATTTCTCTTTTTTTTCTTTCCTGCTCACAAAATATGTAATAATGAATGGCCATACAGCATGCTGAAAGTAGAATTAATGCAATTTCTAGAAATGATAATCTGCTTTTAAAAAATTAAATCAAAGAAGATAAATGATACAAAAGGAGAAAAAAAAAAAAAAAGAAATTGAAAACCCCAACAAGAGTATAACTGAAGACAGTGAGTGACCTTTTCGTGTTCTCAGAGCTTCTATCTAGAAATTTATGAATTCTGCACCTGGAGAGGCCTGCACAGCCCTTGTATTGTGTCTCAGTCTCTAATTTCTGTTCTGTATAAAGGGTAGAGGGACCCATCACTGACTCGTCTCATTGCTGCTGGTGCTGCCACTGGCCAGACTGGAGCCCTTGCTCAAGCCAGTCTGGAGACAAACTGCTGGAACTCCAGGCTTTTCTCTGAACCCCATTTTTCCCAGTCCTCCTTGTAGGTTCTCATTGACTTATCTATTTCCCCATAAAGTGTACCTGGAGCTTGATTATTTTTGCTAACTAGAAAAAGAATAAAATCCTTCTTCTCCTTGGACCTATGGAGTCCTGGGCAGAGGGCAGCCCATATAAGCACAACTCTTCCAGGCTGTTCTACTCTCAAGGCAATGCATGGGAATAGTTCTTGTAGGAAGTGCCATAAATCTCTTGTATAGTACAATTGACAAGCAACCAGTGACCACAGGAAGAACCACCCTGCCTAGATCTGGTGAGCCTAAAGTGCTCCTTCACGTGGAAATTCTATGTTTTGTTTCCTACAGAATCAATTATGCTTGTAAAAATACACTTCTTACAATACCTCCTGTATCCATACATGTGTTAAGATGTGAAGTTCCAACCTTCCCTTTAAGATACCATCCTGCTGCTTCCCAAGGGACCTCCTCACAGTGTTGCTGTAGTGTGGGAATCCTGTGGAAGTGTGGGGTTGACAAACAAACAGGTATTTAAAAGAGATCCCAGTATGAAATTTTAATGGGGAAATCAAATATTGATAGTTTTGTTTAGTCAAGACAGGTTTATCTTTAATCCAGAAGACATTCAGAGAGGATATTGTACCATGTGCACTTCCAAAGGCACAGCAAGGACAGAATATTAGCAAACTCTCACTGGTTATCCAGCCTAAGCAAACCATCTCCAGGAGACAGCCAGCTGTGCCATAGAAACAGGATTTAATTAGACCATTCGGTCCAGGCAGATGTGAAGGCAAAAGCTGCAGTCTCATTAGCGAAAGCTCCTAGGTTATAAACCAGGACCAAAATGGGAGAGGAAAACTCAGATCTTGGATCTGTACCACCAAAGAGAGAACAAAGTTTACCCAGTGAGTCACAAGTCACAAACCAAGTGTGTATTAATCTTCCCCCTGACACATTTCTTCCATCCATCAGATCTAGCATTGTGCTGCTCTAACAGTGAGGATACATCATGTCATTCATGACACATGATGATTCCCAGATGTTCAGAGAGCTCTGCTACCCAGTGGAACAAATGGGTGTTTACAGTAAAATAAGCACCAACTTTAGCAAAACTGAAGATGAAGTTACAAGTTAATTAGTGCAAGAGGGCCTAAGCCCCATGATATACGGCACTCATATTTCTTCAGTAGATCCAGACCAAATTGAGAAAAGAGTCCAACAATTGAATAGCAGAAAATCAAAACCAAAAAAACCCACCCAGAAAGTCACCCTGAGAGAAGCCAGAATAAATAACACCACTGCCGAGCTCTGATGTAGCTCCTCTGGTGGAGTTCCTGGTGATGAATAAAAGGAGCTCTGAGTCAGGTGCTTGTAAATACAGTCATATGTAACACCAAATCAATGAGAAATAGAGTTGGGAGAGGAAAAAGGGTCTAAAAACATCTCGGAGAGCCTGTGAAGCTCTCAGCTGACTGTAAGAGCTCCTGATTGAGGCAAGAACATCACAAGTGTCTTTGAAGGTTATTTGCTCTTAAATTTCTCTAGTGGCATATTGAGGAGCAGCTGGAGAAGGGGGACACCTACCTGAGGCTGTGGGAGGAGATATGAACTGGGGCCTCACTGACTTAAACCGAGGCAAAACACAGCTTTCCACTGGACTGCCTCGGTGCTTATATTTCCAGTCTAACATAAGGAGTGAACAATGGCAAATTCTCAAAGCAGACACTGCATGAGAAACTCCAACTGCATGAAACTCCAATGAGATCAAAAATAACTCCCTATTAAAGTCTGTCCTCCTAAAAAGTTTAATGTTCCCAAAAGTCACTACAGCTCTCCAGGTCTTCTGCTGAATCTTCCTTCCTCTCCCAGACATTTCAGTCAGTACTGAATGGAGCCCTGCAAAAAGAATCCAACCCACCCATTCTCTGGAACTTCATGTGAAACACAGGAGACAGGAGCAGCCCATGGAGCCCATGGCACTGCCAGCCATCCTGGTGACCCCACAACAGCTCTCTAGAGACAGAGTTCATACAATGACAGAGGGCCAAAGGCTGGCACTGTGCCTGGATACCTTCCTTATTCTGTGCTAGAGAACAAATTCATTTTCCATAAAGCACTAAATAGGCCAATTTTTAATCTGGCTTGAAGCGCTTAAAACAACCTGCAAAAAACAGGTGGGAGCCTCCTTTCCTGCAAGCCAAAAGACAGATAAAAATAGACTTGAATTGCCATTGAAAATGTGGTAAAACTATCCTTTTCCATCTGCTAAAGCAAACCCTGGGAGTAAGTGAATTAACAGGTCCCCACGAGCAGACACTGTGAGCAAGGAATTGCTGCTCATTAATTAAGATAAATGTGACAGCAACTGATTGCCTCTACCTCTTGGAAGCATCAATCAGAGCCCAAAGCTGAGTGTGCACCTTGTCTGTCCCTCACAAACCCTGCTGGAACTCTGCTCCTTCCTTCCTAAATGTTTAGAGCAGCATTCCCTCACAAGTGAAGGCCTTTCCTCTCCGGCTTCTCCATATTTCCCATCCAGCCCGGTGTTAAATCCCAGTGCCATCTCCTCACTTTGAAGTCGGCCACAAGCAATGAGTTCAAGATGTAAAACCCAGGGCATTTGCAGAAAGGGTTTTTACAAAGCCAAGATGTCCTTCCAGAGAGATTAGACCCGAAGGCCATCATTAACACGGCCCTGCTGCTGTTATGACAGCATAGCCCTGATCACCCACACTGACATTCAGCTTGCCAGAGTGATCCCAAAGGAAGGATCCTAAGCACCATCTAATTATCCCAAACTTCAGCCAGTTGCTCAAGAGGGTTGCTTCTGTGGATAGGCTGCTTAAAATACCCCATGTACCCAGGCATGGAAACACAGACTTCCCCTCAGTCCAAACACAACCAGTTTAATCAAGTCAGACTGTGACCTGTCCCAAGCAGAAGGGAGATAGAATAGTTTTTGTTTAAACAAGGGGGGGAAAAAAAAAGCAGCCAAATCCTTGTCTCATTTATGGTAATGTAAATCTAGAATAACTGGATAAATATAACTGAAGCTAAAGCTTTTATAAACAGGTATAAATCAGATCAGCTTAAACACATGCAAGTTTTTAAGACTCTTTGGCATCTTTTAAACCTCAGTTTCTGGTTAGATGCTCAGTCAGGCTGAGCCCAGCCTTTCAGCTGCCTGTTATTTATGGGACTGTTCACAAAGCTGAGTGGTCACCCCACAGGACATGTTTAACCTTCATTTGCACGACACTTTGCAGATGTGTAAACTGAAAGGCTGGCAGAAATTTAAGTGTGCACAACTGGGGGACAGACCTGTCCCTCCAAAAAATGAAGTATCAAATAGAGCCATTAAAAAGCCAAAATTAAAAATCGAGATGTCCGCCCCAGGAAATCATGATTTTTCATTTCAGCTAGAGATCAAACATTCAGTGTTTTTTCCCCATAGAATCAAAAGTTCAGAGCTTTTTTTTTTTTTTTTAGTTTGAACTGTTGAAACATTTTGACTGAAAATAAACATTTTGACATTTCCAAGTCAGAATGTATACATGTGGTTTGTCAACAAAATTAGGTTAGAAATCGCAAAGGAAGAGGTTTTCATGTGAGGTTTATATTGTACTTCCTGCTTTTTGAAGAAACAGTGCAATCATGGCCAGGTCAAAAAGTTAAGAGGTGCTCAAAAATGCTAACAATGAATTGCCCACTCTCCTTTAATCTCAGATCAGTTTTGAACTCAGTTTGGATTATCCCTGATTTTATTCATGATAATTCATCTACTTTTCCAGCTGCATAGGCAGATGCAGAGACTCGGGCTGCCAATGACTTTCATGCACAATCTAGGATTAGATGTGCAGAAAAGCACAAAAATATTATTATTGTTACCTTTGTATGTGTTTTCTTGAAACAGAAGTTTTGTTTTACACCTTTTAAGGGTGAATGCTGGATCCTATTTCAGATTTCTCTTCTGAATTTAGCCTGCTTGGACAAAGTTGAGAGATTTCAAACATCAAATCAGTTTGGAGCTATGTGAATTCCTTCCAGATATGACTTTTCTTGGATGTGTAAAAGACTCAGCACTCAGAGAGCACCTGAATGACAACTCTGCTGCCACAGGGACTTGCACAGCAAAGGGTTTGAATGAGCAAACTACTGGCCATGCAATTATTTTCACTATTTCTTTTTTTGAACTGCAATGCAGAGAATAAGAGTTCTGGCAATAGAATATTTTAAATCTGTACCCTTAATGTGGAACAGAACTGCACGGCCAGAACAATTAAATTTGTCTTGCTTTTATTTTAAACTCCTATATCTTGATTCTGGCAAGAAGTTGAAATGCCCAGAATAATTCTCTTTTCCCAGTATCTCTGGATTGCCTTCAAGCAAGGTATCTGGAAAGACTGGAATCAAAATCATTTCCACCTACCCCTGTATCTTACCAGTCAAAGCTTATGTGAGTTACAGAAACTGTTGATGCTCGTGCAACAAGCGCTGGTCTGAAAAATATAAATGTATTTTATGACTTTGGAAAACTTTCATCAGAGATTTTTTTTTCACAGAGAGATGTTTGTGTGCATATACATAATCCCAGCAAGAAACCAAGACTATTTTACTCTTCCATACACCCACCTCTAATTACTGTATGTTCTATGGTAATACATCCCATTTATATAAGTAATTAGTCCTTTGGAAAGGGAGTCTTATCTTAAAGATATTCAAGCACCCACAAGAAAAATAAATTAAAGAAAGTTGATACCAGGTCTAAAATATTAGAGAAAATACCTGAAAAATATTGCAAAAAATACTGAAGATAGGATATCTTGTTGTGGCACCCTGTGTATCCAAACTGAAAGGTTCTGAGTCTCAGGGAGCAGCTGCTACTGCGAGTCACATCCTAATATCCAGCAGACTCAAGCAACAATGGAAACATGCAAAAATCAGGAAGAAAGTTTGAAAATGCAGGCAGCTGTTTTTCTTGTTAGGCATAAATTTCATGCCATTGGATTCTCAATTCATTTTCTATCAAGAGAAAAACTGAGATCCAAATATTTGATGTAACATTCATGTATTCTGCAACACAAGCAGTCCAAACGTCTCTAATTTTTGCCTTTTTACAAAACCTTCATAATATTTTACTCCTGTCAAGGGCTTATATTTTCTTGATGGAAAGAGATGATGTGGGAGGACAAATGGATGAGATGCAGTGCTTAATCTATTTGAAAAAAAAAAATCTCTTACATCGAGGACTCTTTGATAAAATAATGATGAATCAAATCAACTCCATGGACACAACATTAAGCTTCCCCTTGCACCTTGACTTTTAGACAGTGGTAGACTTAAAATCCTTTATAGCCAAGCACTAGACCAACATCTATGGGAATGTAAATAGTTGTACAAAACCAAAAAGAAGGATAAATAATTTTAGAGAAGAGGATAGTCCATCCTGTATCTTTGAAACTTTTGGTACAGAAATAGCCACAGGAAGTGGAAATGAATGCAACAGATGAATATAATGTACACAACACCTTTTAATTTGTCCCAGTGAATCCAAAGGGGTGTAACTTAAAAAGTTTAGGAGTTCAGGGAGTACACATGCTGGATAAATAATTGAAAGGTCTTCAAGTAAAGCAGAGGATTGCACTAATCCAAACAGGCTCTGAATTTCAGCTTGCTTAAATTCACATTAATTTCTGGATTTGGTCCTGGGAACAGGACCTGCTACATAGTGGTTAATTTTCTCAGGGAAACAAAATGAATGAGTGGTATGAGACTCACCTGAGAGCCAGTGACCTTAGGTGCAGGTCACTAACAATATTAAACATGTGGAAAAGTGGAACAGATGAACAGATTCCAGAAAAGGAGAAAAGTCTGCTGTGGAAACACGCACTGCCTTTCAATTGTCACAAGGAACATCAAACCCAAAAAGCTAAAGCTCCCCATCATTAGAGAACAGAAGCAGCAGCCACCAAGAAGGAGACAAGAGTCTTCAGGAGCTTGGGCTTGTCCAGGAATGGGACTGTTGATGTACTTTCTGCAGCATTGCACACTCCAGAGCCAGGAATACAACAAAGATCTGAGCTGTGGGTTCCTAGACAAAATTCAAATTATCCTGCCATGTGAGACCTACATGGCATCACACTGTTTCCCCCAGAGTTTATCAGTGCCTCCTCGCGTCGTTCACACATTGAACAGGAAGGAAAGAAAGCACCTGCCTGGACCAGGAGAGGCAGGGTACAGCAAGAAGATCCAGGAGCTGGGTATTTATGATCCAGCTATTTAGTCTCTAGGAGAAGCTTGCAGTAGCAGCCAGGGCCCTGAGTCTAGAAAAGAGATAAGTGTAAACTTTCTGAGATTATTCTAGCATCCCATATCCTTAACCAAGTTGGAAGTGCCCTGACTTCATTTTCCTACAGATAGGAGAAATAAAGGTTTATGTCACATAAAGCTTGGAGCCTTTTGCTTAGCAGATGGATGGCCAGCTTCCTGCTCTCTTAGGTAAGCAATAGAGGAAATTATACTGTAATTCAGAGAGCTTTGAAATAAAACGGCTTTTGGCAATGCTTAGACTTGTGCTAATATCACAGCAGTTATTTCTGTCAGCTTCAGAGTACTGTGCTGTGGCCAATTAATGGAAAAAAAGATGAGAGTCAGTTAATTGCTCTGGGATTTTCTCTCTGAATGTTCAGGCTAGATTAAGGAAAAGGCCTTGCCCTTGCCTGCATAGCCTCTTATTTCCAATTGGTGTTACAGCAGTGCTGGCCTCGCTGCTCCTATTAAAGGTCAGTCAATGTTTCCACTATAAACCTTTTTTACCGCGGATTTCACACAGCGTGTGAGTTTCATTTACTCTGGACTGAATCACAGTTCTTCTTGACCTGGAAACGGAGGTGTTTTGATCTGTTCTTTAAATCTGTATGCTCATTTCAGTATTAACCTGGGACATCTTCAAAAACACACATTCTTATTTAAAAAGATTCCAAGTGTAGATGATCCCCTTTGGATAACTGATTCCTTCAGAACACCAGCCAGTGGTTTCCTGATTTAGTCCCAAAGCAATATTGGCAGCTCATTGCATGTTATCTGAGAAACTATGGTTATCAAGCTTTATTATTCAATAGAGGGTGGGTCATTTCTGAAAAATGAAAATATGAAAGGAAGGTATTACTACTTGGAACAATTTTAGTTTCCAAACAGAAAGTTGTATTTCAAAATGGGCTCTGCACACAACCAGCAATTGGACACAGCACAACCAACCCCCAGGACAGATTATGAAAATGGTTTTTGCATTGGGTAGGAAACAAAAAAACACTGGAATCAAAATCCTGTATACTCCAAACTTCTCTAGAAATTACGTACTCCATGGGATATCTCTAGGGCAACTGATCAGCCCTTTGTAAAGTGAATAATCACCAAGGAATTATTTGTAAAGTCCCCTCATTATACACCCACACACATCTTCTTTCCCACTGAAGCAATAGCTCCTGCTGTCTATCTTCTGCCTCCCTCTATTGGGAAGAGGCCTCCTCCACAGGTAGGAGAGGCCAAGTGCCAGCTCTGGTGGGTTACTCCCTGTTCTGGCTTAGCTGAAGCACACAGGACAGACACATGCAGCCCCCTCTCCTCCCCAGGGCTGAAGATGGTTCCCTGTTCCCTTTTCCCCATGTGGGCAGAAGAGCTAAGGGAGCCTTTTCTCCCTCTAGAAAGGAGCTACAAGCCAAGAGGAGGAGGCTTACCAGAAAATTCAGGTTTGGTGTCACATATCTGTCATTGAGGTGTGTAAGAAAGGATGGACGGTGGGGATACCTAAGAATTTGGAAATAGTTTTGTACTCCATGTCACAGTATAAAAAAGCTGTCACAATTTCAACAGGAAAAATCAAAGCACTTCCCAATCAACCATGTTTTTATTTTCAGGGAATTATTTGATGAAAATTCTCCAGTTTGTGAGGTTTCAATCTGAACAAAGCAAAATCAAAATTCTTTTTCCACGGTTATTTGCATTCTTTGCCCATCCCTACTTTCAGCTTTAAGTCTCTCCACACGCACCTAGGTTTGCTCATCACACCCGCACACCTGGTTCTCCGTTAGGACTGCCTTGGCATGGCCCCAAGAGCAGTGGATTTTGAAGCCAACACCCATTTCTCATGCAGAGGACAATCCCACACCTATGGCTATGCTTTCAAATTATTTAAATCCACACGGGGCATCTGCAGAACTCAGCTGCAGAGGTACAAATTTAGACTGTTAAAACAATCTTGATGGAAGTCTGATTAAATTCTTACTGCATCAGGAACAGGGTTTGGTTTAGCTCAGGCCATGTGGAGGAGGTCAAGCTAAAGGCAGAACTCCCCATGAGGATTTTAGAGGCAGAATGGCCACGCAGGGAGTTCAGCCATCAGGCTACACAGTTTACCAAGTCAGGTGAGAATGGCCTGTGTATCTCTGTAGAAGTCACAAGTAAATTGCATTTTCACACTCTTCTTCTCAGACTTAAGAATTACAAAACTGATACTTCAAAACAAAGCTGGATGAGCTGATGCCTCACAGGCTTCCATGAGCTGGCACCAGAGCTGCAGGTCAAGGCATCCTCAACTTTAACATGAAAAAAATTCTTTACTCTAAGGATGATGAAAGCCTGTCACAGGTTTCCCAGAGCACCTGTGGATGAACTTCCATCCTGGAAGTGTTCAGAGCCAGGCTGGATGGGGTTCTGAGCATCCTGGTCTAGAAGAAGGTGTCCTTGTCCACAGCAGAGGGTTGGAACAAGATGATCTTTAAGGTCCCTTCCAACCCAAGCCTTTCTATGATTCTGTGTTATGAACATGGACACAAGCACATGGATCTGCCTGGATTGCAGGCAGCATTAACACGGGGATACCACGTACCAATAAGACTGGAACATGTTCAAATGATGGGCTGAGCTCATTCACCTCTGCCAGCATCAATTCATGTAGCCATGCCTTCCTATTAATCAGTATTTTGCAGGTCTGACACCAAAGGCTGCTTTTTCAGTCCAGCCAGCTGCCATGGAGTACCCTGGGGAGGACACAAGTGCGTCTGAAGAAACGGGACTTGGAGCAGTGCAGCTTTGTGTGTCTCCACCTTCATCACTGCTCTGCTGGGACAGCAGGGAGGCAGCTCATGGAGAGTGGGAAGGATGAGTAAAGGAAAGCATGCTGGAAGAGATTCACTAGAGAAAATCCCTCAACCCAAAAGGCCTGTTCAGGGTATTCCTGAGGAGAATGAGGTCCTTTGGCTGGCACAATAAAACTGTGATCTCTATTCAGAGGGAGGAAAAATATACTTTTAGGCTTGTCAGTAAGGTGGGCTCAGTCCAAAACAGAGGGACAGCTCAGTAGTAAGTTGGATCTGCAGCTATTTACTTTTAAGTGAGATTTGGCTCCCAGTTCCCAGACTGAAGTCAAGACTTTCTACCCTTTCCACATTGACTGACCTTACCACTTAGCTCACCTAAAAGCACAGGACTGTCACAGGTCGTTTTAAGGTGTGGGAGTATTTCATCCTGCATTTTTCAAGGGCTTCTCCAGCCTGTATTTCTGCATCTCTGCATTTACAGTATGGAAAGCTGTCTCCCTCTGAGCCCATGTTGTACAGACGATGAGAAAACCTCCTATAACATCCTAACAAAACATGCTTGAACAGAGCCAGCAAGATTTCACTATAAGCTATTTCTGTAGGTTAATTCTATTGCATAACTTAAACGATTGACAATCATCCACAGAAGAACCAAAGAGGTGTTGAAAAAGAGAGGGGATCTCCATAAGTCACATGGCACTAGTCCTTGCTGTTTCCAGCTCAAATTTTCAGTGTCAGAGCACCACAGAAACACAGGAGACAGAAGTGGTCCATTACTGACTCAGCTGAGCATAGTCTTTGTGTCCAGCTGCTGAATGACTGATGCCACTGCCCCTTTTACTTTCCTGAAGGGCCTGAAATGTTTTCAAGCTCCACCTATTTTCTAACTTTTCAAATTATAATAGGCTGTGCTTTTATTCACTCAAATTGCCTTTGATTTTATTTTCTTTTTCCTCTTTTTTTTTCCAGATGGAAAATATCTGGAAAGAAACCCTTCAATAATAGAGAAACCAGCAACTTGTGGGATGAGTTTGAGACTGCTTGGGAAGAAGAGACCCAGGGAGCACACATTATTTATCTTGCATTACTCCACTTTTTTCCAAATGTGTTTTTATATAACATGACAGGTTATCACTTCTTGCCTTTGGCTACAGATGGGTAGGACTGCAAACAATCAAATGCAAATCAAGAACAGTCTACAGCAGACACACCATTGTATTGTCATGGCATCACTCCTACTCACTCCATTAGTCAAAGCACTCCCTCGCTTTGGTTATTTGGATGGAGTAGCTGGGTGGAGACAGAGTGTGTGGGTGGATGGCCCTTCTCCAGCAGAGCAAACACTCTCCTCGGGGGACGTCTCTTACGACAAGGAATTCCTTGTGACATCATGGGCTGCTTGACGCGGGAGTGATGTGCTCGAGCTGGAATTGCTCCCACTGAGTTTTATAACACAGCCAAAACAGGATGAGCAAATCCTACAAGGATAATCAATTCAGGGGCGTGGCTGTACTTATACCAGGATTTTTCCTTCCTTCCTTTCCCAATAGTAAGATGTGTTTCAGAAATGCAGCTTCTAGCCCCAAGAAAGCTGGATGCACACACTGACTGTGATTAGCAGAGCTCTCCTTTTGTTGGGTTTATGCACAAAATACCAACTCAAAAGTTTTCCCTTTCAGGATCAATTAAAAGAAATCTCCTTAACACAATCTCATAAAATAACCCAATAGTCTTCAAGAAAGGCTCAAACAGTTTTAAAACTTCAAGTCAGCCATGCTTTAGATTTAGATCTTTACTATTTGGAAAGGGCTGACATTTTCTTACCAGAAAAAAAAAAACAAACTAAAACCGGCAAATTTGGGTTAGATGAACTAAGGAATTGTTTGTCCTGTCTAATTCACCAAAAACCCAAGAGACATTTACTCAAGTGCTTCACATCTCAAAAATGTTCACATAGTGTACAGACCAAGCTGGCATCATTGACAGAGGACATCTGATCCAGACGTAACACATTCTATAAATCACACAGTGGGCAGCACCACCGGGATGAGGAATATCCTTTTTTGAGCTGTTTTTGGTTAGCAGAGCCCAGCAAGCCCTGGTCAGGACTACAAAACACAACAGAACAAGGCACACCAGGCATATTCCATCTCTAACTCCTGGGTAGAGCTTTAGGGCAGTAGATTTCAACTCCAATTTTCTGTGCTTTACTTGGCTTAGAACAACTGACAAGGGCAATTCCTACACATTTTTGTTGTTTCAGTTAAAACAATTGGGAAAGGACAGGTGAGTATGGCTATACACATCTAAGTGGGTAAAAACCATATCCTGGTATGATATTACAAAAACAATGTGATGAGATCCAACAAGCTGTAGTACACAGGACCTGATATTAAAATAACAATCAGCTTGCATCAAAAAATTAAATTTTTGTCTTCTAGAAAAGATGCAATTAAGAAAGAACACACAGCTTTAGTGAGATGTCATAACCTGGTATTAGCAAAATAAAATCCCCAAATAAACTATTATTCCAAGGGAAATATTTACAGTAATTATAATTTAGTGAGAAACTAAAATGAAACTGTAACTGAAAAAATTAGGGGAACATGTACTGTGGCCACATCTCTTCCTTTGATCTGCTCACGAGGAGCTTGGTGAGATGGAAGAAGGAAAGATTTGGCTACTGGTAAAAAGAATTCCTCCTCCTGCACTACAGAACAGTCTGTAAGCCCAAACATACACTCACAGTAAGAGAATTTCCAATAATAGGCAAAAGTACAACGCACAATTATCTGTGTTACACAACGGCTGGAAATCTCATTTGTAATGAATCCACAGGTTCCCCAGGAGGTGAATCTCTGCCGTGGTTCCTGCAACAAGTTCAGGATCTCTCCCTAAGCACGAGCAGGGCAGGTTTGACCCTGGCTGTCCCCCACATCCCAGAACACCATCCTCCCAGGTTATATCCTACTTCTCCTTGACACCACACTACACAAACACACCCTGCCAGGCCCCAGCACACCTTTCCCATTATTTGAAGTGTTTTTCACTGCGGAGCACATGTGCATTCTTCCAAACATGTGTAAGAACTCCAGGGGCCTGGGGGAGCTGCAGCCCCCGTGGTGTGCAGCAGGAACACAGCCAGGCCGCCTGAAAAGAGAATTGCCCTGAGCAATGCTTATTCTTAGATTAGTTGCACACAACAGGGAGATCTTCCTATCTGAAAAGTGCATATTTGGAGAGCTACACCACCTGCCAAGACTTTCCCAAGTGGCTCCCAGGTGCACCAAGGCTAGCAGGGGTATTAGAGAGAAGGTGAAAACAAACTCTGGCATAGGAGAGAGGGAACACACTGAATTCTCCTCTTAATCCCTGATATTTAAGGGATCGCTTTAAACCCTGCAGCACGAGATTTGTGATTCCTGACAGCATATGTTCTTTATTTGGGTTATTCCTATTACTCCTATCAGTGTTTGCTATTGTCTTTTCTGCAACAGGAGCTTGACAGCCGATGAAAGCAGCACAGGTGACTGGCAATTTTCCACGATCCTCTCCCCTCACAGTCCCATTCCTCACTCTAATTTAATCAGGTGCTTTTAGCCTGGTATATCATGCTTTACTCTCCAAGGCACGCTACACCTAAGGCTCACCTACACACTGTGTCACTGGCATCTTAAATCACCATTCTGGCTCCAGGGTAGCTCTAAGAGTATCAGCATGTACTGACTATCCCTCATTAAAATTCAGCAGCGCTGGAGCAGATGAATTGTGCAACCCCATTGTTCCTGCTGTGTGGTTGCAGGCATTCATATAATCTTATTATGACTTTTGGGTGGTTCACATGCATATTTACACTTTAATTTTCTGTGCTGTAGGTTCAAAGAGGAGCGTGTGAAATAGTAATATATGGCTCTTGGAACTGGGAAAAGATTAAGAGTCTCCTAAAATAAATACAAAGTGATCTAACATCATCACGGTGTAGAATTAACACTGGAGCAAGAAAAAAAAAAATCTGTAAACTGTTCTGGGAAAATTAGTATTTTTGTTTTGGAAAAAAGCATTGTCTTTGAAAATCTTCATGTTAAGTAAAGGTTCTAATATTGTTAAGTTTCAGTAATGCCCTGGAGCCCTTTCCACAGTACAGATACTCACTGTGTTTGCCACCAGATAAATCCAAAATGGAATTGCAGTGCCCTCCTCGGGGATCTTCCCTGCATTTCATTAGGGACCATCAGCAATTGGCAAAATGAACAAAATTAGAAGGAAATACTTAGGGCTATTTTCACGTAAGGAATTTTTCCTTAAGGGACCCATCAAAGAGAGGTGAAGGGAAAACACTTCCCTGTTTGTTATGAAATCCTTTTCCTACAGGATTTACATCAACAACCTAGGGATACCTCAAAATATTTGAAACTTTGCATAATGCTTACAAAACAACAGAGATGAGCAAGCCTTGGAAGATTACAAGGAAGTGTGGCTGCTGCTGATTCCCAGAAAAATGCTTTCATCACAAAAACACAGCTGAAGAAGAGATAAAGGAAAAGGAAAGACTCAAGGAACCTTAACCTGACAGGGGAAGAAATTCCTCTATATGTAACTATGCTGAGTTACCACACTGGCAACATCAGCCCTAGCACCTGGCAAAGACATCAACAACCCCTGTAAGGAAGAGCACTTGGATTTGGATCCTCAGCGTTGTCACCTTCCCCCTTCAGAAAGTGTGGCCGAGGCATCCTCGAGGTTTCAAAACACAGACTAATTTGTGCCTTCCTCCAGTTTCCCCTGATGAACCCCAAATGAAATGTGTGCACCTCAGTGTTAACTCAGGAGGAAGGTCCTCTGAGCTCTTTGCACTCTTCACAGCACACCTACACCATTTTCATGTGTTTTTATTGACACAACTGTATTTACATTTCGATCTGATGTGTACAATATACATCAGGATTTAATGGCACAGATAGGACAAGAGTCCAAAAATTCCAATCTATTTCTCAACTACAAGACTTTACTCACCCCAGCCCTTGGCTCCTCTACAAGGACCACCAACAGAGGCAACAGCTGAAGACAACTGCAGTAGTTTTCTTTGGAATATGAACACGAGGAATTCAGCTGACACTGGAGGGATTCTGGATGGTGGGTTATACACCTGCCAGGATGAAGCAGCTATTTAGCAGGCTGTCTCTGAGGTTTTTCCCTTTATTCCCTCACCAAGAAAAGAAAAGCAGCCCACCACATAAGGTGGTGCACACCCCATATGGCTTCTTTCCTCTCCCCCCTTCCACTTCCTCTCTTTTTGGTAAGGAGAAGAGCAGCAGGAGCAGCCATGAAGTTTCTCCTTTTTGTGGTTTAATGCTGCAGTGTGTGATCTCTGCTTGCTTTAGTCACAAGCTGGCAGGTACAGCTTCAGTGAGGCTGCTGCAGTGGAAGTTCAATAGACAGTCTCAAAGGGGTGGCTAGCACCAATGACTTAAACAGAAAACCTTGTGTTTACTGGTCCAGGATCAAGCAAAACATGCTGGCCTAAACCTTTCTTATATATATATTAACATACTTCATTATATGAAGTCTTTAACCATAGTGAGTGAAACAGTACCAATGGGAAACCCATAAAAGTTGGAATCCACAGAATGGAATGTTTTGATTTATTTTTGCCTACCCTCTCCCAGGAGACAATCGAAGAGTAAACAATATTTTAGCTTTCCTCAAATTAATTATCTGTAAGCTTTTCCCCATCAGACTTCACTCTTGGTGCAGAATAACACACCTCCCCTTAGGAAAAAAAAAATGTTTAAAATCCAGAGGAAACATCTTAGCACCTTTTATGTGGCCCAAAATAAACAGTCCATAACCCAGTAAAATCTTTTTTTAAGAATAATAGGCAAGGAAATGGCTAGAAAAATAATTTCTGAAAATCCAACAGCAGAACAAAACAGGAAAATGTCTGGGTTTTTCATTTGCATTTTACCAACACCCACTTTCTAGTCCACTGTTTTCTTACCATATGAATACTGGGCTTTACTTCATCACACTAATTAAACCTTTCAGGTGTTAGAGAGTACTTTCAGGAATAAATACCTGGAGGCTGTTTATAGATGGAGAAGTATGACAAGGATGCTCTAAGTACAGGAATGCTAAATAAAATCACTGCTGAGGGAAACAGAAACTTGTTCATCAGTTCATGTGTTTTAAAAAATTTTGAGCCTTTTCTACATCATTTAAAGCTGTGCAAATCAACAGTGTTCATAGTGCACAAAGAAATTCTCTCCTATCTTTTTTATACAAAATAGAAGCATTAGCTTTATAAGGAAATCCTTTTGTACCAGGACTTTGGAATTTAAAGTTGTGACAGATAAGCAAGCAATTAGAATGTGTTTAATACTAGAATGATTTCAGCACAGCTAAAAATACTGGATGCCTTTTGCTTCAGAATTTGTAATTTCTCAGTACAGCTTTCTTATTTAAAAGTCTATCTTTTCTTTGATATTTCATGATGGGTTTTCTTAATCACATGGTTTAAAAAAAAAAAACAACGTATTTTGAAAGACAATTTAGAAAAAAACCCAAATCCAGTATCAACAGTGATTTTTCTCTGAGACATTTAGAGTTCACTTAGATTTTTCCTAAGAAAAAATGCCAATAATTTTCTTTCACATTCCAAAAAATCCAGATCAGAGTGGGATCCTAGTGCTCCTAGGAGGATGTGAAATGTAGCACAAAGGACATGTAGAACTCCTGACTGGAAGCTGAAGCTCATCTTGCTCAACAAATGAGAGTAACTTCTCCTGGGTGTTGTAATTCTATCATCACTTGGAATCTGAAATCAAGATTGGATGCCTTTCTAAAAGATGTGCTCATGGATCAGTCCCAGATTAATGTCTTTGATAGTTCCTGTACTTGGTAGGAAATAATATAAAAATAGCAAGGTCAAATTCTTTGGCTTGTTTTACACCACAGGTCAAAGTGGACAACCGCAATTCCCTGAGGAACCTTGAATTCACTGCCATCATCAACAACAGTAATAATTACTGTGAGCCTGGAATATTTGATTTAAATCCTGATGGCAAGCAGTGGAGAAGGGCATGAACTATCATCAGAGCACAATCTGTTTGAATCCTAACTCACTTCACAAGTGAAATTTTAGGAATTCTCCTGGCTCTGATCCTTTACTGTGGTGCAATGCAATCAAGTTCAGTGTTAGTACTTCAGATAAGAGTTTCTCCTTAAACAGATAGCAGGGATCTACCATCTATTTTACACATGGCAGGGAAGACATCTTTTTTCAGCTAAACCTAGCAGGTGAGGTTCAGCTATTCAGAAGTCTTTGGAAGAACAAAGATCATCATAACAGGTCACATGGATAGGGATACTGGAGAAAAAGCTAACTCTTCCACAGGTGGATGTTTCTAACAATGTACAATTCTCCACTGCAAACTAAAACAGAGGACAGAGGTCTGTGATACAAGGGGTACAAGCAGTGATCAGCTCTGATACCTAATCATTCAACACTCCTGAAAGCTGACTTGTTACCCTTGCTGGAAGAGAGCTCCAAACTCAGCACAAACCCAGCTCCCAGTGCTGCTCAAGGTGGATGAATCACCCCGAGTGCCATTGGCTCAAAATGACTGCACTGACAGGTTGGCTTTAACCACTGCAACAGCTCCTTGTTCAGTACTAAGATGAGTAAAGCTTTGGCTCTGATTTGTTGCTATCCTCTAGAGAGGATGAAGATTTTTAAATAGTGTGTAAAGTAGTGGATATGAGCTGAATCTTCTTTTTTTCCACAGAATGATTTTGGTTTTCTCACATGGAAAAGGTGGGCCAGTCAGAAGATGCTTCAGAGCCAGTGTTTGAAAATAAGTTTTCACACTGCCCACCTCTGCCATGGAAGGCAGTGTAAATAACAGGATCATGCTAAAATTGCAGAAAAAATCATGTCTTCATCCAGATTTCTTCAAAAGCTGACTGAGGAGACAGCTGCAGGCTTTGCAATATCATCTCTCTCATGCCAACACCTCTTGGACCAGGCAGAAGGCAAGAGTGTTCCCTGTGGCTATCAAAGAAGATGCACATGTGCATCTTGCTTTGCATATTTCCTGTCTTGGGTTTACAAAAAGATTAAAAACCCAGCCAAGCCACAGGCCCATAAAATTTGTTGGCCACAGGAGCTGCTGTACATAGCAGGAGATGCTCCGAGTCAGCTGTGGGTGCAGAAAAGCCTCCCCAGTTTCCAACTTTGGCATAAACAGGGATGGACACATTGTGGTGACAGTCTGTCCCTGCAGGACAACCTGCACCCCATCTCTGGCAGGCTGCTCTAGGTCTTGCAGGAGTCCTTTGAAATTGGAGGAATTTTTGTTCAGCACCTTTTTTCCAATTAAAAGTCTTCTTTCTGTTAATAAACATCAGACATGACAATATCTAAGATTGAGAGCCCTTCTTTACCCTTGGTAATAAAAATGTGGAGTCTGGAATTTTGGAATTTTTGATTTTTTTCAGAGTGTCTGTCTTTCTCAAACTCTACACAGGACCAGAAAACAATAAATTGAGTAGCAAAGCAAAGAGGAGTGAGGAGGGAAATAAAAACAGCCAAGAAAGCCTTCAAACTTCTCCAGTCCTGGATGCTGGCAATTGTGACAGACAAGGGCTTTTCAGAGCAAGTGCATGTTTCCAAGGTGGATCCCACAGCTCCATCCCAACTGTGTCCCCTCCAATCCTTGCCAGCCCTTGGCTTCCCTCCCCAACCCAGCTGGGCAGTTCTTCCCTGTCCACATTCCTCCTTTTTAGAAAGGACTTTAATTTATTTATTGAGTTAAACCTCACACTTTAAAATCTAATTTTTACATTAAGAACTGTTAGCATAAGCACACAAATGGTTTCTCCCTCACATGCAAGCCCTAAAACCTGTGAAATTGCCCAGAGTCCTCTGATATTCATTTTCTAACTGAATAAACTGAGACATGCCTCCTATGTTCACAACAGCTTTTGAAGCTCTTAATCTCAGGACTAAGAGTTTCACAAGGGTAAATCCTCTTGGCTCTGGAAAAACATCTCAGGGCTACACACATTTTTGGCAACACAGAAGTCGCTCTAATAGCCAGCTGCAGTTCTGAACCTGCCATCTGAGGGGAGGATAAAGACTTGGGTGTTGTTTAGTCTGGAGGAGAGGAAACTGAGGAATGCATGTGACAAAATGTCTTCCAATGTGTAGGGACTTCTAAGAAGAGAGGAATGATTAATTGTTCTTCATAGCCAGCGGAAAGAGGAGGAATCAGCATTAGCTCTAGCAAAGACAACTTAGGTCAGATATTAGAAAAACACTTCACCAATGGTGGTGAAATACTGGAACAAGCAACTTAGGAGTGTGGAATCTCCTTCACTGAAATTATGCAGACAAAATTTAGATAAATACCACTTTACAGGCAACCCAGAAATATGGAATTTCCTTTGCCGGAGTTTTAAAGAAAACATTAAGACAAATGTCTGGTAGGCATGGCTTAGCTACACTTGATCTGTTTCATCCAGCTCAACAACCTCCAAGGTTCTTTCCAGTCACTCCATGATTTACAGGGCAGTGGTAAATTCTCATATGATGGGTCCACCCACACCTCAACTGCACGAGACACTGAACACACACGCGCTTTGTGGAGAAGCTCCAAGGAGCTAAACGTTAAAAAAGGAAATGGAAAACAAAATTTCTCAAGTCTTGGTGTATGTAACAAATTAGCAGCAGACAGGTATCATCTCTGGAATCTTAGAACTCCCAGTGCAGTCACCCAGTCATTGGGTCACTTCCCATCATCTGGATGTAAAAGACCATCCCTCTTCAAAGCCTGTATTAGCCCTGATACCTTCTTCCTCTCATTCTCCCTTTGCTTAATGAAAGGAAGCACAGCTACTTGATGGCTGGAGTGCAATTAGCTGCATCCTGCTCAGCGTGGCTGAAGTTGTATATTTGCATTTTAATATTTTTCCTATTACAGACCTCCCTGTGCTCCCATAAAAAACACAGCCTCTAATCCCCTATTAACTGTATTTAGCAAACCTCAAGTGTTTCCTCCATTTGCAATCTGGCTGGGCTTCAGCCCTGAAGCAAATTTCAGGTGGCTGTGGTCTAAACATTAACTCTGGTCTGGAGCGATTTGAATTACAAACCAAACAGACTGTAAATGGAATCCTAAAGCACAGTCAGAGCTCAGTCTGGGAACCTGGCTTTGTGCTCCTGAGCCTGCAAACCTCCTCCTGCACTGCTCCTAGGGCAGTCCAAAAATGGGTCGTTACTCACAGAGAGGAAGCGCAGGTGTTACATTAAAGGACTGCAAAGGGAGCCATTTGGTACCAACAATATAGATTTATTACTCATAAATTTTTAAAATTTCCTTGTGTTTTGTGATTAAAAACACATCATACTTTGATTTCCTAACCACCTCCTGTGTTTTGCTTCCAAATTTTTGACAGCCAGTTAATTATGAAGTTTTCAACTTATTTGCCAAAGTCTACCGCACGCGCATTTGCTGCGTTGCAGCTAAAAGCATTCAGCCACAAATATCCCCCTTTTCTACAGCTGCAGCAGCTATGACATGATGCATTCTTTAATTATTCACATCCTCCAACAATACAGAAGCATCATCTGTTATGCAGGAGGCTTCAGCTTCTATCCTCATAAAAAAAACCCTAAAAAAACCCAAAGACCAAATTAAGCCTTAGTGCCTTGCTCAGACTGAAGACTTAAAGGAAAAACTGCAGGAAGTGGAAAAGGCCTGTGATTTTATCCACACAGCTGGCATTTTGTAGACTGCTTTTAATGGGATGCAAGAAGTGATCAGGTAGACCTTTAAATGACTAGACCTAAGGAAAGGTTTGAATAACAGAGTTATAATCGTTGGCAACAAATCATCTCTTGTGCTTTTTTGCAAGAAGGAAGCTGCTGATGTGTTAGAGTTGGGCACACTGGATGAGTGGATGTCTAGGACTCAAGAATGCATCTTAATAATTATGACAGGTGGAGCCAAAATCAATGGGACTTTTCCTGTACTGGAAACCAGGCATGTGCTTCAATTGCTTCCTGAAGCAGAGGCTGATGGCACAAAAGGACAAACATGTGCTGATACAAACTGCTGAACAACATTCTCCACTGCATCACAGACAGAGATAGCAGGACTTTACCAGCAGACCCAAGCTGTCATTGAGGTATTTTTTCTGTAGAAGGTTTATGTTACACAATAGTCAGTCTGTCTTTTTACAGAACAGGAAATATTTTCTTCAGAAAACAGGGAAGGGTATAATAGTCTTTTTTGAAAGATCCTTCTCTCTTCCTGTCTCAGCTGTAGCTATATGCTGGCTGCTTTTGGACAACCACTCATTAAAAGGTGTCCTACAGCATTTAAGTAACTCTGCATCTGAAAATTGCTAACCTTGAAGGATTTTCCATACCTGCATGAGGAATGCCTTAGGGAGATTGCTCCACAGACACTGCTTGTGGCCCAAGTCAATAGAAAGGAGCTTGATTTCTTTCAAGACGGACACAGGTAAAATAAAGCCTGTATCCTCGAGCAGTCCACACTCTAATGTCTAGCAAGTAAATAAATAAATCCTATTTGAATTACTTTGTTCCAGTAACTTCTTCCTGTATATGGCTGGCCTGCTCTTGTGGGCCTGGGACCAGAGCTTTCATCCAAACCTTTGTTCCTTTGTGCCCTCTGAACAGTCCCACTCATCAGCTACAACAATACTCCAAAATTGTTCTTTGGTATGTTTGACTGATGACAGTTTTTATTTCCCTATTTGAGGTAAGACTTGGATTAGCTAAATGTCCAAGTTCTTACACTAACATCCTAATGCAGGGGAAGGACAACATAAGGAAATATGGCTGGACATCACACAGAAGGGATGCAGGTATTTATGAATATTCATTTATGTTCCAAGCACTTCTTTCCCTCATTTGTCTTAATATCCTTGTTTTATGTGCTGTGAGCTTGCATTGCTCCTTGGGATGTTTTATTTGTGGGAATACAAACAAAGCACCTGTTTCCATGCCCAATGTGACTGAGCTAAGGTCTATGTCCATAAAAAATCTACTGGTTATTTGCCACTCCTTGCTCATTATTCCCTCAATGTCAGATGCCTAAATCTGACCTTGCATAGCTGGGAATTCCCACTTGCTATAAAATGGGAACACATGCCATGTGCATTTTCTATCCCAAAACACTATCCAGCAGTAAAGTACTGCTTTGCAACGTTTCAGAGTCAGCAAACCAAGTCACAGGAGCTGCCCTGTGTCTTCAAGACTTTTCCATATCTTCAGGCAGGTGAATGCCAGAGTGGAGAACAGCCTCTGCCTCCCAGCTCCACAAACTCAGTAAGGGACATGCCTGTCACCTCTCCAGCCTGTCTTTGTGAAGAGCCCACAGACACAGACCTAACTTACGCCTGGGAAATCAATGGGAAAGCTCAGGGCAGTGAAGCTGAACACATCTGAAAATCTTCCCATTCAACACACGAGAAATGGTCAATGCTGGTGAAAGATATAAGTGTGCCTTCTTCTCTGCCTGAGAAAATATTCTACAACAGAGAAAGCTGTCTGTTCAGTCTCATGAACTACCTCTGGTAAGAACTGCCTGGAGGCTGTGGTCCAGAAGGAGAGTTTAGATTTTCCATAAAGCAGGGAGGAGAAAAAAAGCTGACTGTTCTATGCCCTTGTTTCTGTGCCTCAGTGGTGAAGGCTTGCTGAGGCAGCCAGGCTGAATGCCCTGGCTCTGCTGGGCAGCTGAGACTCGGGGTTTTTGGAAAGGCCACATGGAGGAGGTCAGATCTGGAAAATGCCAGTGTCCAGCAGAGCTGGGCAACACGGCACCACGGAAAATAAAGGCACAAGGACATTTCCACAGCTGTGCCCCCAGCAAGGGCCTGGCACAACACAGCTCTGCACTTCCACAAAGACCTTGGCCTGGTTATGTTTCTGACCTCCTCTAAGAAGCGGAAGCCTTTCTGGCCTCTGCTCTAAGCAAAAATTGTTTCAGAAGAAGGAAACAGAATTCAAAGTGGTGCTGTCAAACACTTGATTAAATCTACATATGTCAATCATATCCCTTTTCACCATCCTGCCCCCACAGCCCCTGTGGTTTCTGGAACTAGCACATTCATCACTTCCATGCTGAATCCCACCACCAAGGAGCTGTGGATGCAGTGGAAACACTTCTGCGCAGCTTGCCCGGAGAGTCAGCTTCAGCCTGACTCTGCTGTTGTACAACCAAGGTGTACAGTGATATTCAGAGCCACAACACTGCTTTTTTTCTCCCTCCCTGTGGTTTCTGTGCTACAATTAATCTAATTTCTAGTGACCTGGCAAGAGAATGCTTTCCATGTAATTTGGCAACAACAGGTCGATGCGAAGCATTAGCTTCTACAAGCCAAGAACTGGATTTTCCCAGCATGGCTCCAGGTGCTAACAACAGGATGCAACGCGACCACCAACACCAAAGGCTCAGCAGTGAGAAGGTGTATTTTTAAACCATGGAAATAACAAGTTAAAGTAGGGCTTTGTTCTAGATTATTCCAGCTGGTTTAGGTCTTGGCATTGCAGCTAATCTCTAGACCCATGCTGATTTTGCTATAATTTAAAATGTTTTATAATTATTTCATAATCCATTATCCAAGTACAATTATTTTTAGCTTTGTCCTGGGTATGGAAGAGGACAAGTTTCAGTCAGAGGCCCAGCTGCAACAAAAGACCCAGGGGTACCAGGCACAGGGCAAGACACAGCCCTTTCCTCCAGCACCATGCAGGGAAGTTGCCTCTGTGCCCTCCACTTATAAAACATCATAAACTTATTACCCGAGTACAAACTGAAAAAAAAACAGCCCAGACTTTTAGTTTAGTTCTTTTTCTTGATGAATTAAGGTATAAATAATATTTGAACACATTCCCTAAATGTCTAATTCTTTATTCCTGGGACATGCACTTGAGAGGTTGTGTTTTATACTCATGTCTGAATATAATAGATTCCAAAATGGATTTCTTTCTACAGCTGTGCAAAGCTTAGGGATTTCAGGTCACAGCAGACTGTACAAATATTTCCTTCAGGTTCAGTTCTCTGTGCTATTGAATTCCCAATTTCTCTTCACATTTCAGGTTCAACCAAATACTGAAACTAATAACAAGCCCTTGATCATGCCAAAATACACCTTTATAAAAATAAAGGTGAATTTTTGCATTGTTTACCTCCACAACCACTAAAGGAAAGCTCCAGGTTCACCTAAATGAATGTGGGCAACTTAACAAAGCATTTTAGTGGTCATGACCAACATATTTGTACAAGTTTTACATAGTTTGGATTCCACTGTGATAATTATTACAAAACTCTTGGGTTTTTTCCCTCAGACTTGAAGAGAAGAACTCAACTTTTTCACCTCCCAGACACCCAAAAGAGTTGAGCCGATGCAGGCTGTCAGATATGGCAATGCCTTATAATGGGAATGTCCACTGAGGCAAAGAAATAACCAAGTCCCAGAGGCTTTTCCCAAATTCTCCCTCTGCCACAGTGACAGTATCAGTTTCAGCACAGCCATCAGCACATCCTATGGTCCAGCATAAATTGCATTGCCATTGAACATTCCAATTTATTGTCAATACTATTTACCTTGGACCATTTCTGCTCAACAAAACTTACTCTTAGGGAGGAAAAGGAAAAATGAAAACCAGCTATGGACATAATAGACCCCTTAAGTTCTTCTCCTACCCCCTCCATTTTCCTTCCACCCTCACACTCCTTCCCAGCCACCTAATACATCCAAAGTATTACACAGGTGTCTACTTAGATCTACTCAGATTTTCCAACTGACATGTCTTATATTCCAGCTGGAAAATCCTTTGGGTCTCAGTCATTTTTTCAAGAAAAACAAAAACCCTATTGGGAAATTAAAATAAAATCCTGTTGGTTACAATCAGCTGGCTGTTTAGTGGAAAGACATAAAAGCCTGAACAAGCACAGAGCACTGGAAAGAGATAACACTAGAGCCATTCAGCTGCTAACAGGATTCAGAGGAGCTCTGCAGGCTGTCACAATCCCCTCCATAGTTACAGCTCAAGTTGCCCAGGCTTTGATTGGCTGTCCCTGACATTTGGCCATAGATTCTACTGGCCTGCTCCTTCCATCCATGAAACTGATGGAAACTCTGCTTTTAAAGTGCTCTGCAACAGCACACAAAGCTCTGCAAAGATATGCATGGAAGCACTTCCAAAGTGGATACCAAGGCTGGGGAAGATAGAGCTTCAGCCTCCTCGTGGCCCACAGGGCTTTGTGAAGGATCCTGACAGCTACAGAACAGCCTCAATCACTGACAGCAGGAGATCCTGAAAATGAAGCACAGGGAGAGAGTTTGGATGGGAAAAGGTAAAAGGTTCAGCTTGGAAAGGAAGAGCAACCACACAGAGCTGGTATTACTGCCCTGAAATACTCCATGTCATCACAGAATAGTTTGAGTTTGAAGGGACCTCTGGAGATCACCCAGTCCAGCATCCCTTCCAAGGCAGGGGCACCTGGAGCAGGGGCACAGGAACGTGTCCAGGTGGGTTTGGGATGGCTCCAGAGAGGGAGACTCCACAGCCTCTGGGCAGCTCTTCAGTGCTCTGCCACCATCAATGTAAAGATGTTATTCCTCATGTTAAGGTGGAACTTCTTGTGTTTCAGTTCATGGCCACTGCTCCTCATCCTGTCACTGGGCACTGCTGAAAAGAGTCTGGCACCTTCCTTGGCACCTCTGAGATATTTACATGGATTCATGTGATCCCCTCTCAGTCTTCTGACTAAACAGGCCCAGTCTTTCCTTGAAAGTGAGATGCTCCAGATTTCTCATCATCTTTTTGACTCTATAGTGGATCCTCTCCAGAAGCTCCTTGTCTGTCTTATCCAGATCTTCAATTTGCACTCTTACTTTGACTGCAAAGGTATTTCCTGATCAATTCTTCTCCACAATGGCTCTCCACAGAACGTACACTTTCTATAATACTACAAGTGGTTTATTTAGGGTATTATGGACTCCTAATTTTAAGCAGCACCACTACGCTGGTATTCTGCAGTATGGATAACTCTCTTGGCAAAGGGATCTTCCCTCCTCACAGGAAACAGCTATTTCTAAAAAAAAATACTTTCAGGTAGAATAAATGAGCCTGTATTGAGAGGGTGTCTGTTATCTGTAGCAAAAGAAGAGCACAGTATTTGTGTTTGAATGAGACCTACAATTTTACACTCTTCTTGTTAAAAACAAGAAAATGGTTTGTTTGTTGTGTTGTTTTCTGGGAATTTTTTTTATGTACACTTAATTCATTTCAGTTCTTCAGTTAAAGACTACAGACTGTTTTAAAAGAACTGAACTTGGTAGGTTTTACAGGATGTTGTCATCTGGGCAACAGATCTAGGGCTTTGGATATTTACCAGATTATGAAGAATTAAAATCTGCCTCAGTGTTGGAACCACCCTGCCACAGACACCAAAAATGTGACCAGCAAGAGAGGTGTGTGGAACAAAAGTGGATGTGGCGTGTGGATTTAAAAGGTTTTGGCACCACTTTCAAGGTATGCAACAAATTTATGAAATTTGTTTTATTACCCACATTAATGGTGCTGCTGAGTGAACTACTGATTTATTTAGGTCCTCTCCAACAACTTTTCAAGAGTAAGTTCAGCTTTGAAATACAATAATACCTCAATAAATTAATTCCTTGTGTCAGAAATGAGGGAGGGAGCAAGGAAGCTGTCATGGGACAGGTGCTGATGTTTAAAAAATAAGACTAATTACTACAAAACACTGCCAAATGGAAAAGAAACCTTTAATTCATCTGGGAACTGGGCACAAAAACCTTGTGGACCGAGCACCATGACCAAAAATTAAGAAACCCAAACAATAACAATAATAATTATTCTTTGATTCCAGGTGAACATTGGTAGAATAGGATGCAAGAAATGCAGCACAGAGACTCTCAGAACTCTTGATTCAAGAGACCACCCTGATGCCCAAGCAGAAATTCCAAAAGGCTGATGAATCAGGACACTCCCCTGGGCCACTGACCCCATTTCAGCATAGTGGACCTGGTTTGATGTTTTGGCTAGGGAAGTTACACAGACATGAGCTCTTCACACACCCCTTGCCTTCAGATGAGAGTTCCTGACCAGCTTTATTTTCTAGTGTGGACCTGGCAAGCGTGAGATGAGGTACACGAAGACTGTATCCTGTACAGAGGTGTGAATAAGAAGGCAGGTCTGTAGATAAACTAAGTACATAAATTTATTTAAGTGCTGTAAAAAGGAGATAAGACCTCTTCATGGGATTTCAAGAGCATTTAGGTTTCTAAATCCTTCAGATTTGCATGAGAGCTGGGACTCAAAATCACTTCTGAGATGTCCACAGAGTCACATGTGCTTTACAAAAGCTCTGTTCTGCAGTGGTTGCCCCTAAGTCACACCAAGAATGAATCCAGCTCTCCCAAAGCCCAGCATAATATTTAAAGCCAGTTTACTTGTTGCTAAGATTTCATCCCTCCTTCCTTCCTTCCTTCCTTGAATTCAGCATGGAAACTTTGCAGCTTCCTGCTGGAAACCCCCACACTCCTGATGCTTCCTGGTTCAACACCAGCAAAGGGAATGTCAAGTGTTAGCCCACATCAGGACAAGGACATGGACATTCTAGTCCCATTCAACTTCTCAGATAAAATTCTTATTATCCTGCTTCAACCCACTGAAGCTTTGCCTTGACCTGTGCTGGTGCCAGGATTTCACAATTCCTGTTTTACCCCAAAAACAAAGGCTGTATCTCCAAGATTTATTATTTATTTTTTTTTTAACAGGCAGTAGAACAGCAGCAGTCACCACAAAGTTGGACATTTCACAGCCCACGGAAGGGGTCTGGCAGTAGCAGCTGGTGTTAACTGCAGAATTGCAGAGGGGCTACTTAACAGGAGCTACTTAGCCTGGCACTTCATGCACAGAGCTATTTCTGCCACAGACGCTGGAAAAATGTATTTGCCAACTAAAATAATCCAGGCAGGTCCCTTATGCCCAAGCAGAGCTAAGGAAAACAGCATCTAACATCTTCCACAGAGAATCACAAAACCAGAAAATATTTCTGACATCTGGGATACTCAGGGTGAAATTCCTGCCCTGTGGAAGTCAGCACCAAAATGCCCATTGAGTCAAAAAGGGCCAGGATTTCATTTTCAGATTCCACAAATAGTCTTAGACTCCTTTGGCTCAGGAAGAAGGACCAGGACGGCCAAGTAGGCAGCACAATCCGTTCCTGAGTAAGAAGAATAGGCCAAATTCAACAATACTGCAAGCCTCACTTACATCAGGCCTGGACCAAACCCAACGCCTTGTCTTGTTCTGCGGTGTTAAGCAACAGCTGCTCTTGGATTTGTGATCCTCATTCACAGCACTGCTACCGCAAATCCGGAGCAGGAAGCACAATCTTCCTAGATGGCTCTTATTCCAGGAGCAAGGAGTCACTGGGATGCCACTCAAGAGGGCACTTTAGGCTTAGAAGACAAGAAAAGTGCCAAGAAAACTTGTACTATGGAAAAATCTTGGTCAAGATATTACTTTTCCATAAACGAGTGCCAGGAGGTTTCATGTGGAAGCTGCGTTTCCTCCGGGGAATTTAAAACATTGCCTCTGCTGTCATCATTCTCTGGTGGTCTGCTTAATGAGGTGCTTCTGCCGACGGCATCCCAAAGCGCGCCGTTCCCATGGTGCAGAACCGTGGTCTGGGTCACGGATCCCCACGGTGCTGAGTCACCTCCTGTGTCACTGTCACCCTGCATGGCACTGCCCTGGGGCATGCAAATGCCTGCATCTCCCTTTCTGAGCAATCTCCACTGGCACAGGTCCGACAGGGCTCCACACACCAAGCAACCAAGAATGTGCAACAGTCCCCAACTGTTTTATCTTCCCAGCATCCAAAAGCACAGGAAAACCTGCTCCACACCAAAGCTGCTTCAAGAGATAGAATTCATCCAATCCTGCCAACACACCCACCAACATAACAGGGGAATCTCCTGGAACCCCACAGCTAAAATCCTGCAGCTGGAGAATCCCAGAATCTGCTCAGTTCAACGTGAACCTGGCCTAAAACAGCAGAGTCTATGGGGTTACTTCAGATTTCGTGGGTATGGTTGGGTATAGACTCTCACTTGACATCCCTAACGCAACTGGAAGTGAAGCAGAAATAGCTTTGGCCATACCAGAGAGCAAATGTCAGCTGGACACCACAGAAGTACATTAGAATGTCAAACACAGCTAAAATTATAGCAGATTCAGAAAAGGTTGGGAAGAATTAGACATAAATGACTGAAATGACCAGGACAATTTTCTGAAGTCTTCCTCTTGGAAAAGAATTACTATTTAAATTCTTGGGTAGTTTTTATTCTGCAGAGCAGTGCACAGAAACAATGGGCTCAGATAAAAATAATCAGGTACATTTTTATTATATTTAGATAACATAATACTCCTGAAATAACTCTCACATTAACAGAAAACCTCCTGGCTCTGGTGGTGTTATTTTAACCTACATCACAGAAAAGATGCTGAAGATTTTTTCTAATATGAGATAAAAGCAAACAAGATAAAATATTTGGCTTTGGCTTTTTCTGCCTTTTCCTTAGGGATCAGCCAAGATTATTTGTGTGCTGGACAAAGGGATGCCAACCCTGATGCTTACTTTGTTGATATTTTTCCATAATACTTGGAAACAACAAGGATAGTCTTGTGAAATATAACTTTATTTCCCAGCTTGGCACAGCATCCCTGTGCCAGACATGGATTGTCCTCTCCATTCTGCTTCCATCCCAAGGCTCTGATTAATGTTCCTGTTCTCTCTCTATGATCCATTTTAACCACATGTTTGGGAAGTGGGACTAGATGTCACTGAGTTCACCATGGAAACCTCATTTTCAGACAAAGTTTCTGACTCCTGCTGGAAAATGTGTCACAACCATCACAAACAACAAGCATCAAAGGAAAACATTAGAGGCATCCCAAATTTGGCTACACAAGTCCAGCTTTGTTTCTAGAAACCAGGAATGTGTGTTCTCCTTTGGAAGCTGCAACAAGGTGCAGTGTGGTCAGGTTGGCATCACCTGCAGAATTAGGTATCTTTCAAAATGATCTGCTGATGGTAAGGGGGAGAAACACAATGTCAGCAGAGACAGCTTTGCAGAGAACAGCCATGCCTGATTCCCCAGCACCTTTACTACCCACAGTGACCACAACGTCAATTTGGTCATTTCTCCATGTGGCTGAAGCCAGAGGCTCAGGCAGACTGAACTGGGCCATTGGTGTTACAGCAGCACAAAATGACAAAATATTCCAGCAAAGCCCAAATCCAGGCCACTGCCAGGGGTGGGACAGCAAAGTCCAGGAAGGTCTTTCCTTGATAACTACTCTTACCTGTGACTAAATAGTTACAGAGATGCCCTTCTGTCCCTTTGAACCCACCACCTGCTCCAGCTCACACCTCAGTTGTGAAGTCTCCTTGAACAGTCTCTGTCAACCAACCACACCGTGAACATCCCCATCAAAGACATCCTGCTCCTCCCCTGCTCCACAGAGCCTTATCAAAGATATTCCAACGCTCCCAGGAGCTCCACACATCAGTACAAGCCTGAGGGCACGCAGGAGGCTCTGCCTGGAGCTGGCTCCCAGCTGGCTTCGAGGTTTTGCTGTGCTTCAGATAAGCATTCAACTATTCAGGTGCTTATAATAATGAACCTCCAAAACATGTTGGGGTTCACCCATCTCCACACATGACCATCTATACACAGTGCACAGAAACCTGCCAGCGTTAGCAGTGAGCGCGCAGGACCTGACTTGCTGCAAACATTGGTTGACATTTCCCTTTCTTAGCCACTGAGGAAACCAGCTCTTCAGGAAAAAATCTCCTCTTTGGAATAATTAATTCATGCAGTCCTGCAATATTGTTGTGCAGGTTCTAATCAAACCCTTTTATTTTATCTTAACTAACAGAGCTAAACTATAAACTCCAGCTGCCTGTACCCTGAAGAGAAGTGTTCAGAAAGTCAATAGCTAAAGAAAATTAGTGCATGCTCTTATTGCTAATTTTAACAAAAAACAAAACAAAACAAAAAAAAAACAAGCAGTGTTTTTAAAAGTACATTAAGATTAATTTCAAAATACATTGTTTGCTAAACACATATAATTCTGTTTCTGTCAACTGGTCTCATAAGGATAAATCACACATGCCTTTCTGGTTACCCTGGAAAAAAAAACCAACACAAAACACTTCTGAATCTGTGGGTGGTTTCTCACCAGTGAGGGAGAGACATCAGTGCTCACAGATCCGGAATCGCTGCCCTCTTGCAAGCGTGGTGGGTTCTGTTTTTTCCAGCCTCGGCCTTTGGGTCTGAGAGTTACCGAGGATTTTCCATCCTGACTTTTGGTTCAAATCAAGTCCAGATGGTACCACTCAGAGTCAGCATTATCTGGAGTCTTTTCAGTGGCTGGTAGAGCTAAAAATGTTTTGAGGTTAGGAGGGGTCAATCTGATATCCTGAACAAGAGGAGCTCACCCCACCATTTTTGTACCAAACCCATGCCAGACAGCTGAGCCACAGAAGAGCTTTGAAAAACACATCCAATCTTGTCTGAAAGACCATCAGGGCAGCTGGACAGATGCAGATTACCAGATCCAGTAAACTACATTTGCACTGTCCGGTATCAATATTACAAAACAGCCCTGCTGTGAAGGTCAGGGTCGGTCCCTTTCTTCCCAACTTCCTAAGATACAGGTGCACATAAGGGAGACCAAAGAAAAATATTAGAATAAAATGTTAAAGCTGTTTCTAGAAATCAAAAATAAATCCCAGTTTCTTAAAGTATGTATGCTGCAATTTTATTTTCCTATGTATTTTCCTTTTCTCAGCTAAAGCAAATTCCATTCTTATTATTTCCTACTTTTTCAGCTCTATTCTTCAGGGACTTTTTACTTTATTTCGAACAGCTCTGAGGTTTTGTACAGTCTGACAGTGCTGAAAGATACAAGATTTCTTTTGTGCCTTGTGTTTACCTCTTTGGCTTTTGCAAAATTTGGTAAGCCTTGAAAACTACAGAATAATAAAAGCAAAAATAGGTTGTGATTCCATTTGGAAACTGGAATATCAGACTCACCTGAACAGGCACAGGCATTTATAACACCAAGCTATTTTTCCTTCAGCATAGCCAAAATCCATCAGGAAAGGGGAAGGAGAGATTATTTCCCTTCCCTTTTGTAAGCACCCTACTTAGCTCAAGCTTTTGTAAACCATGGAATATTGTAGTGATTTATTCACAAATGGTTTCAGAAGTCACAGAGATGACCAGGAAAACTAGACAGATTGCTTTCCTGGATGCTGTGTTCCACCAGCCTGGCTAAATAAAGGAATTCTGATCCAGTTATTACAATAATGGCTGTAGGCAGCAAACCAGAAAACTCTGGTACACCAGTGACTGACCCAAGGCGTCCCCTGAAGCACCAGCTGCTGCGGCTCTGTGCCACAAGAATCCTGAGATGAGAAGCTGCAGATTCTGCAACCTGAGCACCCAAACTGCCCAGCTCACAGATGTACTCATTACTAACTCAAACATTCACCTTTAAAATCTGCTCTCAGTCACATCCTGCCAAAAATGCTCTCTTCCAAGACTTCATTCTTCTTGTTCCTATGGGCCACTCTTTTCCACATAAGAGCCACCTCCAACCTTTTTAACTGGGTTCTATCCCATCTCTGGGGTCTGTGCCCTCAAATCAGCCTGCTGCTCAAGTAGGTGCTGAACTTTCAACACAAAGATCATCTTCCTGAAGTCATCTATCCAATGTTCAACATTTGTACTAAGAAATTTAAGCACATTCCAAGGACCATGTGAAGTCATAGCCTGAGATGTAGGACACACTTCTAGCCACAGTGCCCTTTAGCTGCAGTCATGTAGCTGCAAATCAGAGAGCACCAGATCATCCTCCTCAGTTAATTCACTCTTAGTAGCACTATCCATTGTGGAGAGATTTAATTCCATCACAATCTACATTCTCAGAGAAACATATCCCTCCAACAGGAAATTAAGGAAATTCAGGATATTTACTTATCAAAAAACAGTAAAAATCTTAATTTTGGCGTGAAGCATTTCCTTCCTTATCATAGCAGAAGATTTAAGAACATACGTGATTTTCAGCACATGCACAGTCCTCATGACACGATGCTTAAATCACTACACTTGCTTAAATGTACTTATGAATTAATATCAGGATAAAAATTCATTCTGAGTGGAAATTCGGCAGAGACAATTGTTGAGGGTTAGGATTTTTCCTTTTCTTTCTTTCTCCCATAGAATTTTGTCCCATCTGTTGCTAAGAGATGATAACGACTGGGACTTAAGAGCGACATAGGAAATGGCCAAGGTGTGGAAAGGGTGCAGATGGCTCTCTCTTACCTGAGGGGTTTTCTCTTTGGAACAGCAGAGATACCCGAGATTTTGGCCGGGTGGTGAGGGGCTGGGCTCGGCTCCTCTCGCTGTCGGCATCAGAGAGAATGGTCGAGCTGTTTCTTACTGTGGGGAGAATTCACAGCCACTGCCGGAGCCCAGCCCTGTCCCGCTTCTTCCTTACCCTGAGTGAGGCTCTGCTCGTAGGAGTGGCCGATGCACTGGGCCACTATTAACACCTGGCCTCATGGAAAGGACCCTAACCATCTGCTCAGGTGCCTCAGGGCAAAACCCAGGGCCCTCAGAGCCCTCCCCTCCCAGGGAGCCTCTCCCGGGCCTGTTCGGGAGCCGGGCTGCTGCTGCCCAGCCCCGCCGCTTCTCCGCCACCGCTCAGGGTTTTTGGCTACACCGTAACCTCAGCCCCCCTGCCTGCCGGGATACCCCCAGCGCTCCCGCTAAGGGTGCAGAGTTTCTGCTACATTTCCACTGCTCCTCTGGGCTCTGCCCGCCGCCGCCATTCCAGCCGCTCCCTTCGCCCTCCAGCCCGCCCGCCATGGCCGCCTGAGGGAGCCGAGCTGGCGGCACAGCGCCCCCTGGCGGCGCGGGGAACCATCGCCCCCGCCCCGCCCGGCCGGGAGCCGGCAGCGCCCCTGGCGGCTGCGAGCGGAACTGCAGCGAGGGGAAAGCGGCCGCGGGCGGGAGCGGCGGGGCTGGGGCTCCGCTCTGCCTGGGGCTGCTGCCCCTGCGCTCTGCTCGCCTTGGATACGTGCTAGGAGAGAACTGGCATTGCTCTTCCCGAACCTCTGCCTCACAGCCCCCTGCATTTCGGAGTTAGAATAATTCCGAGGGAAGGGAGACACATTTCCCATTCCAAGGGAGGTTCCTGCCTTCCCTGGCAGACACATCTTTCAAACCAAGACAACAATACAAACCTGGAAACCAATTTCTGAATATATTTTGAAAAAATTCAGCTATATTTGACTTTTCCAGAACATACAAAGATTTAGTTAAGAGATTTCAAGCTTTTTCTGCTCTTGGTTCTCCTGTATTTCAAATAAGCTTTGTTTTCCCAAACCAGAATTTGTTCAGTGATTAATTGAATACTAAGGGTTTTCCGAGTTTGAAAAAAAGCTATAAAAATAAGCAAACAAACAGATCACCCTTATAGCATCTCTGGGCTTTTGGTGAAACCAAAGCAGGCTGTGATGGAAATTCTGTCAGTCCTGACTCATTATATATCCACTTATTTGTTTGTCAGGACAAATTCACAGTCCGGAGCACCACTGGAGTTGCTCCAAACAGGAATCACCAAACTTGAGAGAAGGCTTGGCTCAGCAGTGTGAGGGGCAAGAGGCATGGGACTAAAGGCAGGAAAACTGCAGGAGAGCACATCCCAGCTGAGATCCCCACTTATCTGACACGATCTTTCCTTGGGTGATACGTTCACTTCTGTTGGCTGCCTCTGCCATTGGTTGAACTCTTGTTCATCAGGGTTTAACTGAACTCATTAAACTTGAGGAGACATTTGAGAGCAATGTAATTGATTCTGAAGGAATCACCATCCGTGGTGGAAAAGCTGAAGGCAGAAAGCAACTCCCCTTGGACACAGCTCGGAGAACAGGCTGAGTCGGCAATTCTCCTGTGCTCTAAAGACTTCCCCTACCTTCAGGCACTAATTTGTCTGAGGACTTTTGTAAGGCTTTTGCTAAAGAGAACCAGAAAGGCTATGAAAATGTGCTTTACTGGTAACACTTTCCATCTGTTCCCTGGGAGGCAATGGGCAGGGAATGGTGTGTTTGGAAACACCCCAAACGAAAGCGCTGGGGCTGTCAGGTCTGCCCAGGGTTTTTAAAAGTGAAGCTGTCAGTGACTTCACTGAGGGGGCAAAATTTAAACTCCTATCCCTCAGAAAATGTGATTTCCTTGCTTTTTATCTTACACTTGGCTTTCAGGGCTTCAAGCAAGAGTTTTCAGAGAAGATGTCTATGACAAATGAATAAGCAATGCTGTAGGTGCAATATTCCTACCTGTTCCTCAGAGGAGCATCATGGTACAGTGCTGGATGCAAGAATTGCTTTGGGTTGGTGGCTTTTTGGTGGGTTGTTTCAGAGTTTGATTGGTTGGTTGCTGTGAGGGTTTTGTTTTGATTTTGTTTGTTTGGGGTTTTTTGTTTGTTTGGGGTTTTTTGGTGTTGTTTTTATTTATTTATTCATTTCAGTGATACACCAGTCTCTCCTCTCATTCACAGCACCATCTGCATGGAATAACTTTTAAAATCAGCCAGATCATCATCTTGGGGGAAAAAAAAGGCCAAACTCACAAAATAAACAAAAATATAGCATTTAAGAAAAACCAATCCCAGCCAACCAAGAAAAAAAAACACCACCAAACAAAACAATGTCAATGGCACTCTTCATTTTAGCATGGATATGTCATTCCATTTCTATTTTTATCCTGTTAGAGCTGATCAAACTTTTGTAAATTTTGAAATTTTACCTTATTTTTAGATTCCGGCAATCAAGGACTGCTTCCAAAAGATCTTCAGGGAAAATAAAAGCACTCAGTAGCAATAACTCATGGAGCTGAGACTTCATTCCAGAAGCAGGAAAGTTAAGGACAACAGAGGTATTCCTGTAGTTCCTATACTTAACAGAAGTATTTTGCTCAGATTAATCTGTGTTTTATTGGCTATGTAACCTTATTTTTATTCCCTATTACACTTTTTCCCAAAGTTTAAAAATATATTTATTATTGTAAATCTTCAGCCACTATCAAATATCCACAGCAAAGAAATGAGACCATTAGTTCCATTTCAGTTCTCTGTTCCAAATTCACAAGTTTTTATCTTAACTGGCTGACTATTCAAGCCACATTCTTAACCTTTGCTGACAACAAATGAGCCAAATCATATGGCATATACCTAAGGAGCTGTTCAAAAGAAAACTAACATACACAGTCTTACACCCAAAAGGTAAGGAAGTGCAGAAAGTCAAAGCTACACCACATCTTGCAGTAGCTGTACCTTAAACTAAAGCCATTTATAATGCCAAACTATGCTTGAAACATATGTCTCAGAAATATATTCAGTTTCTATATCATAATATTTTAGCCAGTCTTTACCAGACAGAAACCATGGGAGGAACTAGCTTGAACTAAGCAATGTTTTTACTAGGAGCCAGCCCTCCGGCAAGGTGAAGATATAACACCGTGTTTCGCAAAGTTAATTCAGTTTGATGCTCAATACAGACAAGATTTTCTTTTCTGCTCGGGGAGATTGGCACAGCATGAGCCACTGGTTCTGTTTTCAACTTGTAGTTGAAACACTGAAGGTCTTTAATGCAGCAATGAAGAACAAATCACAAAGGAAAAGCAGTTGACCTTGGAGAGATTTAGAGAAAAGAAACTTGAAGTGGTCTGTGCTAATAGCCAGGATTGGCAAGAATCTGAGTCCACAAAATATTTGCTTAAAAGTGGTTTGGGTTGAATTTATTTTTTTTCCTTGATTTGTAAAATCAGTGAGTGAAAGGAACAGCAGACTAGAGAAGACAATGTCCTGCAAACCTCAAACAGCCAAGTATGGACTCAAATCGAAGAGAATCCTCAAAAATTTATCACATATCCTCCAAGAAATAGAAGCCCTCTGGCATTATGGGGAAAATTCCAAGGCTTTCAGTACAAACTCCCACAAACCCATGCAAAAGACAGACTGGGAAGTTTGCTTAAGAACAGAAGGAATATTAGCATATATGTGTCAGTCACCTATCATCCCACCTTCAGCTGCAGCCAATCTCTCATGCTTCAAGGAGAAGGGAAAGAACCCCAACCCATCCACAAATGAACCAACAAATGAATTGTGATCAACAGCAGCAAAAACAATAAACCATGTTGTTCATACTAAGGGAAAATAAATCCTCCCTGGTTCCTGTGAGCTTCCTTTACTTTCTTATGTTCTGACATCCCCAGCCACCAGGTAAGTACAAACAGCAGCTAGTGCAGGCTGGAGCAGTGGAAGAGCCAGGGAAAGTCAGGGATCGTGTTCCTTTGAGATTCACACCTGCATAGAGAAGTAATTACAGTGAGCACAGGCTCCGAATCATTATGTACCATGGACACCCTTGCAATGAATTCACTGCAGTGTCTCCTGAAGAGCACTTGCTTTGGGAATATTTACAGCACAAGAAAGTGGACCAGCACAGATCTGTGATTGGTCTATGTGAGGATTTCCATGAAAGAAAACTTAGGGGTTTACTACATTTCCTGTGGAAGATTCCCAGTTCCTAGAACTGGCTGGTTGTTGCTTACAAGTAGTAAGCTAGTACTTAGCTCTGGTTACACAGGGCAGTCCGGCTTGAGGACAGCCAGGCTTCTCCAGGTCAGTCATCCCCCTCATTTACACCTTCTGAATGGCTGGTCTCAGCTTTTATTTCAAACCTCTACTTTTCCTCTCTCTCTGTGCAGTCACCAGGCCACTTTGAACTTTGGAATCAGACCGAGTACATTAGGTAATCCACAGATACAAAATTCAAGCCAATTTCTCCCACCCCGGTTATCCCCCTTCACTTTTCCTAGAATTTTTCTACTCCCTTTCTCCTCATAGCCCTTCTGGCTCCCCCCATTTGCTTTCAGGCCTATGAGGGAGGAAGGGGAGATGGCAAACCAGAGGGGTAGGGTCAGCAAAGCTGGGCTCAGCCTTGGCAATTTGCTGCTGTGTGAACTTGTTGCTATTCCCTTGCTGCCGAACTTGGAGCTCACAAGGCTGCACAGTGCCATTGTCCCCCTGCCAATGCTCTTTCCCCACCAGGCCAGTCCTCATTAATGAAGCCCAGCTGGGCTCCACTGACCTTGAAGCAGGTACCCCAGGGCTGGCAGCAGCTCCTCGTTAGACATCAGCCTCGCTCAGCCCACTGGAGGGTGAAGGCAGCCACCGAGGGCTGGCAGGGCCAGCATGTACAGGCTGCTAGGGCAAGGAAAAGTCAGCAGAGGCGGGTGGCATTTCCCCCATGTCACATTCCTTATCCTGTTTCCCCCAAACATTTGGATGTGACACAGAAAAGGAGCTACAGGCACCTGCAGCAGATGATTCAGCTTCAATAGAGGAAGCTTATATGGTAGTGAAGGAAACTAATCACGGTGGCTCTAGGAAAACAAATAAGTGCTGAACAGGTGCCAGCAGTGACTTGGCACTTCCAGTCAACCTCGCAGTTCATTTCCAGTGCAAGCTGGGAGGTGAATACAAGAAAGATTTTCCTGTTCTACATGTGTCACCCTGCAGAGATCTTGGAAATGACAAAGTAGAGAAGAAAGGAAGCAGCTGAAGCAGCTCAGAGTGAGGGGATGAGAGTGTTACCCTTTGGGATCTTGCAAGGACAGCATACCCAGATCCACATCTCTGGACACCATAACCTGTATCATTCCCAGCTCCATGTGCAACACCAGCTGCAGAGGGAGGTGAACAGGGAGCAGGTGGTTACTTTGGGTACCCCAAAACATCCCCACTGACCATGGGGAGCCCTGAAACCACAACCTTCTTCAAAAGTTAATGACAAGTTAGTTAATGACAAGTTAGTTAATAATGCTCCGGAGGTTTGCAGTGGGGAAAGCTACACAAATGGTGGCAAGTCCAAGGTTTACCAGCAGAGCAGTATCATGAACAAGTCTGAAGAGGGCTGCTGGGTTAAAATCACATAACTCTGAAATAAAGAAAATAAAAGCAAAAAGATGAGCTGCACTAATGACCATAGATCTGAAATACAAATTGCAACAGGCTACTACTGTTTATAATGTTGACCTTGCTTTTTTTTTTTTTTAATAAATCCACTGTGAAGGACAGACATGCCACCTACTGCCTCATCCACCAGACTAAGGACTGAAGCTATTTTTGGCATTCGTTATGGTCCAGGTGGCCCATCTGGCCTGATTCACTCGGCCAGTTTTCCTTTCCATCTGGGAATTTTGACCCTCGTGCTTTCCAACTAATTGTATCACATTATCTCCTTTTTGTTCCCCACTTCCCTCGCTGCAAAAGGTTGCAAAAATCTCATGCGCTGTGTTAGAAAGTCTCAATTAACCTCTAACCTCGCTTCAGTGCATGCGGCTTGGGTTACTTCTCACACCCAACCGTGGGCCCATTAACACGTTGTCGTAAAACAAAAACTGTTTTGACGGGCTGTAATTGCTGCTAAGTGATGCCGAACAAAGGCGCTCTTGTCCCGGGGCGGCCGGGGCTGAGCCCCGCTCCCAGCCCCGCTCCCCGGCCCGGGCTCAGCCCCCCCGGATCTCTTTAAGCGCCTGAACCAAGGCGCTCCCCACCGCTATGAGCTGATGAAGGGGCCGCAGGACACCCCGCAAACCCGGCACTGCCCTCGCAAGACCCGCAGGAAGATTTAGGCAGGTGGGTTTTACCCCCTTCCTCCTCCTGCAGCAAATATAATTAGTTTATGTTAGCTGGAAAAGGTCGGGGGTGACCGAAGGGCAGGGCCCTTTTTGTTTTTAGGCAAGATAGTGGAATAATTGCTTGACGCTCAGATCTGCAGGTGCTTTATGAAGCTCATTTGGTGCTGGCAGCCCGCAGTGAAAGCTGATTTCCCTGGAAAACGCCGGATTCCATGTGACAGGGTTTATTTGCTGTGGCAGGAGTGATTGTCCATTCATGCCATTCATCATTACGGTACCTGTTACAGTCAACACTTCCTGGAGCCGCCAGTCCTTTTAACACTTGCTGTCCTTCCCGAGGCTGGGTATCGGCAGGACCGAGCCTCCACATGCAATTCCCAAGAGGACACAAGGATGCCATGGGGGATTGTGACTTCCAGCTCTTCTGCTGTCCCACCAGGACACCAAGGAAGCCCTCACGAACAGCGACAGAGCCCCAGGGTGTCCTGCAGGCACTGACGGTCTGAAACAACCCCTGGCCAGCCCGACTGTGTCTCCAGGCACCCTGTGACAAGTTCCCTGCATGAAGCAGGTATTTCGGGCCCAGGCCACCTCTCAGTCAAGCCTCAGGAATGGCAGTGTCCATTCTGCCAGGTGTGTTCACCCAAGAGAGCTCTAAGTACACACAGTTTGTCAAACATGCCGTGATAAAAACCCTTATGCCAAGGGAAAAACGTGGACCAAACATTCCAGAGAGCTCCTTCAGGCTGAAGGGAGGATCTTGCTGGAAATTTGTTTCTTATGCCCATTCAAACTCAAGTTTCAATGAAACTATCCAGAAGATAGAAGTGACACCCTTCAGCGCTCCCTGCACTGATCTCAAAAGTTATTTTCTATTTTCAATTATGTGCAGTTCTTGCATGTGGAGCCTCCCTGACAGGCAGCCTGGCAGTGTCCTGTCCTTAATGCAGAAACTTCCTCCTGCTATTCAACCTGATTTTCTGGATGCAATTTAGTCTCATCACTAATTGTCCTACCTGCTACAAGAACAGAATTATCCCTCCTTCCTCTGCAGAAGCCTGTGCACAATGAAGATCTCTGTTACACAGTAGAAAATCCTCGTTACACAACTACATCAATATCCAGAGCATAACCAGAAAACTTCTTGTCCTTTGTGCAAACCAGCAACAGTCAAGTCCCTGTTTGTAATAAAATAAAAATCACACCATCTTTTTTAATTCCAAACATCCTCCCATTCCTTCAAGTGTCTGGTGGGCTGTTATCTTTGTTTCTTGTTGTAAATAACAGCTAAACAGCTTCTAGCATTAGCATTTCAAAGCAGTCTGCACTTGGAATCACACCAAAATAGCAATTCCAGATACTCTGGAATAGCAGTTTTGGTTAATTTCCAGGCACAGACAAGCCTTAAGATTTCACCTCCTGATGTTGCCTGCAAGGGGTTGCTGACCCTAAATCTCAGCACTAACCTCCAGTGCCTGGAGGTACCACCTGGCCTCTAGGAAATCAAACTCTCTCACAGCCAACAATTACAGCTCAGACATTTCCACATCAGTATTTCTGGCCTACTGCACTCATTACTGGTTTATATCTTATTTAGCTATTTATCTCCTGGCTGAGGAACAATGTTTCTAGAACATTATCTGAGCCCTGATTAATAATGCACAGATATTACCTAACCAGTGTCAGCTGGCACTTCTCCATGGATCTGCACAGAACTGCTTTAATTTCTATCAGGTGAGGATCTGGCTTGCTTAAGAGTGTGTTAACAGAAGACAAAGCCCAAATGTGTTTTATCTCCAGTGATAAATGTTGCATTACACAGTGCATGTAGGATATACCTTCTCAGAAATGTGATCTTGGCCGAAGCATGTACTGGGCACAATAGCTGGAAAATGTAGATATTTTCAAGTAGGAGTGGTTAGAAATTGCCAAGAGCTGTCAGTTGAAGCCTGAATTTAGGCAATTTGTTATTGCCTAAGTAGCAAGTGGTCAGATCTATCAGGACAGTTTAAAGAGACAAAAATCAGGTCTCTGGCCTATTTTTGCAGACAAGGAAGGAAGGAAGGGAGGCATTCACAGGTGAAAGCTGGGAACCTCAGAGCAACCCAGAGCAAAGATAAAGTGCTGGCTAAAGACAGACATAAAAGTCAGAATCCAACATTTCTCTGCCTGTTTTGGAAAGCTAGTATGTATCCAGGGAAGCATATGATCCAAAACAGAGGATCTGAAGAAACTGAAAGCAAAATAAACGGAAGGTGTGCAGCCTGTCCATTTTCTGAATCAGTCAGTGAAGTTTAGCACCCGAAGTCACACCTACATCCCCTCCTAGGTCTCACTTGGTGGCCATTGCAGGGTGCTTTCCATCAGGATTTCTCTCACGAGCTCTGAAGCCTGCCAGAGGAATGAGTACAAGCACACTCTTCCTCCTCCCACAGGTCAGGGTTTGTACCTGCAATCCCAGAAGAAATCAGCCCCTGCAATCAGGACAGGTGAGTTCTCCTCATGGCACTGCTGGGTAACCCTTTTCTGTCTGTTCTTTCTTTTTGTATTGAAAAGTTCTCCAAAGAGACAGATGATGCACATTTCTCTTTCAGGAGATCCATGTTATAGGTAGCTCTGCCATTAGACACTGCAATTTGTATAAACAGTGCAGAAAAATGATTCATTAAATGCATTTTTAGTCTGCAAGGAAGCACTTTGAGGAAGTTTTTCCCAGGGCCAGCACTTCAATAGAAGAGAAAAGGAAAGATCAGTGTTTGACTGTCATATCCCAGCTTTTGGCCTGTATAGCTGCAAAATGTTCCTCTGCCCCTTTCACCCATGATTCACCAGCATATTCCACTAAACTGCTGGAGCAAAGCCTATAATTAGGTTATTATCTTTGAGAGAGGAGTCTAATTGTAGGACAACAAATGCCAAGCACATGAAAGATTACTTGTGTCTTACAAACAGATGACGATACCTTCCAACACATGCTCCTTTCCGTGTGTGGAAGACTTGGGTGCCAGTTTCAGACAGGACTGGATCACTGACAGCTACTCAAAAAGACATCTGGAAGTGGATGATCTCATGTGGTGAAAAGGGACAATAAATTAACTACACGAACAAAATCATTTTCCCGGCAGCAAGGAAAGAAAAAAGAAAAATAATTCAACTGTATGCAAGTGGACTTCCAGTCCAGAGGTAGAAATATGGGAATCAATAGCAGAGGCAGGAGGACAACTGCCATACAAAGGATGTGGGGAATTTAAGCAAATTAATGACTGTGGGAAGATGAAACAAAGATGACTCAATTGTCAGGCAAATAATTTTGTTTCCCCCCACAGCCATCATTACCAGTTATTTGATACAGATTCCCATTAAGCTGCCTCAAAGTAGGTCAGAGAAGTTGGACCTATGGGTTGAGCAAGGCCTGTGCTAGAGGCAATGTGAGTTCTTACAGAGAACGGCTCAGCCTCTGGAGCACAGCTTGGGATTCATCGCCAGGAAGGTACCGGAGACACAGCTTGAACTGGGCTCCTAAACCCACAAACAGACAGCCCCCAGCTCTAGCAGGTCTAAACCCAGTGAGAAATTCCAAGAGATGTGCCCTTAGGAGCACAGTAAAGAACATCATATAGGACTCACAAACCAAAAGTGCTATTATTTTAAGCTGTTTGTCAAGTTTGCCAAAACCATCAAAATAAAATGGCAGTTACACTGGAGCACCTTGACTCAGATACCTGACTGTGAAGACATTAGTTGAGGAATATGTAGAATTTTTTAAATCAAAGCTATTAATGCATGCCCTGGATCAAGCAACCAGTTGCAGAGTTTAAGGAAATTTCAACTCTTGTGGTAGAAGAGTGACCCATCCCATTTCCCAGCCCACTCACACATCTGTCTCGGTCACCTCCTGCAGCAGTAAGATTGACACAATAACTAATACACTGTGTGAAGTAGTACAGTAAAGTCTTGTTAATATTCCCTTTGCTAATCCACACACCTCATAATTCACACACAGAAAGCCATGATCTCTTCCCCTTTCTCTGCTAAGATTTAACAGATTGCTTTGAGGGGATCTCACATTACCAAGAGTTCAGGAATATTACCAAACATGTTCCTGGACATTTCTTCCTGTACATGAAGGATAAACAGAAATCATCACAAACATCCACACAATTATTGACCAAACCCACAGCTTTACAGTCATATTCACAGCTGTCAGAATGAGTGATCAAAAGGGGATTGGTTTAGCTTGTGTTTCCTATTTCATCTAAACAAACTCAATTAGTAATGTTACAGAAACACGTCATCTCATTGTGAAAGAAAGAACTGACCCATTTCCAATGTTTCCTCCAAAATTCCAAAGGCCTTGGGAAAACTCCTGTTAAACACTTCCTCCCCGCAGAGTTATTTCATGCTGTACCTTGAGCTACCAGCTCACACAGGAGAGTAATTCTTAACTTAAAGGGGTGGACTTGTTAGCACTCCTTGGTGGGCCCACAGACACGACACTGGCATAGTGAGTAGATGGGAACTGCTTGCTCTCCAGTGTTTCCCTGTTGGGAAGGAGGAAGGACAACAAAGTTTTCCTGGATCCATTAAAACACAGTTTGTAGAGCAGTCTAGGCCAGCAGAACTCTCTTGAAGAAGAGGGAACCTATGAATCGATTCTTTCATCAGGATTTCCAGAACTGTTGTGTCATTTCTGAGCCCAAGAGAAGTTCAGCCTTTGTCCTCATGGCAAAATAAGTGGGTTGCTCTACCCAAGTCAAACAAGCTCAAGTCCCTCTCTCCTCCTGGGAAGAAGCATGAAGAACATCTTGCACAATCTGTCCTCTTCCTCATTGCGTGTCCTCAGCACTGCTAACCACAGAGCTGGGGATCACATCCAGAGGCTGCTGTGGCTATGGGGAAGGTCCTTCTGAAATCCAGTGGAGTAGAACCTGCCAGACCCTTTATGTGACATCTATCACCATATTAGCTAGAAACTCACTAACTGGACATAAGAGTTCCTAGCACAGGTTTCGTTTCCTTAAGGTATGCAAGAGATTCAGAACCTGCTTGAATAGAAGAGAAACTTCTCCTATTTCTGCCAACCCATTTCCACCACATTACCAGAGCCCTATGAAATGAATCTTTCCTGCTGAGTCCGGCAATAAGATCTGCTCTGTTGGCTGCCCTCACTTAGCTCCACTAAACTTCAGCTTACAACTGCTTGCTTAAAAAACAATCAAGCAAAACTTCCCAGCCCCCATTTTAATAATTAAAATAAATAACTGGAAATAAGTTGCAAACACTTTTCTGACATCACATTAGCACTGTGTGTTACAGAAGACCCCTTGTGCTAAGGCTGAAATTTGGATTTTAGGCCAAATGCCTCAGCTTCTCAGTGGACTCAAGTTCAGGCTGTTTCATGCTTAATTTCTTCTCGTGGCTGCTTGGAGTCACCAGCAACTTCAGCGTGTTGCATACGTAATCCCCAATGCAACAATGGTATCACAATACTGCCATGGCCCCAAACTCTTGCTGTCAGTCACTCCTCAGTAGGAAGGAGCTGCCATCCCCTTCTCTGGGGCTCATCCAGTTGTCCCAGGAATAAATCTGATTTCCTTTTCTAAGCTTATGTATTAAGGATGTCATAAAAGCAAGCTTTGTGTTGTGTTTTATTCCACTGTATAACCTCTTGATGGAGTCACTTGGGTCAGGAAAAGGGATTATTTCCCCTCGAGAGCAGCTCTGTTGTTTTGACCTTGGTAGATGAAACTATTTTAAAATGAAAGATAAACAAATAAATGAAAGGCAATGCAAGACCCAAGAGCTGTTCTTGTTTGTTTCTTCTTGAGTATTGGAGGCTTTAATCTTTTGGTGTAGGTGGGAAGAGAAAAAGGGTGAATGAACATATTTTTATGAAAATATCTCCTTTGTCAGAAAGCTGTAGTGTCTTAAAAGAACTTCTGGAAGGAAAAATTACAGACTATCTACTTATGCAGCTAAATGCAGCATTTGTTCAGCTCAGAGTAGTTTTTATCTAGAGTCAAGAGTTCCTGGCAAACATGAGTGAATGCAGCAGCATTCCAGCCTTTCCTGCTGTCTGTACTGGCCTTGCCACTTTGTACTGAAATTTCTGCAAAACACTCCAGATTGGGATTCCTGGATCTACTGCTTACAAGCTGCTCCAAATCTGATTTTTTCCTTGAGGATTTTGACTCCTATCAAAATCAAACATGGATTTTCTCTATGAAAATCAGTAAAATTGTGTTTCCTTCCTTATCCTCTTTGGCAGCAAAGCAGGAGGACACTCAGACCTAACTGAGAAGCCACTCAGCAGACCCAGGGGTGGGCAGGGATGAGCTCTGCCCTGGGCAGGGGTCAGATTTCCAGCTTTCCTCTTTGCCTTCCCCACAGTTCTCAGTCTGGTTCCAGAATATCCAGGTTCCTCAGGGCTGAAACCACCCCAAAGAGGGCAGGGAACATCATCAGCCTCTAGATGCTGCAGAGCACTCGGCCAGAGCGACTCAGAGCTTTTTGCAATGTGTGAAGCAGGCATGATTTTAAAGCTTGAAGCATCTGTCACATATTCATCTGTAACTGCTTCAGGTATAATCCATAAATCAATAATCCTGTTAATCCTTCTTCTGCCATCAGACAAACCTTGCTGCCTAATCCTACTCCCTGGAGTAAAACATGGAGCTGTTTCAAATCATTGCTACTGCCACAAACCTTGAGCAAGAGGCAGAGACTACTGAGCTGCCAGAACTGGAGCCAGATTCAGGGATGAATCCGATGGGGTCCAGGAAATTTCCATTTCTGATGGGGGTGAGAGGAAAGAAATTTCTGAGAGCTCCTTGGAATTTAGGAAGAGAATAGAACAAGCCATCCCTTATATTATTGGGCAGCTCCCTTGGAAGCCATCACAGGAGTACTCAGACTTATCTCCTCACAGTTTGGCTCAGACCTCGAGCTGTGGCCTGTCTGCATCCACACACCCAAAGGGAACTTGCACTTTTTGCAGCCCAGTTCTGCATCTGGCCATGCTGAAGGAGCAGCTTTAAGACTCTCTGCTTCATAACAGCCAATTATATACAAACTTATTTTGTTCACAAAAGGGTTTTGATAGAAAAGCTCCAATGAGATTAGTTAAAATGCAGAGTTCATCTAATAGAACCACCAAGAAAGAAAAACAAAAATCAGGAGCATTAAAAAGAACCTACTTCAGCCTCCCTGCTTATTAAGTTAGATCTTTCTCCTCAGAACACTGCTATTTATTCTATCAACTTGTTACATAAAAGCTGTTCCTCTTGGGGAGCACTGTGCACACACACACACACAGAGATAATCACTAATAAATTGCAAAGCTCTGGATTTCACAAATTAATTCTGGCTTTATCTTGCCAATCATAATCTGCCAACAAGTTCTCAGGTCCAACCACCACATTTCTGGTCACAATAAAAGCAGGAATTTTAATACTTATATTGCAATTCCATATAATGAAGGTTTAAAAAATATTTAAAGTAAGCTCAAAAATTTTTACTTCTTGTATTTATAAAGTAAATGATTGCTATTTTTCTGGGAAATGAAGCTTGCACACCTACCTATAACCTAATTTGTTTCTATTTTCTTAATACCTAGAAATTGTATTTGACACATCTTCCTTTATTAAGCCCCTAAATTTGTCCTCCAGTAAATGTGTGCTCATTTAAAGTACTTTAACACTGGGGTTCAAAACCACTGGGGCTGCCAGGGCAGAACTTTGAACTTCATGCTCCCAAGAAATGTGGGGCTTTGACCTTGCCAAAACCCCCTGTTTTATATTTAAATGGTCACAGATTTAATAAAGGGCTGCAAGATAGACTTGCCATTAACCACCTCCTTTACTTTGCTCCTAGTTAACAAAACACGGAGGCAGTGGATGCTGTAAGAATTGAATTAGTTATCTAGGATAATCTGTCCACATGAGCAAATGGTGTCCCACTAGGTCAATACAGAAATTAATTGTGGGATTCTTGTCAAATCCACATTGTTTCCTGGTGCAGTTGCAAGCCACTCAATTAGACACCTTTCAAGGCCTTTTGCTGGTCTAAATGTAGCTAATTGCTCCAGTTCTGGCTGGGAATGATTCATCTCCCAGATGTCTCGAGCCTTCCCCAGCACTGCTCAGCAAAGATCAATACATACACCCAGCCCACAGGACATTCCTGTGAACAGGATATTTTTACTCATGTCTCCCTTTTTATATGATTAATCCCAAACAAGCAAGATCTCCTGAATCACGCTCTTGACACAGCAGCTCCTTTAGGTCTTGCTGGCTTCCCACACACGAGGGACTGGGCATGAATGCATCCCCTTTGTCTGCGCTCTCCAGGTGCAGCACTATTCACACTTGAGCTTGACAGCACAACACAACAGTTTTTATTTGCCGGTCTCCTCTGTCAAGTATTCTTTTCTCTTGTGCCGCTTCCTCATTTGTCCATATATCAGTGGCAGGCCTGGCCAAATTGAAAATGAATGAAGCACAAAGAAAGACTGTAGTTTCCACAGTGACGCTCTATGGGAAAGCAGTGCACGGTTTGGTTTTTTTTTAGAGAGTCCAAAAAAGGTCACTGGTCGCACTTGTAGCTGTGAGTCCCAGAGGGAAAGACCAGAGCATCTGGCCCACTGGTTACTAACTTCCAAGAAGAAATCTTCATGGGCCGTTGCTTAAGAGCCATGGGGCAAAGGATTAAAAATATAACCTTGATATTTCTTCCCCAGCTCCATTTGTAGATGAGTAAATTCAGGAATACATGAACAAGGGAGGCTGGGGCAGCTTGATGCCTCCTTCCCCATGGAGCAGGACACAGAGTTGTACATGGGAGCTGTGTTCTCCCAGCCTTGGTGAGTGACTGCAACACGAGACTTTAACTCGATGTGGCGCAGCACCTTTGGCTCAGAAAACCTCAGCGAGGCCTCCTCACTCACCTGCCATTAGTCCAACCAGCCACCGGATGTCTTCAGTGCTCCATGCCAATAGCCAAGGAACAGCATTACCCAGGAGTGGGAAACAGGTCTCTCAAGGATGGGGATACACCAAATGACACCTGGAACATCACAGCTCACTCACCAAACCTGGGCTTTAGCAGAAACCGATGTGCAGTGGTTGGACAATGCTTGAGGAACAGGCTTTTGTTCAACACAGTGCTGGCTGTCCCTGGGACTTCACTTACAGGACAGATTGTCTGAGTTTCTCCATCAGCAAATTGGAATGCTGGATACCCCTGCCTGTGGAAGTGCCAAGAGAACTGCCCAACACCCAGAGAGAATTTGGAATGCTGAGGTCCCTACTCCAGAGCTGCAGGGACCTGTCAGGCACTCACCACTGTCCCTGTGCCGTTGAGTACATGGCACCACGCTGACTCAAAGGGGGAAGAGCTGTTTACCCCTGAGAGCTGCTTCTCACCCAGCTCTGCACACTCAATCCAGCTTTGGCAGTAAAAGAAAAAGGAGGAAAATGAAGAAGATTTCAGTGATACAAAGCCACACAGTGGTACAAAGGTGCTGTAAGCACAATTTGTACCACAGGGGTAGGCAGAGGCCAGCACTGAGCTGGACAGCGCCACCCTGAACATGCAGAGCAGAAAGACAGCACCCACCCTGCAGGCCCTTGGAGTGTGTCTGTCAGTTAATAAATTTCTCTCAATTTCTTCCTTTTCTCTCCTAATAACCCCTTCTTTCCTGTTTTTCCTTATCAATCCTTTCTTCTTTCCCCTCAGTTTCACTGGTAGATGCAGTTCTGGATCACACTCGTACCATCAGTGCCCAGGATCAGTGCTGGGCACTAAAAACTCCTCTGTGCAACCCCAGCTCTCCATGAAAGAGGACAGAAAGTCTCTCCCAGCTGCCTGCTCATCCTTATGCCTCCATGGCAGCTCACACTCTGCCAGTTGTTAGTGGAGATGCTTCAGGACAGCTCACTGGAAGGAATGACAGCAGGCTGGGGTCCCCAGGTCCCTCCTGCCCAGGACATGTGCTGCCAGCACGTGGCTCAGGCACTCCTGGAAATGCCTTTTTCAATCCTGCACAAGCCAGGTTTGCCAGGGGCATGCTCAGGTAGGACAGGCTGAAGAGATGTAGCCCAAATCCAACACTGAAGTAACACGGTTTCAGTAAGGCATGGGTTTGGGATCTCCTGAGGCCTCAGCATAGCGTATAAAGAAATTTATCTTTCTTATCAAAACTCTTCATGTGCTAACAACTGCATATTTGTCTAAGTGCTTTCATATGGTTGGATCTGTCTGACACAACAGCCATTCAGAGCTCTGCTGACTCAGAACTTTCTTGGCGATTCCACGATGTCTTGGATCAGCTCTGCCTTTGGGGGAGATGTAACTCAGCATTGAAAACAACCTACTTAAGGTTTCTCAGCTGTTCTGATTCCCTTGGTATGTCCGTTCATTCACTCAAAATTCACTGCCTCAGCAAAGGCCCCGTCACATTTCCAGTCTTTCCTATGCCATTGTGTATAAGTCACCAGGATTATTTCCATGGTGCAACAAATTAAAGAAGCGACCTAGATGCTTTTCCATAATTTTCTAATAAATTTTTGCACTCTAGTGAGGTGCTAAGCCTGTCTCTGGCTAGCAGATGCACTATTTTTATTTCTAAAGAAGCTGAGGTCCCAGTGGCAGCAGACACAGTGCTCAGGGCAGTGACTTTGGGCAGGAATACAGAGCAACTTTGAGAAGTTTCCCATCCAAAAAGTCTGATATTTCCATTGGCCATTCTGTGGTAACACCTTAAGACAACCACATAATACTTTAAATCTGCAATCATATTTTTTAATAATAAAATCATGTTATTTAGTATGCTATTGCTCCACTGTTATCAAAGAACAAGAGAAAATGACTTCAGTGTGATACTCCTTAACATGGACTGCAACTACTAGCAAAATCGATGATCTCTTAATTTTATTTTCTGGCTGCTTTTCTTTAATTATTTAACTTATTCTGACTAATGATCATCTTACACTTGTTTTCTTTATCCCACTGTCAGGTTTTCAGGCATTTTTTTCCTGATTTTTATAGAAAGCTTCAAAAGCTTTTTTAAACATTCCAGAAAATTAAACAGTAATTGAGTCTTTTGTTTTTCCTTTTGAAGACTAAAGCTAACGAGAAGTAGGTCAAGCTGAACTCTCTTTTCCCAAGCATTATTCCTGAAATCTGTTTGCACCTTGTATCTCTATTCCTCTCTTAGCACTACAGTGTTTACAAGCTCTCTGAGCATGTCCCCACATGCCAATTATGCCAAACAAACCAACTCAAGCAGGAGATACCATCCCCAAATTTGAGCAAGCAGCTCTTTGGGGTAGCTATCAAAAAAAAAAAAAAAAAAAAAGGAAAAAACCCCAAACCACAAAAAACTGAATATCACCCAGATCCACTAATTCACATTGTTTTTGGCTTACTTCCAGGCTGTGTTTTAAGCTTTGAATAGGAACTAATACAGAATACACACACAGAAGTTTATTATTCTACTGCTGCTTGGAGAATTTAATGCCAGAGAGAGCAAAGCAACATGTGTAAAGGGACAATAGCCCCTTATAGCAAAGTTTTGCAATTTAAGATGAAAAGCAGTGTTCTGCTATGCTGACAATTGTAATCCTTGTTCTATCAAGGAGTGCTACAAATCCTTGGACACCAGCACTGGAGCTACACCCATGTAGGATGCTGTGGGGCCTGAGTAACAGAGCTGTGGGGCTCAGCTGCTTCTGCTGGGAAACGCTGAGCTCTTGGGGCTGCAGGGTCAGCAACCAGCCTGAGTTCCTTCCTTGAGCTACCAGGGCTCTGGGAAGACATGGCATCCAATCCCTGATAACAGCCCCTCCCCACATCACTATTAACAATTCTGAGCAGTCAGAACCTACACAGGGGCTTTGAGGCTTTGATTTTACACCTCTGTTCAGATGTAGGCCTTCCAGCAAAGATCCAAGCATGTATCTCTCCATTTCTCCTTGACATTTGATTTTCCACCTCCAAAGGTTTCTATGGAAGGGACAGAAATCACAACAATCTAAGATTCTGATGGCACAGAACCAGGCTAACACCTGAGAGCTATGTGCCACTACAGGACACCAGACTACACCAACAGGCTTAGTGGAATTATCCACTCAAATACTGAGACTTAGAATGAATCCCTGTTCCCTTGGTTGAGCTGTGGATGGGCCAGCTTAGCTTGGAGAGGCCTCCTGCTGCCCTGAAGAAACAGCTCATGGCTACATCTTCCTTGTTGGCCATGAAAAAACTGGGGAAGAGTCTAATCCATGGGATATTTAGATAATTTTTTACCCCTGAATCAACAGAAAACTGATTTGCAGCTGAAATCAAGTGTTGGTCCTGATCAATCAATCCAAAGGCACATGGAGGGAGGTCACACTATTGCAGTTCCCTAAACCTGCAACACAAACAAACAAAGCTGGTTCCCTGGCACAGGCTTCACACAGAAAAATACAAGCAAAATTTTGATTGCTGCAGCAAGAAACAGAATGCAATCATGGATTTTTACATAGCTAAGCTGACAAGATGCTCACATAGCAGAACTACAGCGTGAATTATCATATAATCGATATTAACATGGTTATTATTCTTCCAGGGTAATTTATTTGTGTCAACCAAGTTGGTGTTTCTTTTCCATTCTGTTGTAATTCCTTTTTCTTTTATGAAACGTAATTACATTTCCACAAACGCCGTGTCTGCAGAGGGAGCATGCCAGAAAGCTGTCAGCCTTTAACTCGTCCTGCTGCGCTGCCAGATGCAGAATGCATTGATTTTCTGAAGACCATGAGGTGTCTCATTTTGCCCAATTCTCCAAGTCTGCCTGAAGCCACACGTGCAGACATCAACACAGCCTGTTTGCAAAGGTGGCAGCTCATAAGATCACCGAGTTTTGCTCCCTTCCACCACGAGCTGCGTTATTAGGCTAGAAAACAGTATTGGAAAAATGAGAGCTGCTATTTCCACAGCAGATTACTCCAGACCTGCTGCAGCCACCTGAAAAGCAGGAATGCACAAATATGAACAAACAAAGTAAGAGTTTTGCCATTCCTGGATTCCTGTGGAACAAATCTGGAGTTTTGCTGTGCCTTTTCAATGACAGTGTTTTTGCTATCTTCTACCACCTGCCCTGTTAGTAAGCTACCAGAAATGAATGCCTAAGTCATCTTAGGGTAAACTTTGTTATTCTCTTTTAATGCTCTATAAATCAGTCTTGTTATAAATCAGGGAATGTTCATTAATCAATTCTCAAAAAATATTTTATTTGGCTAAGAGTGTCAAATCGTGGAAGTAACAAAGCAAAAATTAAAACCATGTGCTAGAAGCGGGTTCGTGACTGCATGCTTACGTCAACAAAGCCTCATAACTGCACAAATAATTACCATAGATCATGTTAACTTTCATTAAATAAAACCATGCTGAAAACCAGTAGTACAATCCTTATAAAGCACACATGTTTTCTAATACATTTGTGTACTCAGGACAGCATTTTGCACTCAGTTAACTGTGAACTTGGGTTGCATATGTGTGAACGTGGGCAGAAGTTTTCCTGCTGGCTTTCTATACACAGACATACTGAAAAATGTTAACTTAAAATCCCATTTCTACTACTTTTCTCTGTAGTCAGAGCAACGTTACTCATTTTCAGAAAGACTATGGTGCTGAGTGACAGGAACAGAGAACCAAAGTTCAGGGATATGCAGACTTCACTCCTTAGCCTAATACTACCCAGGAATTTAATCTTTGATAAGCCATTTGAAACAAAGTATTCAAACCTGGCTGAGACCAGATCATTAGTTAATGTGAACTGATTTGTCCATTAATTAAGGTGCAAGACCCTTGACTGTGTACTACCTGTGTCTGGTTTCCTTAACTTAAAGTTAGGCAACACTATCTACATTTAGGAGAAGGCAGTAATAAAAAGCTGTGCCAAGAACACAACAGAAGTAAATCCTCCCAGAGAAGAAAAGTTAAACAGCAAAATCACTTATCAGTTCCCAGTGCAAGATAACTCAACCAGTGAGAGAGTGTTTAGTTGGTATCTCTGTTCTAGAGAGCTAGAAAAGTATTTGAAAAAAAAAGAAACAATCACATTTGTCACACACAAAAGTCTAAAGCAGACCTGACCCAAGAGCTGGGCCAACAGCACGTCATGGTCACTTCCTTAGACGACAGCAAACCACAGGAACCACATGAGTTTCAAATTCCAGCCTGGGCCCATTTCTAGGCCAGTTTTTCTTCTTTTTCCATGTTTCTGTTTACTGATATTTATATTACAGCAGTTCCTAGAGGTTCTAAGTGATATCACACTGCTACTGAACTAGGCAACGTAAAAAATAAACACAGCAAAATAAAACATACTGAGAGATCTCCAAGCAATTAGAAATTAAAGCAGACAAGACAGAGAGCAAAAGCTGCATCACACTCATTTTGATTACCCCATGCTCAAGCCAGTGAAAACTAGAGAGAAGGTACAGGGCTAGGTAAAAAAGAAAGGCTCAGAAGGCAGAGGGAACCAAAGGGGAACCACCCAAATTGCTGCTTCTAGAACATCTTTGTGTTTTGTCATTCAGATCTCTTGGGGCTGATCCATCACACTGGAAAGCCTAAGGCTGACTCCAAAAGGCAAAACTCCTGCCCAGCACAGGGTACAGACACCTGGGCATGGCCTCAGCCTGTGCATGTTTCTCCTGTTTAAGTTTCTATGCACTACTGGTGATCAAATGGGTGCTGTTTAATTTACACAGCAAAGCCTACCCCAAGGAGCTCATACTTTAGGCATTTTAAACAAACATTAGCTACAAATTCTAAAATGGGGCATTCACCCAAGCTTTTATATGCACTCAGATGTGTAGGAAAAATAAATAGAGAAAAGAAGATAATTTAAGCCTTGGCATGGATGGAGCTTCATCTCAGAACTTTAGCACCTGATGCTTATTCATCAGTTGTGGCCTGAAAGTTGGCAAAATCAAAAAATTATTCTGCCAGGATTCTAATCAGAGATAAGCACCAACAGCTTATAGCACATAGCATAAACTCTGACTCAAAATTCAATCCAAAACTCCACACAAAATTCAGGTTATGCACAAACCTTTCTGATCTGCAGCAGGATAACCCACGCAGTGTTGGGGCAGGATTGAAAGCCCCTGACATGCAGGGAAAACAAATGCCTGCGCTGTCACAGGCCTGGTGCACATAGCACCCATTTGCTGATGAGCTGCATTGATTCTGTGAAGTGTCCCATGAAATAGGCCTTCAAAGCAGCAAAGAAAAAACCCAGCCCGAAAGAGGACAACCACTGTGAAAGCTACAGAACCGTCTTTGTGTCTCTGCTCTTCGCCGCGAGCGCGCACAGCGGGATGGAGGGAAGCCGTGGTGGTTCCCTGGATCCTGTGCTCCCTTCCCTCTTCACCTGACTCTGTGTTCTGCCATTTCAGAGCCAAAATCACTCCTTTAAATCACTTGGAACTTCAGACAGGCTATTATGGCAGCATGGTACTGGATTAGCACAGCTACAGGTGGCCCATGGAGATCTTCGTCACAGGAGTGAGAGCAGAAGGCTTTGCTGAAAGTTTCCAGATAAAATAAGAAGCTGAATAATGAATCAAAAATAACTGAGTTTTAACTGAACTTCCTTTCAGATAAAAAAGGCATTCCTTGCCTTTTTTTCACATTTCTTCTGAATTATCTAAAGATGGGTAGGAAAGGAGAGCAGAGAAAATTCCACAAGAAAAGGAGGGAAAAGCCAAATAAGACCATTTCTAAGGGTTATTAAAAAGCAGAAAGCCACCCATGCTTGTGCAGCATTAAAAATCCAATCTGTCTCAGCTTCCTCACTCACACATCTGCTTTCTGTGCATAATTTCCCCCACACACTTCAAGTACACGAGTAGAGATGTTGAACTTCACTTTCCCCTCACCCCATGGAAAATTGGATTTTTAATTAGAGGAAAATGTCTATTTTCCTTGAACATAGTAATTACATTTTTTTCCCCCAAGTCACAAAGCTCATTTGGGAAAGTTTTACCTGAATGTTTTTGTTTGCCCAAATCAAGAGGGAGGTTGGCGATGGAAATGAGCGAGGGCAAGGGGGAAGTTTTTCCTACATTTTTATTTTGGAATAAAAAGGTTGGATTTCCTGAAAACGTTGAGATACGGAGTGTGGCAAAGTCTGCAAATTACACGGAAAAATAATTCAAATTACACATGTATGTTAATACTTGGTGAACACTTCCCTCCCCAAGGAAGGGGTCGGTCCATGGGATAAGCCAGCTCATTCTTCTCGTCCCTGAGCTCCCTGTAACTCTCCAGCTGACTCAAACAAGAGCACTTGTGTGCTGAATTGCTGGATGGTTGCTAATGCAGACCTTCACTGATTTCACATTTATCCATATGACCCTTCCTGAGAGCAGCCTGAGGCACAAGCTGAGCCCCTGCTTTAAAATGAGAATCACCAAGAGTTTTCATGTCAGGAGAAAGGAGCTCAGTGGCAGCAAATCCAGAGTCTCCAGTGTTAGATATATGTGACAAAGAAGGGAAAAAAGGTCCTGTCCAGACCTCTTAACCCACAGAATTAGACTGAAACCAACCTTTACTTCAGGCTGAAGCACCACAGATGTAACAAGTGCAAAAGGGGCTTGCTTCTGAAAACAAAGTTACTCACAGGGTGGACTTGTTTCTTAATAACCAGGGCCACTGCAGGTTAGCAAAACAGAGACAGTTTTCACCTGTCCAAAGGGAACTTGTGCCAGTGGCAACCATCTGATGATCCCAGGCATCAGTCTGGTGCTCAGAACTTTACCCTGTTCACAGAATAACCAAATGTTCATTTTATAGAGAATCCCATTCGTAGGGGGTTTATGGATGTTTTTTCTTCCGTGACTCCTGGAACTTAAAGTGTACATTCAACCACAAGTAATAAATGTGTTTTGGGAAGGAGATACTGCAGAAATGGTCAGGATATAATAATCCATAAAATGTGGGGAGATAGGAGAATGGAAAAGGGTGAAATCAAAGCATTCAGAATGTGAGCCAAGGACTCACTGAATCAGCAGGCTTTGGATAAAATTTGTTTTAATGTTAGACATGTATCTTGCAAACACTACAAATAAAGGGGCAGAGCTGATCCTTTCAGGGAGCAAACAGATATGGAAGAGCTCTTAAAAGATGTTTGAGGGGTGGAACTGTGATAGGACTAAAAATGGCATGGTCATGTAAGAAGGCAAAGGAATAGTGCAGGAAGCTTGGCTGGATTTGGTCAGGGATAAGGATTTAGCAAACAGGGACACCAGAGGGGAAGGGAGATACATCCTTTGGCAGCTGAGCCCGCTGCTGGGGCCACCTGCCACCAACTCTGATGGTGGAGATGGAGTTGCCCTCACTGATATCCCTGTTTCATTTTAACAATGAAAAAAAGAGAGGGTTTTGGAAACTTTTCAATAAACTGCACCTGTTGGAAAGGAAGAAAAAGGCCATAGATCATATTATGAGGGAAATTGTTCTCCCTCTTAAAAAGAATGCTTAATTCAGGCATAAAAAACCCTCAGAAATTGAGTTGCATCTGCCCTGCCTCTCCATGCCTGCTGCTACACCTTACCCATTCCATTTCCACCCACACCTCAGCTCGGCTTCCTCTCTCCCACTGACCCTCAGATGTGGAAATAATAAAGGAGAAATAAGACACTGCTCTTGCTTTCTGAACCGTACCAGCTTCTTCCAAATTTATTGTCAAGATCTATTTTTTGGCAGGAATAACAAGGAAGGTCAAACTGGAACAGAGCTGCAGGTGTGCAGCCACAGCCCCCAGCCCTGTTTGTGTGGGGATGAAGGGAAACACGGGAGGGTTTGAACTGTGCCTGACAGGCCAGAGCTTCTTTTATCTCTCCTTGAGGGATGCTGGAGGGGAGCAGCTCAGCTGCTGCTCCATCAGATTCACTTTTCCTGCAGATTTCTGGGCTGGGCAGTTTTGTATTACAGCTGATCCACACATCTGGCCTTTTCTCCCTTGGTTTTCTTTGCATTTGATGTTGGAAAAGCCAACAAGAACAAACTGATCTGAAATCAAAGCCATGTCAGCACCAGAAAGAGACTAGGATGAGGCTTTGACACTTTCTCTAGTACAAGAAAACAGAGAAGCTGTTTATGCTCAGCAACAAAACAGAACAACTGTTGTGAAGGATGAAGAAATACTGACACTTTCACTAAAAAAATGGCATTGATGCAGGAATTATATTTTGCTGATATCTCACTTTAGGCCTTACAGATCCCATTTGGGGATGGAACAGAATTTGCTACAAGCATTTGGGAAATTTGTTATTTGGGAGAGGCTAAATCTAAAGCTCAGCAAGAAAATAGGACACAACTCTGCCCACATTTCTGGAGGGACAGCAGAGATCCCACAAAAACTGGTTCCATTTGATTCAATTTGTAACTACAAAATTATGTATTTCATTTCTACCATTATCTCTCATTGTCACTGCTGCACAAAGGTACCTGAAACAACTCTGCTCCCAACAGTTCCCACTTAGACACCAAAAAAAGTGGCTGCAATACAAGAATTCAGTTTTGGAAGGGGAGGGAAAACCCTCCTCAAGCTCTTCCAGACAGGAACTGAACTTCTCCTGCTGTGTTTTTGGACTGGTGAATAGGACTGAACACTTTAGGAAATGCAGAATGCTACTTTCTTGATTTGCTTCAACAGGCACACAAGTGAGAAAATTCAGCTTTGTGTCTGCCCCAAAAGCCTGAAATTCAGACTGAAAGAAATAAGGGCATATCTGTGCTGGTGGTGCACTCATCATGAGTGGGATCTGCCAGCCAGGAGCATATCCTGGGGAGAATATCCAAGTCTCTCCATAAATTTTACCCATCATCAGGCTCCAGCTCCAGAAAATCTTGACCTCAAGTAAAAATTACATTCCAAGCAGGTGTACCTCAAGTTTCTTTCTAGAAAAGACAACCTGAAAACATAGGGCCAGCTCAGCCCTAACCATTTGGCCAGAGACTTCAACACAGCTGCAAGCAGCATTATCCAAAATATAAACTAAATATATAAGCACACAGACCAAACTGCTGTGCTGTGCCTTCAATACAAGTCCTACCAAAGTACCATTTTTGCAAGTATTAGAAATATGCTTTGAATTTCTTCTAGTTCCAGTACTCATTGCTGTGGTCTAAGAATAAATGTTGTCTCTTAGTTATTTAAATAACCCTTGTTCCTGAAGCATTCATGTCCCCAGAAGCTACCACACCTTTTCTTGGCTGGGGAACCAAGGCCCAGACTTGTGATTTGTCCAAGGCCATATAAAAAGATATTAATAGGGGGAATTTATGTCATGGCCAACATCTGGTGTAGATTATTTACAAATAAGTTGGCTCTCTAAAAAAAATAAAATAATAGTTTTTAAGCTTGTTTACAAAGTTGTTGCATGTTGTTTCCACAATTTTATTAAGAGCACATGGAGCCATGCTTCCAAACAGCAGCATTAAAAATAGACTAGGATTCACGGTGGATGAAATTCAAACTTTGGTTTTGATAAGCATCCAGAAGTCAGGATTAGCCAAGCTCCTTTGGTCAGCCAAGAATTTATAGCAAGACATTTATTATGGAAAGCTAGGGTAGGAAAAACCTAAACAGAAGCAAGCCAGAGTCTTCCAGACAAACCCATCTGCCATGTATAGGTATGTCACTGATATCTTGCCACCAAAAGGCAGCAAGGAGAATGAAAAATGTCTCAGCAGTTTGATCTGAAGTATTCAAAGGTGAAATGTACTTTATTACCCACAGTACCAAAGTACAACAGATTTTCAGATGAGGACGTTGGAGAAGGATTTGACTTTTACATCAACACTAAATTTTCCCTGTGGAATAGCCCAGTCTGTCAGGAGAAGCCTGGGACTTCTGAGTCCAACAAGGAGTGATCTCTGAGATGTCCAGCTCTGTTCCACTTCCATTCACTGCATAGGTAGCACCCCCAAAAAATCCAGCTGAGAATGTTCACTGCTAACACTGGATTGAGTTACATTTTGTCATCTGAAGACACTGGCCAGGTTACAGAAGGAGTAAAGGGAGACTATCCAGTATTTAGGAATCCACTAAAAAATGCAGATTAAAAGAATGAGAGCACATGGAAAAACAGTAGAGCTCTGACCACACAAAATCTGCCAAACCCAGGATTCTACAGGAAGGAGATCATAACTGGAGAGCTTTCCTGAGCATGAGTGGGTGACCTTCACACAACAGAATCAACTGGAGGCCTGCATTTGGATTTTCTATTTGATTTCCAAACAGATTGAGAAGGTGAAATGCTCAATTATTAACTTAAAAGTCTGGTAAAACATGGCTTAACCCAAACCTCGCTGTGTGGAGATTTTAACTACCTGTCTGCACATCTGTAAGAAATGTGCGAGTTTACCTTGGAACCACAACCCTCTGCTCATAAACCTGGAACTAAGATGTACTGAAACAGCTTGCTGTCTGTTCAGGACTCTAACATTTAATCCTGTCAGACTTCTGCAGACATGGAAATGGTTGGACCTGATCCTGTCACAGCTAGGAAGGATTACTGCATTCTTTCTTCTGAATGATTTTTACAGAAACTTCCACTTACCCAAACTAAAGCTGAGGACCTTCCTGTGTGCTGAGTATCTGGCACTTTAAAGAATGAGGCAGATTTACCCACTGCAAAACCAGAATACTGATACCAGACTGCAGCCAGATGCTGTTCTGAAATATTTAATCAACAGGGTAAGGATCTCTCACAATCACTTTCCCTTGCTACTCTGTAGCTTCAGATGGATTTAGGACTGGGATTTTCTTTACCTGGCACAGCTGCTTCTGGGACTTTTCTCCAGTCTATATCCATTTCTCTTCCATCATCACCATCCACATCACAGCAGATCTTGCTGCTTCCAGGGTTATTTGCTGCAGATCCTGCTTTATCTGACTGGGACCAAATCCTCTCCAGCTTGTGCATTACATGATCCAACTGGTGCAAACCAGCAATGCTCAGAGGACAATTCACTACTTGAAGCTGAGGCCACTTGCTGACAAAACAAGACCAGGCTTTGAGTTTCTTGATTTAGAAAGTGTTAACTTTTTAAAACTGAGTGTAACTTAATCCCCCCCTCAGATGATCTGTGTTCAATACAGTGAGAATAAAGACAAATGGTTTTTCCTTCACCTGCTCTCTCAGGTACAGGTGTCCCTGACATTCTCAAAGCCTGGGGGACAAAGTCAAAGAAGAGGGGAACTTAAAGCTCTGTTTATGAGGAGTTTAAATTTGTTATAAAAGTTGGTTCTCTCCACCTGGCATCATTTAAGCAAACAGGTGAATATCACTTGTTGAAAAATAATGTGCTTGATTCTCCACTCAGCTCTAATGGATTTGCACTGTTATAACTCTGAACAGACCCGTGGGATGTTTATGCTCTACAAATAAACAGAAGTAGCTTTTCTTTCAGCAAATACAATCTGTTTCACCCTAATGTTTCCACTACTGAAAGAAATCCTAGTCCTACTTGGCTAACCCCAGTATTAGTCAATAATGACTTGTAGAATATTCAGCCAACTTTCTGGGAAAAACAATATTATATATGTGTTTTGCCAAGGCAGAAATCATAAGCAAAAATATTGGACCAGCTGACACAAATTAGAACAGCTCCATTGACAGAGGTTGCACAAACTAGAAGCTCTGCAAGAGAAATTAAATAATAAGCAAACTTCCTTACTAGTTATAGAAGACAAAATTGATGTTTCAATTACCATATTACCCTAAATCATTTGTAACAATAGTTGGGATGATTTCAGTTCTTTCTATATTTTTCTTTCAAGAACACAAATTCCCACAGCTAATTTGAAAAATAACTCCATATAATACGTACATGAGAAAAGAAATAAACCTTCTTTTAAGGTAAATGGGCTGTAATGCAGATTTTTTGTTATCAGAATGAGGCTCTGAGATGGTGTACATAAAATTCAGCTTTTTATATGGTACTTAAGGCTACAACAGATGGTTTTGGAGAAGACCTGGCCAAATCTTTACACAGCCGCTGCAAATGTCTCTTCCCAAATGCCCAATTTTGCATGAAAGAAAGGACTGCTCTGTCCAGATGTGTCCAAAAGGTGTCCATGGACAAGACCTTTGTCTGGAGTCTTTCCAAACAAGTTTTAATTAATTCACACCACACAAGTGGAGAAGTGAAAAATCAAAGACAAAAGCACTTAGCTTTCATACATCAGTTAAAATAGAAATTATGTTTTTCAAAATTATCTCAAATTTCATAATAGAAATATATATATTTCAAAACATAATCTGCACAAAAGCAGCAATCTCTGCTTATTTCTGACAAAGAGGTTGTGGTCCAATGTGCCCACATTTTTAAATCTCTCAATTACAGAAACATTTATTTGGGTTGATTGTAGGACCAACAGCCCTACAAGTTACCCAAAGAAGTTCAGATTAAATTTTTGTGCTGATGGAAATTTGGCAGTCAGAAGGATAAAGAGCTGGGGGGTGAATCCCCACCTGGAATAAATGGATTTCTGTGCACTGTGCTGATCTCAAGCAGCTGATGGTGTGGCCCTTGGGGACTCCACCATTGTTCCAAGCCAGCCCAGTTGGTTCATGACCCACCTTGCTCTGACACCCCATAAACTTGAGCATTTCAAAGGAGCAATGACCCTACCAGCTTGTCTACTGTCTCTGATTACCCCAGGCCAACCCACAGCTGTTCTTCATCAAAAAACTGAAGGAATAAACCCTCCTAAGAGCAACCTGAAAATCTGACGGGCATTTTTCCACTCTGCATATTTGAGTGCTGATTTGCTTATCTCCCAGCCAGTGCTAATTATAAGGTTATTAACCTCTCTGTGAACTTCATTCACATCATAACCTGGTTCCTTTCCCTGCTGACATGCAAAGGCATGAGGAGTACCCAATTTAAGAGGTGGAATATTCATCACAGGAAATGCTATTACTGGGATACCTTGTCCAAAACCACTATCCACAATTTCTGTCCAGCTGAAAAATCATATTGAAGTCAAAGACTCACTGGTTTGTGGTCTACTGAAACAGTTTTAAAAGTACATTTATTTACAGCCCTGCTTATCCTGCTCACAGTAAATAAGATGAAATAAGTAACATTACTCTGTTGATAGAAAATACTTGTATACCAGTATTATTGTCACTTCAAAACCACATAAAATAGCGTTAATTTGTGATCCTCTTCTGACCTGTGACAGGGAAATCCCTACTTTCTATATACACAAAGATGTCAAAGATGTCCAAAAGCTGCAGGAATAATGAATTTGGCAGAACCACCTCTCACCTGGCAGGTGGATCAGCCAGCAGAGAATGTGTGCCTCCAGGAGAAAACTTGGGTCTCCAGGAGAACTATCACTGCTTCCTGCAACAGTCACCTGCTTCATTTTTGGGAGACAAGAAAACAAAGCAGCCTTTCTGAAGGAGTCTGACATGAATTTCATTGAAGTTCACAGAAATTCTTCCTGTTAATTCCTGTGAGCTTTGGATCAATTCCTGTGATTGGCAAATGAAGGGATGCTCGTGCACTGGAGATTGGAGTAGCTAAAAATAAATCCAATCACAGAAGTTCTCTGCTTGTGTGGAGGCTCCTGGAAGAAGTGTTGCTGAGAGAGAATATGTTCAAAAAGAAACATGAAACATGGGTTTGCATTATTTCTCCTTAGTAACAGCAATATTTTTTATAATGTGCTCTTGAGCATACCTTCAAATTTAGAGCTATTTTTAGGTCTTGCTCACTTAGAACTACAGGTAGAGGGCACAGCAGATAAATCCAAGCCATGAAATTATTAATTAGTGCAAGTTCCTGTGGTACCTGAGCCAAAATGTTACTGCAGAAGTTTGATTTTGTACAAAGATATGGCTCAGAAGGTCCAAAGATCACAAGCAATGAGCTGCAGGGTTCTACCTCCCTATCCCCAAGTCTCCAACACACACAGAACTGTAACAGCTGGAGACAACACACAGCTCCAGTTGACTTTTGCCCATGATTAGGAAATAAGTTGGCATCAGACACCACAAAGCACCCTAAGGCTTTGCCAGAACTCCTGACTTGTGTGCAAAGCAGTAAAAGGCTGCTCTGACACAGCAAATAAAGCTGAAAAAATGGCATCTCTGCCTGTACTCTTCAACCTCGTGGATCAACTCAGATATATTTAAATATTGCAGGATAACCTTTCATATAAATTCTACTTCAGATGGTACCTCAAACTCCTAAATCTCTTACTACATTTCACCAAAGGAGAATGAAGAAGAGAAAGGAAGATTCAAGCAGAAATCTTAGCATAACTCACAACAGAGGTGGGAAACAAGTGAGAGAAAGCCCCTGCTTTATTTGCACAGACCCATCTTTTTACTCTCTTTCTTTTCCTGAGCACACTGTGATTAAGGACATCTAGGGTAGGAGAGAGAAGTGAAACAGATACAGAAGAGCAAACCCTCTTCTCACTGGAGCACACAATCAGGCAGAGAGGCAACGATAAGAATCTGCAGAATACAGAATCTGCTTCTCCTCCCTTCCAGGCCTCCTCTGAAAAACCCCCAAAACACACCCAAGTCCCAAAGATGGTCCACAGAGGGTTGGGATGACTTTCCACCTGGACATGAAGCCAGGACTTAAATCCATATATATTGTTCCAGAAAAATGTGGCTGAAATAAACACAGCAATACCCTCACTCATATAAACAACCCAAGCTGTTTATATGTCGAGTTCAGATGTTCATGTCAGCTGGTCAAGGGCTGCATGCACTGAATTTGCTCTCTGGTGAAATCCCAGTAAAGCAATAAAGCTGTGTGACAGGGGTTTGCTGGATACAACTGAAATGCAAAATTTCCTTCTAATTTTTTTTTTTAAATGAATGAACAGAAAAAGCTTCAGTAGCAAACCTGACACGGCCTGAACTTCTACAAACCTTTGAAGAGAACACTGGCAATTAGTATTTCAACTTTTGAGGGGAGGCAGGAGAAAAAGGGCAGAATTAACGATTTCTCCAAATCTTTTCAAAATGGTTTCTTTGTAGTGGGTTTTTTGGGTTTTTTAAATTTTTATTACAACTTCTTTCTTTTGAATCCATCTCTTACACTTAAGGGTTCTTCCAAAACTCGTAATTATTTTTCAACCTGATTCATCAAGAGCTGCTGATCTCCTGAGCCATGTAGAGTAGGAAGACAATTCAGTAGTGAATTCTGATCTTTGTCCTGCATGACAGCACATTTATGCATGTAAACTCTTATACATAGGTATATTAATTTACCCTTTTTATAATGACTTGCATGTTTAACTTTTAAAGCACCAATCTTAACCTGATGATGTAACTCCAATTCCTATAAAAGACTACAAGGTGTGCACAGAAGGCTGCAGAAATCAGAAGTCCTATTAACTCCCACCAAGTTGTAAATCTAAAATCCTGAGCTGTCACTACAGAGACTCTGATTTGGGACACCCTGTAGGAAACAGGGCATATTGTCCAGGATATTTCTCTGCCTCTCTGACAGGCTACAGCATGCAGCATTTCTTTCACAGCACTTATAACTCAGGTTGTGAAGAAATAGTGACCTCTCCCATTGGGTGACAAGGGCAAAAAGAAGCCCGCTTGGTTGTATCAAATGCAAATTTTAGGATTTACAAAGTAAAAAACAAGTAATTCCTCATTAGCCTAAAGTGATTTTAAATAATTTTTTCTTTAAACCAGAAATTTAAATTTTGCATTTGATAAAACTAAGTTTTCCAGAGGAATTTGTCCATACTTATACTTCTCTTCATGTGTTCAAAATGCTTTGTACAAATTAAAAAGCCAAAACTTCTAAGCTGGTAAAACCTAGTTTAGACACTTCAGATTTCCAAAAAATATAGTGATAAAGCACTAAAAAAGTTTCAATATCTCTTCCATTTACCCAGTACTTTTAGCCAAGATTATTTACTGCTTCATCCCAGCCTTACAGAGAGTGCATGAATTCCAGAAAATCTGTGATTCATTGCAGCAACTCAGTTTTGTTCAGCGAGTACTTCAACTGCAGATTCAAAAACATGCTAAGGCTTGAACACGGAATGCAAAAACTATATTTTGTTTCACTAAAAGTAGAAATGGAACTCTATAAAGATGAATAGTGCTGTTTGCCTATGAAACATGGTATTTTATGCAGGTACAGTCAGGTAGAACACTGCCCTGGGCTGGGAGACCAGGCTGAGTTATCACAGCAGCAGGAGGGTGCAAGGAAACAACTGGTGCTGCATTTGCAAATTTGAACTGAATTAAAACCCTTGGTCAACGACATAATTCACCTGTCTGTGTTGATCCCAAGCACTGTACTGGGAGAACAGTGGGGTTTTTCATTTGTTTGGTTTTTCCAAGAGTCTTACCCAGCAGGGAGTGGGGGAGGCCAATCCTAGAGGTGTAGAACAGGCAGCTCCTCTGGAGGCAACGCTGACAGCACACACCGACCTTCTGCTGCACAGGAATTGGTTCAGGTGTCCCTGCTGTGGAGTCAGGATGTTAAACCCACAGCTGTCTGTCGAGAAAGGTTTGGAAGAAGTGCACTTTGGAGTCAGGCTCAGGCTGGGCAAGCCAAGAGGAGAAGATTTGAATACCATGAGAGAGTCAGGTGGCAATGGCAGCGCTGAGCACAGCTCAGCTTGGGGCTTGCTTTAACTATGGCTTGGGGGTTTTGCACTACAGTTTCATGGACAGAAACAGCTGCCTGTACAGTGGGGAAGTGACAAGTAGGATAATAGAATAGGATGCTGGAATGGTTTGGCTTGGAAAGGACCTTAAAGACCACCTTGATCCAATCCCCCTGCCATGGGCAGGGACACCTCCCACCAGACCATGTTGCTCAGAACCCCATCCAGCCTGGCATTGAACACTTGGAGGGATGGGGCAACCTGTTCCAGTAGCACCACCATCACAGAAAAGAGCTTCCTCCTCATAGCCAATGTAAACCTTACTCTCTTTCAGTTTGAATCTGTTCCCCCTTTTCCTGCCACTCCAGGCTGTTGTAAAATGTCCCCTCCCATCTTTCTTATGGGCTCCATTTAGGTGTTGGAACGCTGCAATCAGGTCACCCCTAAGCTTATTTTTCAATGCTGAGCAAACCCAATTCCCTCAGCCTTTCTTTGTAGGAGAGGTGCTCCATCCCTCTAATCTGAGAAGTTAAATATATATATATATTTTTTTTTTCACAAAGACACATTTCATTTTGCTAGAGGTAAGTTTCACACACAAAGTCACACTGAAGGTGCATCCCTCAGCCCAGGCATCTCCAGGCTGTTTATCTCAATGCTCCCACAATTACAGCAGAGAACAATAACTCACTTTTTACCTCCAAGACAGAGAATCAAAACAAGCCACATGTGTTTAAGAATTGCCTATATCTCCTGTTAATGATAAAAGGGGCCCAGGGGACTGGATCAGCTGGGGAAATACCTGAAGGCGAGCAAGTGGAATTCAGTGACACCAGAAAGTCAGCGCTGCTCGCACATGCACCAACTCACACTTTGCACAGGTCAAGCACCGGTTTTTTCCTCCTCCACAAAAAAAGACAAGATGATTTAATGGCTTTCCAGGTGTACTGAGCATTCCCTGTCCCCCTTCAGACTCCACCCACAGCTCCTCAGCACACCACTAATCCTCTGTGGATCAGACATGATCTCCTCGACCCAGGATCTGGGTATCAAAGCAGTAATGTGCCAACAGCAAAGCAAGTTAAAAATGCCATTGGACATAGAACAGATTTCATTTTTCCCACTTAGATGTAAATACCAAAGCAGGGTTTGTAATTCAAATGGTGCCATTCTTAAAGGGTTCAGGCTGGGAAATTTGTTGTGTCCGTGGAAACACCAGGAAAAAGGATTTCAAGTGAGATTTCCACTTTCTACCACTTGTTTTATTGAGTCTTTTCACAATGCATAGATTACTGTTGGGTTTGCTTGCAAACAAGGACCTGGGCTTAATCCCACCTGTCAGGAAAGCACAGCAGACAGCTTCTCTTCATTATCCTGCTCCAGCCCCACTTTGGAGTCTCACATGGAGGCAATAAATATTCCTGGATTAACATCCAAGACACAGGTGGGTAGAATGGAAGCATGCACACCTTACCCTGAGAATGGGCTGACACAGTCCATGCTTGGGATGGCTTTGTTAAAGCAGTCAGCAGGGTAGTTGGAAGATGAATAATTGAAGAAACAGCTTCTTTAATATGAACCATGGGCAGCATGTGGTGTAACTTTCCCTCTGTTTCCCCCTCCCCAACAAGAATTCTTCATATCAAGCTGGTTTGGTGCTAAGTGCACATATCTAGGAGGCATTTCTCTCCAAAATTTGGATCCAAACACACATCAAAAATAACAGTTCATCCGTCACGGTTGGGAAGCATGTATGACAAGAAAATATTTGCTTTGCTCTGGTTTTGTGTTTGGTTTGCTGACCGCTTATATCAAAAAGCTAGAACAGCTTTTTCATCTTGCCGTAGTTTAGAAACATTTATAGGACAGATGGTCTAAATTTGTGGGTTTTATAAACTTAATGAGAATGTTAAAAAAAAAAAAAAAGGCGCATATGGGTGCAATATTTTCTGGGGCTTCTTTGAGCTGGCCAAGAAGTAGCCCACTGCAGAGGGGAGCAACAATTTCATTGGGAACTCATTCCAAGGTTTACAAACGACTGAGAAGAGGGACTGCCACAGGCTTTCTGCACCTCGATGGAAGTTTCACTTGCACTGTGTGGTAGAGGGAAAACATACATTTATTTATTCTTCCCAGCAAGCAACATTTCTTAAACTTTGCCTTCACAAGCTAAATGGGCTGGCTGTGGCAGCTCAACAAAAGGCACAGGTGGTGCTCCATCCTCTGTCCTGAAGACTTGCTCTAGGGCTGGGCCCAACAGAGAGTTTAGCTCTTGGTTCCTCTAGGATGATTGCATTATTTTAATCCTACATGCAGCTCTCTCTTTCTCCAGACACCCCCATTTCAAAAGGACACTGACAATGTAATCTGGGCTTCAGGTCAGAGCAGAGCATGGGGAGTTGGGGTATCTGTATGGAGTCCCTGGTCCCAGGCTCTGTCACCAACTTTGGGCAGTTCAGCATGACTTTTGTCCAAACAGAGCCACCATGAGCACACAACAAGGAAAGAGAGTTCTCTCACCAGGGAAGAGCCAAGTATCCCAGTATCCCACCTCTTTCTCCATGAGCTGGTGTGTGTAAGTGTCCCTCAGTGCAAACAGATGGGCAAACAGCAAAATCAACTTGTAAGGTCAGTGAGAGCCCTATTTCCACACTATGAAACAATTAATAACAAGCACCATCTTTTCAGGCTCTTAGTACCAGTCAGGCTCTCCATCTGAAAATTTAATCTCACCTGAAACACTTCAGGTTGAAATCAAGTTGGTTGAAGATGTTTTCATGAAACAACCTTGGTATAAAACTGAGAGCAAGAATCTCAAATCTAGAGAAAAATTATGGAAAAATCCTCTTTCATCCAAGCTCACCAGGCTGAAACAGCAAATTTAAAAGATCATCTTCCAGTTCTCCCTTCTGTGAGCTATTAAAATATTAATGAAAAAAAGTGTAATCCATCAAAAACAAGCTCCACTAACTTAAGACCTCAATTTTCACCTTGGACAGTCCACTTCCAGTGAAACACACTCGGAGGTATGAACCTCAAATTATTTTCAGTTAAATATTTCAGAGTGCTGGCACGTAAGCTGTCACTTTTAGTTTGCACATAAACACAGCATTAAGAAAAAACAGGCAGCAATTCTTGCAAAATTATTGTTTAAGCTCCTTTGCAATCTTAGGCATGCACTGTTTCATTTTACATCCAGCTGCTGCTTCAGGGTTCTGATTTTTTATATTATTCTCTTTAAATATGACAGCTCAGACTAGAGTCAGGTGTGAAGGAACTGTGCAATACTTCAAGGAAATCTTGAACAAAATCTTTTATCCCACTGATTTCAGGGGGAATTTAAATGAGAAAGGCTTCCAGACTGTGCAGGCCTTGCTTTAGCTTGGATTTCAGGCTCTCTTTTCCCAACCAGCTGAATAGAAACCTCACTTATTAAGCAGAGGAAAAGCAGCACAGGGCAGTGCTGTGCCCTGGTCTGACCCCCAGGATTCCTCTGCATGTTATCAGTTTGGGACAAGACTGTCGTGTGTACAAAGGGCTTATTCCCAATGATAAGTCATCTCTAGACAGGATCCTACAAAATCCAGCTATGCTGGGAGCAGAAGGAGGCTAGGAAGCTGTGATTACACAAAAATCACCTCTTCATGCAAGGCAGAAGCATTCCTGCCCCCAGCTCCCTACCCACCCCGACCTCCCAATAACTAAAGTTCTCAACAAACGTTCAACAAATATTTGGACAAACAGCCAAGGACTTCTCAGAACATCAAATGATTATTAAATCTTAAATTGTACTTTCCCAAAATAATTTTCTGCTGCTGTTTGTTTGTTTGAAAGGAAGGGTAGTAAAATCCACAGATGTGTACAGCCATAAACCTTTAGATGAGACTCAATTTCCTTGATGTCCAACGATAAAATCCACTAATAAATGTGTACAGATGCAAAGGCCTATTTGTTGTCCTGTCAAGTCAGGCCATGTGGAACAAAAAGCCTAAAAACAACCAGGAGAGGAACTAATGATGTAGGCTTGCCTCTGCCAAGATGCACTTACTGCAGTTCCTGTGACATTTAAGGAACATAATGATGGGACATTCCTTTTTAACTTTATTGTTTTGTCAAAAGCGGAGTTTTACAGCTGAAGATCACGTTCCCAAGATAGTCAATTATGCAGTTATGCAGATTTATACACACACTGTGATCTCCTTTGTGCAGCATGACCAGTTTCTTTGCTAACAATCACTCACATTTGATGACAAAGATGGGGCTGGTGTCAATATCTCCCATATAGAGCTGGATTTTTTCTTTTTTTCTTTTTTTTATTTTAAATGCTTTCCATGAAAAGCTCTTTAGATCTCCTGGTGCATCAAGACAGATTTTCTTTTTTTAATCTCCAGATAATTATTTCTGAATGTGCAAATATAGTTTTCAAGGGGAAAAAAACCCACTCTCTGGAGTAACCAAACACCAGATTTCCGCAGTATGAAAGCCATTTTAAGGCACTGTGGTGTGCTTCGTGGTTAGCCCTGCTTCTACTTAATTAGGGACCCAAGTTATAAGTCCACAGCTGCAGGAGAGCAGTAAATAGCTATTGCTGACTTCCTTATTGCCAATATGTACATCATGATTGTAGGGTGAAAAGCAGGGAGCTTTTTGTAAACACTGCCTTGTGCAGCAACAGTACTTTGATGTCATAAAAATGCTGTTACATATTTTAAAGTCTTAATTGTGGTCCACTGTGGTGTTGTCAGCTTCCTGGTGGAGCACTAACCCTTTCTGTGATTTCTGGGGGATGCAGAACATTGCTTTGCAGGTTTCCTACTTAATGCAACCTATCCTCACTGAGGCAAAGCACCGAGTCCCCCTGCAGCACACAACATCCAGGCTGGGGAAGGAAAGGAGAGGGGGAAAGGAAAGGAAAAATCCCCTCCCAGTTTGAAGGGCACTTGCCTGCTCCATATTGTTCTGATTAACAGCATCCGCTTGCTCACTGTTAGGAACACTCCCCACTAAACACCCTGGCCAGAAGCCCCTTAATTCAGTGCCTCCAAGACAAGAGTCCCCACAGCAGTGGTCCCAAATAACCTTCCATCTTTCACCAATATTTGCTACAATATCCAGACAAACCCTCCCACCTCAGCACATTCTGGCTTTGTGCATGGACTCTCTCCAGCCTCTCTCTGCTACATTCTTCAGGTCACCCAAAATTGAAAGCCTTCAAATTTCTTATTTTTTTTAATGCCCTATCTTGCTTCTGTGACCACTGTTGTCACCTCAGTATTTTTTTTTTTAAACCAGTTTTCAGCCTTTTTAAGCCCCTCCATGGCAGACAACTTCTTATTGGTACCCCAGAAATGGTGGAAAGCTGTTTGAAAAAGCCTCAAATCAAAACAAGCAAAGCTTGCAAGAGCAAAAACTCACCTGGTGTCACCAAAACCACTTCTGTTCCCAAGCCAGTGCCAAGGCCTGCCCCAGCTGCAGGGCCAGCTGCTCAGGGTGGTGGGACAGACTCTGCAGCACCCACCAGCCCTCCTGAGCCCACACTTGGCATTAATCACTGGCTCTCCACACAGCCACCTGATCCAGAGTGCTCTCTCCTCATCTCCAGGATCCACTCCTATGCTCTGGGCTTTGCAGGTTGTCTGCCTGATCACAGAAGTTCCTCCTGGCCTTCAGAGCAAGTGTTCTTCTAGAGAGATCAGGCCATCAGGTTGTCTGCCTGATCACAGAAGTTCCTCCTGGCTTTCAGAGCAAGTGTTCTTCTAGAGAGATCAGGCCATCCATCAGCAAAGAAAGAACTCGGTCTCAGAAGAAAACCTTAAGGAGTGGACAGGACACTGAAGAGGAGGACTAAGGTCCAGTCCCAGCTCTGCTGTCACCCTGATAAGCACAAAGAGATCTTTTCCTCTTTTCACACTTTTCTCCACCTGTTTCCACAAAGGTTAAGTGGAGACCAGCTCCTCTCAGCAGAAGGTATTTGGCAGGTGTGGTGGGCAGCACGCCGAGGATGGCACTCGCAAGCTCACATTCTATTTCATGTCAATAAATAAAAGCCACCTATTCCCACTTAGGCTGAACAGGCTGTCAGGAAAAGGTTCCAGATTCTTCCCCTGTTGCCAGCAATGCATTCAGGGATCAAACATCACCTGTAAACAGGCTGCTGACCTCAAGTAGTCTTTTCTAGACATCCTTGTAAACAGAAATAAAGGACAATGCTAGAAACCGCAGAGGGAGGACTTACATCCACAGAGATGGGATTTGTGCAGTGTCCCTGGTAAACACCAGCACTTTGGAACTTGTCTTGATGAATGGGATTGTCTGATGGCAACACAATGGGGACTGATGATGAAATGGTGACAAATGGGTTTCCTCCCGGCTGGACTCAGCTATTATTTGCCATCTGCACAGTCTGTCTCATGGAAATGTATTTTGCAACATCAACACTGAGTTCATGAAAAAAAACCCCAAAGAGTCCTGTCTGACAAAGGCAGCTCCCTGAGCAAGAAGCAACTGGATTAAAGGCACAGAAGAAGACAACAGCTGTTTCCAAGGGAGTTGTAGACCACAAAGAATGACCCAGCAAAGAGAGAGATGGTTTTAGTTTATACACCTGCATTTACCAAATCAGCAGAGCATCTGAGATCAGCCTCGATAGCTCAGTCTTTAGATTAGGGGGTGGGGATACCACTGAGGAAAGGAAATGCAGGGAAAAAAGCTGGCCAGGAGAAAGAAGAGTTAAGACAAATTTAATTGACTTCACAGTAGGGAGCAACAAAAGGAAAGATATTTGTGAAGCCATTATAAATTGGCAAGGAAAGTAGGGGAAAACAGACAAATCAGTCACACAGGAGAAGAAAAGAGCTTTGCCAGAACTGAACTGTCAGGCTGTCTCATAGTGACACCCAACCCATTTGGTTATGCTTCAGTTCAAGCTGAGTTTGTTGGGTGTCTGGGCCTGCAAGCAGCTCTTCTGAAAAGCTACAAATGTCACCCCCAGAGCTGCCTCTGGGTGGGACACCACATCTGGGTGCAGCTTAAGATCCCTACATGAACACAAATATCTCCCAGTCCAATTACAAAGACAGAATTTGAGTTTCTGTTCTGAAAGGGCACACCAAGAACAAGCTAAGGGAACAGAGCCACCATCCAAACACTTTTTCCTTCACTCTTTGCTGTCCTAAGGAGATTAAATAATATAAGGAAGGTAGTGGGATAAACTAGAGATTAGAGACAAGTTTTCAAGTCCTAGTTAGTCACTTGGCACACAGTGCAATCCAAAGGCACACATCAGTCCCCTGAAGAGATCCCATAGGATATCACTGATGGTACAGGAGGCACTCAAATGCTGTACCAGGAAACACAGCACAGTGCAACAAACCCCTGAATGAAACCAAGTTTAGGTTAGGTGTGCTTAGGATCAGGTGTGCTGTGGGCTGCTTGGGGATAAATGAAAATAAATAAGAAACACACACAAAACCCCCAAGAAACACCACCAAACCAATACATTTAAATAAACAAGTAAAAGTTTTCTGCTTCATTGACTGGCCTTATGTTTGCATATCCAGCATCACGGGATATATTTGCCTCAAGGCTCTTGCTGGCATCCTATTTCTTGTTGGCCTATTAGAAATTCAGAGGAATAATATTTTATCAGTAAGTGTTAAACTACTGACTCAGAGCATAAAGTCAGAGGTTTCATCCTTAAAGTAAATGGCTGACTTTTCTCTCATTTCTAAAATCAGATCATTCCTGCTTCTGCCAGTTTCTCTGTGTCACCTACTGGCCACTTGCTTTGTGTTCCAAGACTGCTGTGCATTTGGCTGCTGTTGGTGAAGCTCTAGAAACCAGTCTCAGTTTCAGAAAGGTAGCATCAAGCATGAGAGGCCACCATGCCAGCCAGAGTCTATAGCGACAAATAACCCTTAAAAACAGATGAATTGAGTCTCCTTTATGCTGTATGTATTTTAAAGCCCATACAACAACAAAACTGATTTAGCAGAAGGCAGAAATGGCATATCTTAATTTACAAAGCTTCACCGAGAGACATGTCCTTTCCACCTTCATCTTTTTCTGGGAAATAAAAAATCCCTCCAAAACTCTTTTATGGTAAAGACCTAAGATTGGTCAGAACCAAACCAAGAGATACAAAAGCCAGGAACACCAAGTGGTGCTCTACTGCACACTGATTTGATGAATCATGTCAGAGATGGAGCTTGAAATAACTGTAAAACCATTACCAGAATCCAGATTAGAAAAGGATAAATTAGACAAGCTGTCCCCATCCACAGAGTAATTGGGGAGCAGTTTTTAGCATAACCAAACTGAGGCAACATTAACTCTTGAGCCCCTAAAGGGTCACTGCACAGTACTCAGGCAGGAGTTCTATTTGCACTGGGTGTGAGTGGGTACTTATATACCCACCTACAGGCATGGACTTGTGGATACCCCCAAATTACTGACTGACTCAGGAGGCAACATTTCTGGAAATAATGATTCAGTGCCGTGGGGTGGCTGCATGAATCTGTTCCCTCCCATCAAACCCAGCACAGACACCCGTAACCTCAGGTCTGTGGTATTTCTCTCTTTGGAAACATGCAAAAATGTTGGGAGTGTTCAAATATCTTTAAACAGTGTTGAAGATCTTATCTGCTGTGTTGCATACAGCACCCAATTCTGGCAGGCTACCTGGAAATACCATTCCCTTGGATTTAATTACCAGTATCTGTGTTTGTTTCATTTCCCCACCTCTCACCAAAAAAAATTTAAAACCCAGTATGGGCTATAGATAGCTTCATTAGCTTAGGTTTTAAAACATTACCTTAGCTTAGCTGCTTCTTAAAACAGTCCACGTTAATCTAATTTCTCAATGGACACTGATTTCTAAAACATATTTATGATCCAAATGAATTCCTTCAAGTTTTTCCAATAAGCTTTCTTTTACCTTAGACAGTACAGAAGCATTTCCAGGCTGAAATCCCATTTGTGTCCTAAATTACTGGCATGTTCATAGCACAATGTCTATTTTTCAAAGAACGTGAAGTTCTGACAGATGCATGAATAGGAGGCATCAAAAGGACTGGAGGAGGAAAAAAAAGCAAAATGCTTAACTCCTTGAAGCAAACACACCTCAAAACCCATTATTTTAGGAAGAACACATAACATCTGTCCAGTTCTAATAAATAAGATTTAGGATAAGAATCTAGTTTAGGAACCAAAAAAAAAAAAAATAGTTGCAGTTACACCTGGGATGAATTTGGTTTAGCAGCCCACTTATCTGTACATAAAAGTTAAATAAATTCCCCTTAAACAGCAGGTTATCAAGCAGAAATCAGCAACACCTGCTATATTTGTACAATAACAATAACAAGCTGGGATGCCATTCATTTATGGTAAAAAGAATGCCAAGTTTGCCAAGATTTGTTTTGGCCGCCGGTAAATCTGTGTCTAATAGGCAAGTGATGCATTTCATGGAAAATAAGCTGCACCTGGATTTGAGTCATACCTTGTCCCCTTGAAAACCTGTCATATCCTCCTACTTAAATGTCTCTGATACAATAAACACATGAGCATAAACAAGGCCTGACTCTTTTGCCCTGTCTCTCTCTTCATTCCAGACAGGAAACATAAACCAGCTAACAGCCTGAGATGCATGAAACCATTTCTAAAGCTACTTTGGGCCATTTGTTTAATGTCATCCAGGATCTCTTTTGTGCACTGGACAATTTTCCTACCATGTGTTTGCTTATTGTGTTACCTGCTGCTGCATTGCCATGCAGAGAGAGCCATGTAATGGAAAGTGGAGCCAGACTAGTCTTCACAGAAGGTGCCTGATCCTGCACCACTGAGGTGAAGAGGAGCTTCAAAAGGGACAGATGGTGCAGGTGGACTCGTAAAATGTAGCTACGTTAATATTCTTGCAGTGAAATCTATGTGAAAAACATGGAAAAAATGGAATGGGTATCATATGGGAGATGCTACACATTTGTTACCAGCCATGACTCGAAAAGGAAAGATGTTAGATATAAGAATATCTTCACTTTTAGGTCCCAGCATGAACGAAGTGCATGTGGCTGACGGTGACAGCTTTGAGGGGCTGAGTCAGGCAGCACAAAGGCCATTGGGAGCAATCCAGCCCCACATCCATCCCACAGACAGGTGGGGAATGGGGCAGGGTGGTGCCTCAGCTGAGTGAGGAACTCCCAACACCTGCAAACAGCTGCATTCCCCAGCTTGGAGGAGTCACATCACTGCTCCCCAGGGCACATGGCAGCAGGGAAAGCAGGGCACTCCCACACCAAGAGGCTTGTGCAGGAATGTCAGCAATGCTATCCTGAATTTCTACACCACAATAACAGAGGTTGTGCACACATTTGATGCATGGAAACCCCTTGATTTTGGACGGCCCCGTTCCCCCAGCACTTGGAAAAACCCTCAGGCCTGCTACAAGTACAAGGATTTCTGCTGTATGAAAATTCCCACTACTATTTTAGGTTTTACTGGCAAAATTCAGCCAATTTTCCCCTCTTTGCCTGTCACGTGTCACATTGCAAGGCAGGTGCAAAGCTTGCAGAATTTCAAACTTTCACTTGAACATATTTTTCCCTTCATTTATACATTGACTTTTCCATACAGGATCTACGCATGTCGACACACCTGAAAACGGGTAACTAGATCCCTTTTCCACATTTAATGAGTGCTTCCCTCATTATTCTCCTTCCTGTAGGGCCACACAGGTAGATATAAAAGGGAAAATTAAAATGACTCAAAGTCACTTCAGTAATCCCCAGACCACCCATGTCATTAGCACTGCTCCTCCAGCAAATGCTCCATTTCAAGGGGTTCTATGTCACTTGCAATAATTTTGGAGCAAGACAGACCATAAAACCTCCTAGAGCTGCTTGACAGAGGCAGTGGGACGCACACTCTGGCACTCCAATAACTCAGCCTAAACACAGCAGCCCCTCAACAAATCACAAACACTGGCTAATAAAGAACTAGAGTTTCCCACCCACACCAATGATTTTTCTTAAATGCTCGTTCCCTGCTCATTCCTCAATTCCATTTTCTTTCTCAGACTCTTCAGTGGGTGGAAAGAACAATCAGGCAAAACCAGTTTACTGAGTATTTCTGAGAAGAGACTGTCTGGATTGGGGTTGTGCATGTATGCCTGGCTGCTGAAGTAATGTCAGGGCAACCAGGGAGAACATGGTGACCTGGAAAAAAGCCTAACCCTCGGGAAGGGAATGTGGGTCGTGATAACAGGGTTAGACAAGGGACAGAAAGGGAAATGGAGGGTGATTTGCTGATGTGTGCATGTTTAGGCAAGTAGTATGGGAAATGAAAAAGAGGAACTGAAAGCATCAAGACATAATCAAAATTATAGGTTAGTGTATATATATAATGGAATAACATAGGACTGGAAAATTAACATTGAATATATTTGGGAATAACTAGCAGGGGAAAATAAATTCTGTTCAGAAATTCTTGCTGGAAGACTGGATAAAACAGCATGAAAAAATGGTAAGAACCACAGATGCAGTTTGTTAAATCTTAAACTAGGAAGGTGATGATGAAGAGGCTTCTTGGCCCCCCAGAATTCTACTGTAAGATTACCCAAAGGGGGATTTAATGCATCCTGATATCTTTTGTAACATCTGCTGTACCTTTCCCAAGAGCACAGTGTCTAGGGAAGGCAATAAAGGCAAACAGAAGCAGCTTGGCCTTGATTAGTGAGGAGGAGCCAAAAGAGACATAAAGCAAAAGGCACTTTTGTGATACTGGGAAGTAACGAGGCAATCAGAGCAGAAGGAAGATCACAGGCAGCATTAAAGCCACCAAAACTTGCTCAGACTGCCATGGTTCCTGCTGTCACTGATATGTATTTCCATGCAGATATGAACACAGCAAGGCTGCACTCTGGGTTGGAAGCACAAAGCAGTGTCCCTGAGGAGCTGTGATCCGGGTAAAGCTGTGGCATCCAGTTATTACCAACTCTACATTTTCCTCATCTCCTAATGGGAAAAGAACAAAAAGTTACAAATGCATTGCTATAATTCAATTTTCATCCACAAATTAATTCCAAGAGGTGAAGGATGAGTTCTGTCTCAATAATGTCTCAGAGGCATCTGGAGCAGTGCCTGCACTTAGTAGTAAAGCTTTTTCAATAAGAGCTCTGCTCTGCAGCACTGAGTCACTCCTAGTAGCAGAAGTTCACTTGCAATATCACATATCACCATCCGTGACTCTCACATGTTCCAGGCTTTGAAGGCACGGCACTGATTGAGAAGCTGTGTTTGAAATGGTGCTCAAATGCTGGGGTTACAAACACTCACAGGTTCAGTGCCATTTCTAAATGATCAGAGGATAAGTCTGATGCTGTTACTCTGATTATCTCCAGGACTTTTCTCTTTTGCAAGAACTCTACCACAACTACAATGAGTTGTGTCCAGCAAGTCACTTTTCTAAGAAAAAAAAGGCACAAAACAATAAAAAAAAACCAACTAGTGTCCCTCTTCTGTAAGGACAGGCTGAGAGAGTTGGGGCTGTTCAGGCTAGAGAAGAAAAAGTTCTGGGGAGGCATTCCAGCACAAAGGGGGCTACAAGAGATGGACTTTTCACAAAGGCTGGAATGACAGGACAAGGGGGGATGGATTCAAACTGATGCAGGGCTGATTTAGACTAGAAAACAGTATAGAAGTAAACAGGAAGAACCTTTACTGTGAAGGTGGTGAAGCACTGGGACAGGTTACCCAGATAAAATGTGGATGTCCCATCCCTAGCAGTGCTCAAGGCCAGGTTGGATGGGGCTTTTAGCAGCCTGGTCTAGTGAAAGTTCTCCCTGCCCACAGCAGGGCAGTTGGAAAAAGATGGTCTCTAATGTCTGTTCTAGCCCAAAAACATTCTGTGATTTGAAGTACAGGCAGGAAATTAATTTACAGCCCACAAATACTATCATGCTATTTTTAATATCTGCTGAATTCCTAAAACAGATCCACAGCACAAGTGGTTAAGATATACCTGTCATCCACTTGCAGCAGCTAAAAAAAGATCTTGCAAGATGTTTGGTGAAGCAGACAGCAAACTGGGATCCTTTAGAGGGTAAATCACTGTAAATTATTTGATTTGAGCTTGGGACAGAGCTGGTGATTTAACATGGCTGTAGAGCACAAGTAGAGCTATTTAAACCCTTTAGCTGAATCTCAGAGCTTTTCTACTCACCTGGTGATGTTTCTATAATACATAAAGGAAATACTTAAAACCAAAGACAAGAGTCCTTCTGCCATGTAAAAAAAGATTTAATCTCTTTATCAGGGGTAGATGTCACAGTGCAGGGAGTGGTCAGGCCACATTTGTATCTTTGCACACATGGATGGAAACGGTTTCATTTCCTTGAGCAGCAGTTTACTCAGGATAAACTGAGTTGATATGTTGATACGTCAGGTAAAAACCTGTAACAACAACCATGTTCAGAAATGATTACAGCAGGCTTTGTGGCCAGGACACCTTCAGGATGGCTTTGACCTTGTGACAGGAATTATGAAGACTGTAATTATCAATGGCATGGCCACAATAGATTGTTAAAGCTTTAAAAAATTCATGGCTTTCCTTGTACGCTGGATAAATGCCTTAAGTAGAGAAAGACTTATTTTGGAACAAAGCCATCCACACAAGGACTTGCATCTGCACAAGTTACATGACTGTAATTCCACTCAAATATCCCACAAAGATGAGCCCTTTGTAAACCTTTCCCCTCAAGGAATCCTTTTTTGATCAGCTTTTCCTGCACCTTCTAGTCTTGCCACAGCAGCAGCTCTGCTCCTGTGGGTGTGTGAAGCACACCCGAGTGGTCCATCAGAGCAGTGACACACAGGCACTGCTGGCTTGGCTCATACCTGAGCAGAGGAATCACTGAGCAACTCAAATCGCATCAGAGGGATCACTGGATAATTTCTGGAGCCTGTGTAAGCCCTGGGTGGGTCACTCTTCACTGGGTGTCCTTCTGTTAGTGATTGACTCAAAAAACAAAGCAGGGAGGGATGCTCGTAGCCAGGCTTTATTCCACTCACCTATTCCAACATGTATTTGACAGGCACTCAAAGCTACAAGGCACCCACAGAGAAAAACAACAGCCATGCCAACCTGTTGATATTCTAAACAGCCAGATACACCTCCTGGTAAAGTAAAAACTGCAAGTGTGCTGTCAGACTTTAGTCCCCCGAGCTCCTCTTTTCTCTAGCCGGCAATGGTGAGAGGGATGGAGGAAGTCCTCCAGAAGACAACCCACATTCCCAAAAATATTTTCCAAACCCAGGTTTCACTGAAGTGCTGCATGTACCTTGACACAGACCAAGGACAAACAGTAGCATATACAGAATGGAAAAAGCAGACAAGCCTTCATAACATCTCCTGCACAATTTCATCCTTCAGAGGCACATTTATTCACACAATTCACTGCCACAGCTGAAATGCTGCTCTAAAAAAATTTGGCCCTCATTGTTTGTTTGATGGACTGCCTTTTCAATTATTTTTCTTGCCTTTAGCATCTATCTTAATACTCTAACAGCTGCTTAAATGGTCAAAAAAAAAAGTGATCTTCTGTAGAGCTGCTTGGAAAGTGCTTGATTTTTCCTGGGCAAAACATCAATGGAAATACATAATAGTTTTCATCTCAATTTTTCAAAGGAAAAATTTCAATTTTTTGGCTGAAACTCAAATACCAAAATATTTCAACCAAAACCCAAAATATTTCCATTAGGAAATGCTACTGCATGGTGTCCTGGGAGATGGAATTCCAGATCTCATGCTCTCATTTCCCTTTATGCCCCATGATACAGCTGATTTCCCTTTTTCCAGATGAAAGCTACTGCATCACTGAAGTTGTATTCCCTAATTCCTGGTGGGACACACACTAGAGAAATGAACAGGGATCTGAGGCTGAAGAATACCAGCAAATTCCCACACTACCCTTTCAGATTACACAGATGGAAACATTTTGGTTTTCAAGAAAGGTTTCAAGAGAAAGGTTTCCCTGGAAAGCAAGCCTTTTTCAAGGTAAGCTTAATTGAAAACCTGTGATTTCTGTCAACAGGCAGTTTCAGGACAGCTATTTTGTTTCAGCTGGTTGAACAGATCCTGCTGTTGAGCATTATTCCAGATTCCCATACAGCCTGAGTGCAGTTAGCTATAGCAGCCAGACTTCCAAAGGTTTCTAGATGACCTGGGCATTCCTTTTCTGGGGGGTTTTGAAATGAACACCCCAATCCTGCAGGCTTTGACAACAATCTGTGCTGGTAAGAGGCAACTCAAGGCAATGAGCAAGGTGAGCCTTTGAGGATAAGTGACTAAATGGCTTTTTGAATTCAGGAAACACCAGCCTGGCTTTACTTTGTGGCACACAAATTTGCCAGCAGAACTCAGAGCATTCCAGGGCTGCTTTTGGATGTTAAGGATAAATTTACATCTTTGATGAGACTCTTGCTTCTTCACACCACTGCCTGGCAAGCTCCAAGAGATGTGGTCCCTTGAGAAGGAAGGAGAACAAGCATTTATGGAGCAGCAGGGAAACCAGACAGCATAACCTTGGGTTATCCAAGGGCTGCAAGGCTCTCGGAGGGAAATGACCTCTGCGAGTCACTAAATTTAGTGTGACAAAACCATTCCCTGGACTCCAAGTGAAGGCCAGCTTTGCTCCCTTCCTAGGGACAGAGAGGGGAGAGGGCTGACAGACACCTTACTGAACTCACATTTGGGATGGATTTGAGCATCTCTCCTTGAAGTCCTCTCTACCACTGAGACCTTTTGTCCACGGGCTCAGCTGCTTTTCCTTCAAGTTGCCACATCACAGGGCTTTCTCTGCTTTGCCTTTCCAACCAAAAGGCCTTGTTATGGTTCTAGGCCTTACCAAGTGATGCAGAACAAAACTTCTTCCTGAATCTGCTAATCAAATCAGTTGGACCAGCCAGTCCTCTGCAAAAAGAGGATTTTAAGTACCACGTCCAAGCACTGGCCTACCTCCAGTGTCATGTCTCCAGCTGGGAAAAATCTGGTGCCTCAGAGGAAAGCAAACAATAAATCCTTCCCAAGTCCTGCAGGCTGAAACTCTGAAACATGAGATTTGGTTACAGCATTCCATTTAAAAAGAGTTAGGAACACACTGAAACCAGTACAGACCTTCCTGCTCTCCCCAAGAAGGGAATGGATACCACCACACCCCAAAGAGTTTTTCTCTGTAGCCAGATGACAGTTCCAGCATTCTTCACCCAAACACGTTGAGTTTGCTTCTGTTGCATGATATTTGGGGTTATTTTGGGTGCTGGGCAAGGGAGATGGGTGGGATCTCATCTGCTGGCTCCTCCAGAAGGACATATCTGCACTGCTAGTTCAGAGCAGTCTCAGTCACGTCTCTCTGAGATCTTGGCTTTTAAGCACCTTGGGGATTTTTTTCTCTTCAAGAAACTGAATCAAGTCCTCAATCTCACTCTGAGGACCTGAAGTGCTGATAAACCAATTTTTAAATTATTTTTTTTTTCCTTTTTAAAATGTGTTCCAGAGCTGAATTACATTACTGTTATGAAATTTCACCTTCACCTGAGGCTGAAGCTGTCTGAATTTGAGCAGCCATTAGATCTAATTCTAAATATCAACAAACCAGACTCTCCTGCAAGTCTTGGTGCAGCACAGAGAGACAAAAGCACTGCTGGTATAAACCCTTATGTATATCCAGAGGTCACACTTGTCACAGAACTGAACTGAGAGCAGAGGTTGGAAGCTTCATAAAGTTTGTATGTTCACTACAGTGCTAATTAGCAGACATAGCTGACACTTTCAACTAGAACAGGTAAAGAAATACCTCAGCATTATTTTCTCAGCTCACGCTCTTCCCACTTCCAGCAGTCAATTTCAACAAACCTTAGATTACTTATTGAAAAGGAATACTTGAATTTCCATCCAGACTGATTTAGGGTTGAGCAGGGCTGGTACAATGGGGGTAAGGACAAGGAAAGGAACCAAGTCCAGGCACTGCTGCAACACCGCCCACAGCCAGAATATGCACCAGCCAGTGATAACCTCACTGACTGTTCCAATTACCATATCCTTTGGAATGGCTTCTCTGTTTCTGCCTGTTACCCATATTACTCCTCTACTTCTGATATTTCTTCCTCTAATAGAGCAATAAACATTTTTGTAACTCACTACCAAAGTAGTTCCTTATGTACCAGTTTAGATACTGTGGCAAACACCCAGGAGGAGCATGTATGTATCCAAATGATATTAATGAACAATCTAGAAATTAAATTCATGTGCTGATATAATTTGTGGTAGGATTCTGCAGTTTATTGGTGGCTTTAGCCTCGGTTATCTTTTGCATCTGCAGTTGCCCAGCTGTGCTTCCTTGATCATCTCTCCCAGAGGACTTCCTGAAGTACAGTCTGGTCCAATATGCCCTTAAAAGCAAGAAGATATCCTATTAACCACTCCAGCTAGGCTTCTGGAGAACCAGTCAGGACAGCCTCGAGCCAGGAATACAAAATTCTGCACAGATTTCCCTTACAGAGAGCAGAGTTCCAAAGCTCTGCAGAGTTTGGGGACTAAACTTCTTGACCCCTGCTCCTACCAGGGAGAAGACTCTCAACCCAAGTTGCACACAATGAAGGTTCTCGATGGCCATTCAAGGAGCAAGGCAAACCTTTGATAACAATAACCACGTGTGTGCCCACAGGACCACGCACAGCAGAAACTCTGTGTGCATGCTCAAATACCTTGCTGAATCAGGGCCACAGTAAATGCATTCTTTTCATAGAAACATTTTTCCATGGACCCAATCCAAAGCCCACTGAGGTCAGCAAGAGTCTTTCACTTCAATAGGATTTGGATCAGACCCCGTGAGCATTTCCAACTAAAACCAGCACTGGAATTTGTGCATGCCCTTGCACTGAAACAATTTGAGTCTATTTTATTGTAAACCCTAAACTCAAATACTCCTCACCTCTGGGAAAGCTGGGAACACAAGCTGGATCTTTGCTTTCAAAGGTCAATTCAAAAAAGATTCCAACTCCAACGAGCATAAGCCTTCAGAACATTCATACTTGAACGAGGGGTTTAATTTAAAAAGAGCTCAAACATCTCTGAGGAGGAAAGTTTCATCAGATCTTTCATACAGTACTGCAGGTTAAGTACAAAAATAATAATTAAAGACTAGCTGAAAAGGCATCTGCTGAGGAATGCAGTTTAGGGTCTTCCTACAAAGATAAGGATTCTATTTCCTAATAGCTATATAAATCCATGAAGACTTATCTACAATTTCACTGATAGATCATCACTGGAAAAAAGAAAGAAATCATAAAAGCATTCCACCTGTATTGCTGGCAGATGGCTTATAAATGTCACACAGACTTAGCCCTACTACTGGCTCATACAAGAGGTATTAAATAAAGTGCTGAACATCTGCTGGTAAATACACAGCAAACAAGAATGCAACTCAGAGCCAAACATCTGGCGAGTGTGGGCCACATCTCTGCTCATAAACTAAGCAATGTTTTCTGCTAATCATTAACAGAGTTATTGATTTTAGAAGTGTATCACACAGCTATAATTTTGTCAGAGAGTAGACCACATAAGTTGTTCTTTTTCTGGTTGTTTCATTTTGTCTTATTCCAAAAGTCCGTAAATTGACGAGCGGGACAAAAATTATAATTGACATCATCTGTGGGAAATATTTCATAAAACAACAGGCCCAGATGTAGGATTAAAGCCATGTGGTAGTAAAATACCACACTGAAAAAAGTCCAGGTTCCATGATTTCTTATGAAAACAGATGTGCTATTACTCCACTCTACTTGTTTTTCAATGCTTTTTACTCCAAATAATTCTCTTTTTTCCCCTCTTCTTTTTTTTTTTCTTCTTTTTTTTTTCCACAATTGCACTAGGGAGAGATCATAAATTGATTGCAGATGGCAACTTGTACTTCAAAATCCTAACTGTCACAATCTTTGAAATAAAAATAAATGAAACATTTTGTGAAATTATATTGAGCCATGTTAAAAGTAATGAAGATTATACAAACATATGTCTTTTTGTCATTTATACAGCACCTTCAGGCATGACAACCAGATCTATTAGACAATACTTCTCTCCCTGGGAAGCAGTTATTTTCCAAGTGCAGGATGTACTGAAATATAGAAGGTAACCTATAGCCTGAGCACTCCTTTATCCAAGCCTCAAGATGGTTGGAACCTCCTGTAACACAGAGCCAGGAATGCACATCCTCAATTCCCTCACATACAAAGAGGCAACATGGAAACAAGAGAGGATTGTTCCATGCATCCTGCTCTGTACATCATTTCATACGAGTACATTCCTGACAAACACATTGTATAAGGGAACTGTGAAAGACAGAGGCTTGTATGGTTTGCATCCTAATTTGTCAGTGCTGTGCAGAATGGCAAACAACTGTATTTCTTCCTAAATGACTTACTAACATGTGGAGCCCATTATGATGCCGCTAATTACAATTCATTAAGTTCTGAATTTATGCAGTTTCACAATGGAGTCAGAGATTCTCCATTTTCCAGTTATCAGAGATTTTGCAAGACATAAATAAATAAAATAAAGGTCTAAGTAGACTCCCACCCTGTCACTGTCATGTCTTCATGCAAAAGCCATTTTCGATAGCACTGATGGGCTTTGATGCCGACTGCAAAGGGATTCATTGAGGTGCCTAGTGCTTGGACTCCCAAAGAAAGAAAGCAGAGGAAAGACCCAGATGCTCATTTGGGAAAGGAGAATGTTCATGTCCCAGTATACTTTGGGGGGAGCTGTGAAGGAAAGGGGAGCATTGCTCAGTTAAAGGGCAGCCCCTTTCTTGACTTACGTAAAGGAAGATTAAACCAACAGCAGCAGGTAAAGAGCCAGAATGAAAGATTTTTGGAGACCACAAAAACCATTAAGAAACACCTCTAAATGAGAACAGGAGCAATACCAATGCCCACAAAAAGTTGGGGGAGCAGTCTGAGAAACAACACTATTTCTTCTATCAAATCTTTATATCCAAGGGAGTTAACAGGAATGCCTCCTTTATTTTGTCTCCCAGGCAAACCGTGCAGAGATGGGCAACCTTTGCTATCTGGCTCTGGAAACTCCACATCCTTGCTGTGAAATCTTTGCTCACAATGCAGCTCTAAAGGCATCCCTCCTTCAGGGGCACCAAAACTTCAGGGGCAACCCTTCCCACACCAATCCAGAATCCTTCTGCCAGAAAGGCCAGGAGTAGCAAGACTTGGTTCAAGATATGGAATGTACACTTGTATCTAATATGATAAACGAGAGTTTCCAGAGACTGGAGCGGTGGATGAGGGAGAAGGGGTGGGATTGAACTGCTGCTCAGTTGGCTGGAATAAAGGCTTTCGAGTAACAAGAGGAAGGCTTGGAGGAAGTTCAAATCAAGGTCATTTGCTTTTTGTAACAGATGAATCTGGAATCCCATGAAGCCTGGTACTCTGGAGCATGGAAGTTCACAGCTCCAGTAAAGCCCCCATGGAGGGACAGCAGTTTAGCACTCAATCCTCCTCCCCAAAGAGACACAGTTTGAATCCTCTGTCAAGAAACTCCATTTCTCACACAGGTATTTTGGCCTGTAGGATCAAGCTGTGGGAAGATTTCAGGCAAAAGAACAAAACTAGGAGCTCAAGGAGAAAGGTTACAAGGGCTTTGCAGGCCAGGTAAGCACAAGGCCTGCAGCAAGAGCTTTGTTTGCACAAATATTTACATGGGCATCTCTCTGTGCTCTCTTTGAGTCCATCCACCCTCTCCCTCACCTCCCAGCTTACTGGGGAATGACACTGTGGATTGCAAGGAGCATCACTGCACGTGTATAAGATAAGGATTGCTTTGAATGCTCCTGAACATTTTGTTTTAACCCATCATGACCTGTATGTTCTGCCTTATGCCATATCCCCCTCCCACTCTTCTCCTAGGAGACTTTGTTTTACTAAACTCACTGTAAAAATGACCTTGACCAGAATATTTACTGGTTTTATGAAGTTTTGGGGTCAGCAATGAATACTGAATACATTATTATTACTTTTCCTCTCTATAGTTTGTGGTTCAAAACAGACAACCCATTCTTTCTCAATTTGCAATTATTTCAAACTGAGGTTGGCATCTACCATCAACATGTAGAAGACATCTTCTCATTTGGACCATATTTTCCAATTAAACAAAAAGGTCACTGAGAAAACACACATTAAATGCAATGCAGTGCCCAGATTAAACAAAATAAAGGAAGCATCTTTCTGAATATGTTTTTTAAATCTAAGTTCTCCTTGAGGCTGGGACCTGCCATGCTTAACTTTCAGCAGTTTCCAAGTCTACAGAAACACTGAAATAGTATTTCTCTTACCTAATTATCATAAATCTCCCCTCTCCAATAAGACATAAATAAGTCTCATAAAATCTTCACTAGGGATGTGGTATTTTGAAAATCAGAATGTGACAGAGTTTGTTTGGCAGGATTTTGGGGGAATTTTTTTTTTTTAATATGGTTTGGGCATTGTACTTTTAAGTTGTTGTTATTTGGTCAGTGATATCACCTTGGTACCACCTGAAAAGCTGCATATCCTGACCAGTTGGCTGCATCCACCACAGCAGCCCAAGAAAATAAATCAGAGTAGATCAGAGACTATTAAACCAGACATGATTCAGGAGGTGAGGAAAAGAATAGAAAGAAAATTATCCATATGAACATAAAGCAGAGCAGAGGAAAAGCCTAAATTAAGATCTTGATCAGCTGACTCCTGGCCCAGTTTTCTATGAGACAACTCCAAGAACTATCTCATGCTTTCCCATAATGGCTCAGGAGGCTGAAAATATTGCCCAAAAGAAGGTCTCACAGTGCTGCACACTGAGTCAGACACAAACCAGAGGAATGTCACATTTATTGATTTAGCTAGAATATTCAGGGATTTGAAAGCTGTATTGACCTTTTTTATGGCAGCAGTTTTATCCTTTCAAAACTTGCTGCTGTTCCTGAAAGAGCCAGCAACTTTTCTCATCCTTCCAGTCTTACACTCACAAACTGGAAAAAGAAAGGATGCGCTTTAGAGAGACTGAAAAGGTCAGAGAAACAGAAGAACAGTAAAAATGGATGAAAGTAAAAGTTTGTTCCTAAATCAAGATGTGACCCTCACTTGAAAAAGGCTGCATTTCTCAAGATTCTGCTCATTCTTGGGGGTTTCCCTGTAGCATATAAAAAGCCTAGAAATATATTAAATTTTCAAAGAAAACTTTTCTGAGCTCACATTGGATGGACAAACGTAGTCAAGGCTGCTCCTGAGCCCACAGTCCAAGGCCTTGCCTCAGCTGCTATCTCTCTCCACAGCTTGCAGCAAGAAGGGAGTGAGAAGAGGGAACCCGCCCAGTACTGCAATCAAGATTCTGTTTCATCATCACTAAGCCTGCTGGTATTCTTGCCAGAAGCCAAAACCACCCCACTGAGCTGCCTGAAAAAGGGGTGGTCGGTGCTAGAAGAGGATTTCAAACATTTGAGATGGATGAAAGGAAGCCCACGGCCATTAGCGCTGTTGGAGACACAATTGTTATTATTAACACCATCTGCAACATGGACATTTTGGTCTTTGATGAAGGAAGGATGGAGCTGGAGACCACCAGCAGCAGCCTGGAGTGGGTGGAGTGGGGAGGAAACATACCACAGTAGCAGCAGCCACAGAATTTGGGATCAATAGTGAGGAGGATGGATCCGAGCAGGATGCTGTTCGCTGAGCAGCCATACGTGCTCGTGGGCATTGGAAGCTCTAAGCACACTTTACTAGGAACAAGGGGATACAACAATTCTCTGAGATCTATTTCTGCTCTGAATTAAGTCCAGCCATTGTAACAAATCATGCAGAGATTTGTGTCTATCAGCAGCTGGTCAGAAGTCTCAACAGCAATCAGCAAGAGAAAGTGACATTAGCAGAGTCTGCAGCGAGACAAGGCTCTAGCACCAAAAACTACTTTTGATGCTACTTAAACATCCTGGCACCAACTGAGGAAGGCAGAAAACCAAACTGAGACACAGCACGGCACATACAATTCACACCAAGGTTAGGCTGCACACAAAGGAGCACACAAGAATCATGGCTCGTGTTTCAGGCCTCGGGAGCTCTCTTTTGCCCCTGACCTGCAAACAGAAACGTGCATTTGCCCAAAGTACAGCAGCCAGTGGTGGCAGGACAGGCAGCACAATCATCAAAACCAGCAGTGCTGCCAAATGCTCCCATCCCCTCCCCTTTTCCAATGCTAGCATTAACTGCATTACCTCTGGAAAAGGGCTAATTATGGCTGACCCCACCTTTTCCATCCTGACACGGGCCTCAGCAACACCCACAAGATGATGGGACTGAGATATCAACCACAGCTCCCCACAAGTTGCATTTCAAGCCACAGCAAATCTCAGCCCTTAAAGCCTGTGGGAAGGCACATGACCTGCCTGACAGGGCAGCTGATAACACTTAATGTTAGCATACTGGTGGATGTTTTCCTGCCAGATTCCAGCCTGGAGAGGCCTTCTCAGTCTCCAATAAAAGAGCAGGATCTAGGAAAATTTACTGCAAGACCAAAGTGAACTGGGTGCTATAGATGCTAAAAGACTTCATCAGTGTGTTTTCTTCAGAACCAGCTGCTGAGGGAAGGAAAAAGACCTATTTGTTATAGGCTGGAGGGTAGCAGACAACTTATTTATATTTAACATCACTTTATCAGTCACTATCATGAGATCTTTCTGCACCTTTGTAAGCTGACAGCTTCACTTGTAGATCTTGGTATCAGAGGTGATTTACCTCACCTTGCTATTAATTTTTTTTTAGATCATGGATGATAGGCTGGACTGCAAAAGTCTTGGAAAAAGATCTTCACTGGGCCATCATGACCTCCCCAAAATATAAACAAGACCCCCATATACTAGCTGGCCAGTCCTTCTGGGCCTTCCATGTCAAAATCCAGGGCTAAAAATGACCATGTAGCAAAGAAAAATCAGGAAATATAATTTCTTACATATGAGGGAAAAAAAATGCATAATGTCTAAGTTTTGACATAGAACAAAACTTGTCGTTGGCAGGGGACCCATGTCATTTGTCAAAGGAGTAATTTGTGTTCTTGTGTAACAACAGATGCTAATGGGAAGCACACTCATTGCTCCAGCCCTGCTGGCCACCAGCGGTGCATTTCCATAAAACCTCCAGCACCTGAGTCCTGCCCAGAGCCAAATCACCTGGGCTGAGCCCTCACTGTCCCCTCACCCCACTAAATGTCCTTCCTCACTTATGGACCCAAGGTCAACACTTCTCACTTTATTGCCTGGCAAATTAAATCCAGTTAAGTGACAGGGTCCTCGAGGCTGTTTCTAGGCTCATTTCTTTCATTAGCTTTTAAGAAATACAAAAGCCTGTGAAGCCATGCACTGGATGTCCTGCCAAGAGTCCCTTGGTTTTGAGAGCCTCGGGCCCCTCGCAGAGGAAAATTCCCATCAGTCTCATTGCCTGCTGAATCTAACAAGACACTTCATGATTTAAATATCACCAGCAAAGTTTAATCAAATCTACTTCACATTTTCCTGATCCAGAAAGAAGCAGGGAGCCATGCAAAGTGTAGTTTCTTGGCTGTAACTTGAAGAAATAATTTTTCACCCGTTTCACCTGATGCACAGCCAGCCTTGAGCAAGGGTGCAGCAGCTCAGTTGTCTAAATTCTCAGGAAAGCAGCCAGGGGTTTTCTCAAGTTCACTTCTCCCCATCACCAACTGTTCAGCAGCTCTGAGCCTATCAGCAGTAGCTACATGGGATCTGCTGACCTCCTGCACATTCCTGTTCAAGCAGCAGCTTTTATTTCACCACTAACAGGAGGAGACCAGGCAACAGAAATGCTTTCTCACTGGTAATATCCCATATCCTCTCTAAAGTTCATCAATTCCACTAATTTCATTTCCTAGCAGAGCATTGTACAATTTAACATTTCACAGGGTCAAAGCTTGGCAGCCTAACTCCATCTCAAAAACATTTTAAGTGAGCTTTAGCCAGGTACTGAGGATTACATACTCCACATGGAGATTCAAGCATTCCACAGGATGGGTAAGGTTAAAAGGGACCACAGTGGGTCTTTGAACCTCCCTGTGTGCAGGATCAACAAAACCAGTGGCAAAACACGTAGGTCAATATTAGAAAACAGCAGTAAGAAGCAAAAAGATATTTAATACTGGTCTTTTTTTTTTTTTGAGAGAGAGATTCTCCGTACAAACAATTACAGGAGATAAAAACTTCTTGGGAAAAAAAAGCTGCTAAGAGTAGAATAGTGACATTTCAAGATTTTTTTGCACACCAGCCATGCCAAAGCAAATCATCTTGGAAATACAGCACAGGCATTTGCTGTTCTATGAACATCATCTCAAGCATGAGACTTTGTTCCAATGATTCCAATGCCCTTGCAGATGACATTTTTTTTTCTGTGTAACATGTGGCACTAAAGGGTTTGCCTGTGCAAGGTGACTCTTTTTAGTCCCTTTATTCCATTTAAAACCAGGTCTAGCAATGCACAGCAGATCAGAGAAGTATTATTTGCAGAAAGAAGAATTATTTTCTTTCTTTTCCCAGTTTCAAAACTTGCAGTTATGCACTCCAGTCAGCAGACTAATAACAACAACATAAACATATACTTCTGGTTAACCAGCTGAGAACATTCCTGAGCAGATTTTGATTAACATTTTACATCCCTTTCTCTTCAGTACATGTCTGTTTTCCAATGATAACTTCTTTATACATTTTTTATTTGCTGGTAAGCATTAGAATCCTTTTACTTTGGTCTTCCCACCTATGTTAAGATCTACCAGACAAAATATCATAAGCTCTCATTAAGTGTAGATCTAGACCACCTATAAAGCCAAGAAAAAGCACAAAAAGCTGAAGAATTGTCCAGTGCTGGCCCACTGTAACTCTGTATTTGTATCAGGATCCTGTCAGTGTAATATTCCCACTCCTGGGACGCAGCTCATGGGATGCCTTCAGTGCCTGCAAAAAGTATCAGTCTTACGTGTTATTTGCAGTTTCTATGGACCATTGAAAGTTTGAACAGGCAGCTGGAGAAGCCTCTGGAGATGTTTCCTCTCTAGAGTTCTTTCTTTTTCTAAAATGGTCAATTTGCTTACTTATTATCCATCTGAAAAGTCACAATAATTTCATCAATTTAATCAGGATAATTTCAAAACCAAAAGAGCTTACTCTTGCATGATACTATACGCAAACTCACATTTCCAAATCTGCCTATAGCTTTGGTTCAAAGTATTAAAAAACTGTAGGATAAAAATCAACATCACACATAAAATTCAGCAAGAAATTCATTGAGTAATTATTGCAACAACAATTGTTACAGACAAACTTTGTGCTGTGGGAACTAGAAGAGGCACTGTCAGCTTTTCACCTGCTGGCCACTCTCTCCACACAGACAAAGGAGAGAATGGACTTGGAATAACATCCAGGATGACATGGGGGACTATAAATGGATTCTTTTCCCCAGAGGAATTACATGGCAACAATCCTTTAATGTCTTTAGAGCTGCTCACCCCAAATCCTAAAGCAGCAAGGTCCATCTGCCCTCCAGTGTTCAAGCACAGCTTTGCTAAAACAGCAGCACCATCCCCAGACTGACAGATGCTGCTTGACTGAAGGGATGATTCCTTAAAGGATGCATTCAGCTGGAGGATCATGTCTTTACATACTAGGGTGCAAAACATGCAGCTCTCTCTCCCTTCTGAGGTGCCTAGAGTCCTTTCTAAGCATTCCCTTTTTGTGATGGATTGTTTTGCAATGATTTTTTTATTCCATTTGGGACAGGAAGGTTTGGTGGTTTTCCTTTTCTGTTTAAAAGCAAAAACCTACTGTTGGTTACTTATTTTTGTTACCTGCTTGCCAGTGTTAACTCTCTACAGTTTCTTGTCTTAAGTTAAACAACTCTGCACACACCCTGGTAATAGCAAGTATGTCAAATGCATTACAACAGTTTTTAACTGTCAGTTCCCTACTTTGAATTTCTTTTACCCATTTTAAAAGCTTTTGGAAGAGAGCAACACTGAAGCACAGATGGCATCACTAGAAGTAAACATTGGCCATGATACAGTACAAATACCATACTGTGGCATCTGCTCTAAATTTAGTGTACACCACAGTCAAGTCAATAGCATGGGTTGATATTGGTTTACCTTTTAATGAGATCCACAATATGAGTAAAAAGTGGCAGAACAACATGTGAGACTCTTAGATTGTGAGTAAGGTTTCACCTCTTGAATGCTAACTCTCTGGCCGAAGCTCAAAATTTACTTTTAGGCACAGTCTGGATGCACAGTTTTCCAGATCCCAGTAATGCCAAGCCAAAAGGGAGGCAGGATTAGTCAATTTATTAAGCTGGTGACAGCTCCTCTGCACACTGATCTGCACTAGCAGTGGCTCTGAGTAGCCCTCAGCTTCTCCCCAGAGGAACAACAAGCCAGCATTTAATGTCTGCATCCTCCTGAGTCTGGAGGTTTAATAACTGTGGAAGCAGCAAAAGGCAAAACAGTGTCTTAAAACAATCCTACATATAGGCTAATGATAAGAATTTTAAGCACAGAAGTGTTTAGGAATGCTGCTGCTGGGAGATTGGGGAGAAATAAATCACTAGATCTTATGTTTCTAATGTATTCGTGAAATACAACCCACCCCCGAGTCCTGCCTCTGTGAATACCTCAGGGTGCATTGCAGATCTCAGCAGTTTTTGAAAGAAGCCTTTTTGCCTTCTTTGCTGGTAAAGATACAATTTTCAGAGTCCCATGGAGAACCAGACATTCCAATCCCCAAGATAATCCCAGCAGGAACTGCCTGTCCCATTGTTTTATGCAGATTTGAACCTGTCTCCCCAGGTGCTACATGGGCACACCATAAGGGCCAACAGGCCAGTGGTACCTGCTTTAGCTCCTTGCCAACAAAGCCAAAAGAGAAGTCCAGGAGATGTCTGTGATCCCTACACTGATGATGCCTTTCCCTGCTGATAGGATGGCCTCCAGAAACACAGATCCTCTCCTTCCATGCACTAGGGCTCATCTTCTCAGTGCAAACACTTCATGATTTATGAGGGCAGAGGTAGAAAGCAAACCTTTTCTGTTTGTGTACACAACTAACCATCAGTTTGACTTCTGGCCATGTACAAAGTTTTGCTGCTTTACTGCCCTCGATCAACACAAAACCAAACGTCTACAGAGAAATTGCTATTCATAGCAAAACAGGAGTTGCCACCTAAGACCTTCTGTTGGATTAAACAGCCAGTCCATTATTTTCCTCATCATAGCTATTCCTTGTGTGTTTCAACTGCTCTGTTAGACAGCTCTTCAGGGATTAAGGAGTAATGTTTCATTTTTCAGTGATCCTTAACAAAATACAGCAAAAGTATCTACAATATAACAGAAGGGGTGCTGTCATTGTTCCAAGCATATTATATTTTAGACTAGCTGAATAACCTTTTGGGAGCCAGAATGCTGATTCACACATAAAATGTTACATTCTCTTATCCATTAAGCCACATTTATGCAGAAATGCATTCCCTGTTTTGGACTGGGGTTTGCTCATCTGTAAAGAAAGAGACTTTATTCTCAACTGGGGGGTAAGATGAGCTAAGAATCTCATAATATTTTTCTTCCCATTACAGCTGGCCAGGCTATTGAGTACCTCAGTTACACGACCCACAGCATTAGGTAAAGCTATACTGAGTCTCACCCACTCCCTCCCATTGTGTGACACTAATAGCATGCTAGAACTCAAAATGGAATTATTTTCCTTCTTTTCCTCCCATGGGGCTTTACAGTCTCATCTGGTTTCAGCAGCAAGTATTTCTTAATAAAATGCTGCTGCTGCAGCAGAAGAGAGAGAACTGGGGCAGGGAATTAAAATTACCCAGTAGTTCAGATCACCACCTTCCCACCTTGATCTGGTTGACCAGGGGGTCACCCCACCTTTGCTTTCACCTGCTCACAGCCAGGCTGCAGTCCCAGCTTGTGTTACTCATCTGTCAGAGCACTGCTGCAAAGGCATTGCTACATCAGCTGTATTTTGGCCACATGCTCAGACTGGACCAAGTCCCAAAATCTATTAAAAAAGTTCCAGGTTCTTTCTTGCAATCTCTTACTAACCAGCACATTTTTGAGAGTTATTTCAATAGGAACAGCCATTCAATCATTAGGCCACTGCTCTTTTGAAAATCTGCTCTGAGTCACTTAGAATCTAATTATCAATGGTATTTAAATCATCATCATTAAGGGAACCAAAGATGTTTTCTGTAAAGAGTAATTTTTGCCTCCAGATTTGTTTCATCAAGCAAGCAGAGGATGTCAAGATCTCCACAAAAGCAGATCATGGAAAAAAAGCAAGTCTCATACTGAGCTGCAGAACATCAGAAAACACTTAAAGATGTTAAGGCTCGAATAATTATGTAGCAAAAGCTTTTACATAATTTGTGTCACCACACTTAAATCTAAGAAAAACTTCAAGGGCCTCAAATATTTAAGATGCATTTGCCAGAGTGTTGGAACCCGGATAAAACTCGCAGGGAAGAGAAGAATAAGTGGTCCAGTCACCAAGCCAAGGCAAGCTCCACCAGGGGAAAAAAGCTGAAGTCACATATTCAGGCTTTATTGCATGCTAAAAAACTAACAGAGCAGGACACTCTTTGCCTGTGTTGCCAGCAGTCTTTCCATGCATTTCAAAACTAATGTGAATTACTGGTCAGAACAACAAATGGGATACTTTAGCATTAGCCTTACACTATGGTGTAGGTGTCTGCATTTCACAAATGCAGGAGAAATTCCCACTAATGCAGCCTTTGCTGCAGTTCATATCCCAGGGGGTTCCTGCAGATGTTGATGCTGTTGTAACGAAACTCAAGATGGGAGCTTTGCCGTCGGTTTTGGCAGCGCCGGCTCAAGTCAATTGAACTTCTGCAGGGTTTGAGGCTGTGCATGTCCTGAACTGCCTGGGGAGATGAAAGCCAGGCAGGACCAGCACTGCCACCTCTAATTATCCTGAGTAGTACCATTCCATAGGAATCAGCCACCCTTTGGTAGCAGGGCCTACAGATAACTTTTGGCTCAACCCAGCCCTTTTTAGTGGCAAATGCTCTCCGTGCTCACCCTCTGCTCTGGAGACAATTTCATTCTCCCTTTGGGTTTGGTCGCAAGACATCCACCCTCACAGACCCTTCCAAGAACCACTAAAACATTTTCCTTGTCTGGGGCAGGCTTGGAACCCTTCTCCCTGTCAAATCCCCCTGCAAGTGCCCTTTTCCACTTTTTCAACATGAAGGATAAAGGAAACAGAGACTAACACATATATAGGATTAGATCCTCAAACTGAAAGTATGTGGGTTTCATTCCGGAGAAATTACTCTGAGATTCCATGGTTTCTATTGTGCATATGTTGCCACCTAAAAAATGCTCTCAAGGTAAAGAGCAGAATAAAGAAGACAGAAAGATCCAGCAATTTGACTCCAGCTGGGGTTACACAGGCACTTTTTATTCCAAGGTGAGATTCAGCACCGATAGAAGCTGGAACAGTGTCTGGCTTTTGCAGTTCTTAAAGCTGAGGGACAGATGCCCACCTTCCTTTGGCAAGAAGAGGTGTCCTGTTTTGTTTCCCAGACCTGAGGAAAACCTCTACCTGCTGAAATCCATGCAGTGTCAAAATTTCAGGGCATGTGCTCAAAACAGAAATCTTCATTCTCTTCCCATATCACTGGGATCTGGCACAAAGCCTGAATCACTAGGGAGACAGCTCTTTAAGGAACAAGGGAACAGGTTGGTAAAAAAGCCCTTTTACTGCAAAAGAAGTGAACTGGAACTGAACCTGCTCAGGCCACTGAACACTACTCAGCAGCAGTTTTCTCATGGTAATACCAGAGCTCCTACTCAAAGGCCAAAACTCCTCTCTTTATTGCAGTTCTAATCAGCAGGAACATGATCAGTTCCTTTCCCAGCATGAGCTGTCTCTCCCCACATCTGCTGCTTCTCCCAGCCCCCAGTGAAAGAGAGAAAAAAGGAAAAATAGTTTATTAAAGAAAACAAACCCAAAGCTGTGCAACTGCTGTTTTAGCCCCACTGGAGGAGCTTTTGTCTAGTTTTACAGGGCCTAACATGTGTTCGATCAAGATCAATTTCTGAGAAGATCTAGATGGAAAACAATCAGGTGTTATCAACGGTATCACTGGAGCAACATCAAAGCCTTGCCTTAGTGCATGAGCCCTGATGCACCCCAGCTGCACCAGACAGAGCCAAAAGAAAAACTCCAGGATCTGACAGAGGTTGTGAGACACCTTGTAAAGATGGAGAAAATTAGCCAAGCAGGTGCCTGGTGTGGAATGTTTCTAGAAACTCCTACCTCAGAACTGAGATATGTAAGAACTGTAAAAATAAGAAAAAAAAAAAATAATTTAAATTAAGGATGCATTCTGTAAAAAATAATTTTCTTAAAACTAGAATAGGCACAAATAAGGATTCTGGAAGTGGTTTGTCCCACAGCTGTTTGTAAGGAAGAGGTCCACACAGACCCTGGCACTAATCCCTGCTGGACACAGGATTATGCCCATGGCTGGAGCTGATTTAGAAGAAATACAGACCTGCTGTAATGACTCCGAGGTAACTCATACAAATTGAAACTGCTCATGAACTAGGACTTCATGCAGGGGTCACAGGCCCTGCTAATTAGATACAGCTACAATTAACACTGCCCTGACAGCTGTCAGGTTCTAAGACAGCAGGGCTGTCCCAGTCCTTCTCCCATCTCTGAACAGTCCAGGTTGCCTCACACTTCATGTCACTGCTCTACCTAGAGACAGAGGGGAATGGGCAGGGACAGCAAGGCATCCAGCAGCTCTCAAGTCTCACTAATGGCTTGGTGACCACATGCAGGAAAACACCTTTCATTTCACATGCCTCTTCTTGGGCACATGAAACTTCCGTGTGGAAAAGGTTCAAAATGGGGTTTGACATTCTGCTGATAGCCCAGGAGATCCTTCCTAAGTATGGAGGAAAACTTCCAATCAATGCTCAAGGCCCACTTAGCAATAAGACATCCTTTGGAGCTGAGCAACACATCTCACTCTGCCATGTGTCTCCCATCTGGGCAGCTTAGGCTACACAGCAGATTTAATCAGTTCCAGCTGGGACATTTCCTGTCTCCCCACAAGCTCCATTAACCCTTTCTTTCTTTCCTTCTACTATTCAGAGGATATTAGAACATAGATAGTTCTCCCAAGTGTCCCACAAACAACATTACCTCTTGTTCCTACCATTTTGAACATCCCAGTATCACTCATGGCTCACGCAGCACAGGTTTAACCCTGGCACTGTATAGAGTGCAACTACAGGTGTCAGATCCAAGATGAAGTGGACTAGAAGAGAATCTTCTCTATGAATCACATAATTACTACACATTTCTTCTTAGAGATGGCCTTATTTTTCTGGATTTATATTCAAGTATGGTTTGTTTTTTTTTTCAGATGTCCCTTTTTTTCCTCTAAGATACATCCCCAGCAACAGAACTAGCCTTAGTCAGAAACTCTCCCCTTCACCCACATCTGCCTCACATTTCTAGGGCCCAGTACTGCAGCAATGTTTGCAAGACAGGCCAGCAGAGAAGTAGGCATACACCTCCTGTGATAACGAGCCACAAAACAAAGCAGGGCATAATCACCTGTCTGCTCCCAAGGCACATGTTACAGCACACATCCCTGTGAAGCTGCTCCAGTCAAATCCCACAGAGAATTCACAGGACAGGTATCCAAACGGAGCACTGCATCACCTTTCCCAAAGTCAATTTATCTTATGAGTCCATCTGGCTTCAGGACTAATATTAACAAGCTATGCCACTCACTCTGACCTTCCTATGACCACTAATTCCTTCCTATTCTTACTATCCACTCTTCCCAACATGTATTTGCCAGATTTCCCCCAAGCTGTCAGGATATACAGAAGTGGTAATCAACTCCAGGTGAGGTGCCTCCTGCTTCCTAAAGCCTGCTGCCTTGGCTAGGCTGGTATTTGTCCCAGGGTTTATCCACATACCGCGGCAGCACAAACCCCATGACATCTCTGGCGGCTCCGCAGCCATGCCGACATCCCAGAGCCTGCAGAGGACCGCATTTTAAAATAAACACAACTTTGCTTACACTGTATCCTGATCTTTCACCAAGGGCTTGGGCTCTGCCCAGGAGGCAGACACACAGACTCAGCTGGGCAGAGAGATGGGCTTGTGGTTGAGGCCCTGGTCTGGGAGTTGACACAGCTGGGACTGGACCCTGCTCCCCTGCCATCTTCCTCCGTGACCTTGCACAAGTTGCTGGTTCCTCTGGGCCTCAGCTTTCTCCTTTATAAAATGTGATGCAGATCTCTCAGTGCACTTTTCCTGGAGGGACTGCCCAGGAATTTAAGTCAAAATGGGACTTCTAAATTGCATTTTAACCACAGTTCCCAACTCTTAAGCTGGCACTAATGTAGATTCTCTGGCCTAGACATTATAACTTAGATGGATGACATTGCTGCTGTAAGGGAATCTGCCGTGGAGGACAAGACTTAAGTTCCAGATTAAATTAATGAATTACCTGGCAAGAAAAAATATCCAAGAAAATTCACTAAGTGCAATATCTTTGCACTGAAGTGGGAATACTCATTTATGGCTAGAAGAAGAGGTAAGGACCTTGCAGAAGTGCTGGCTGCATGAAGAGAACCAGGCTTTTGAATAAATAAAGCCGTAACCATCGTCCTGGAAAAAATAACCAGGAGTAAAAACTGTGAGGCAAATGAAGTGCCCACTTCATTCAGCTTTTGCAAGACCTCAGCTGAATAATTACACTCTGATTTGGACCATTTAGAGAAATTCCAGAGAAGAGTCATGGGAATGGTCTGAAGTTTAGAAATCATGAGCTGCCAAAAAAGACTGAGAAACTGGGGTTGCTTTAAGTGAAGAGAAATGGACTGCTGAAAAAAGGGGAAAGAATTAATCCGTGGTGGTCAGAGCAAATAGAAATATGATTAACTTATACATATTTGGGAACACATTGGGAGTAAAGGAGTAGTGAAGCACAAGAATGTTTTTCTTGGACAGAACATCTACCACTAGGAGAATTAAGGACAGGTTAAATGAAAATCTGTAAGGAGTGACATAGTTGGGTTTGATCCTGCTCAAAGTTAGAGGATGTCCTAGCAGAACTGCACCCCTCTCAGCTGCATTTTTTTAATTATTCTTTCAGTTTTGAAGAGATTGGTCACCAGTGGAGTCCACAGCATGGATGCATTCATCAAATGGATGCACCTGAAATTTCTTAGGGTTTGAATTTTCCTCAAGTGTGGTTCCAGACCCTCAGTTTCGAGGAAGATTTCACCACAGCATGTTCAAGATGGGTGTTTGATTGCTACATTGTTACACCTTCCAGTAAGTTATTTGTAAATGCTTGAAATAACAGATTTTGCCTTTCAAGCACACTTGGTCAGCAGGGTGTGTATGTAATACCAGATGATTTGAGGCATCCATCATATCCACAGGTGTGCCCAGCACCTTTCTTTTTTAAGTTTAAATTAAATGTAATAGTAAAAAACACTGCAGAAATTAGGTTTCATTCAGAACTGGCTGATGAATCTACAGAGGGAGACACTGATTAGTAATTTTGTAACACCTTTAACAGATGTTTTCCAGTAAAATCAAAATTGTTTTTTCCAGGAAAATCTAAATCCTGTAACACAAATGTTGGGCCATTTCATTGTGTTACCAACATTGAAAGACTGTAACTTAAAATACAAAAGGCTCCATATAGTTGGATCCAAGATGGGAAATCTGAAAAAAGACCTTGAAATTTTTGCAAGGATAGTCATTAATCTGAATATACAAAAACTCTTGCTAGGTTTTAATACTTAATAAGTCCCCTAGGTGTGAATTTTGAAAAAAATAAATACAAAAATAACCATAGCCCTGTTACTAAATTAGTGAAAGAAGGATCGTTTTAAACCAGGGAAACATTTTTCAAGCACCAAACCCAACAACTGCTCTCTTTCAGCAAGTGGGGGGAAATAGGGACACATGTCATTAACTGTGTACTGCTAAGCAAGTCCAGTGCCATGGAATAAAACCTTTCATGTTATGGAAGCAGAGAAGAGATGGTTGCCTCTGCAATTACTTGAGGCAGGGATATTTATAAAGAGAAAAACCACACCCCCATGCCTGGGTTAACATAACTGCAGACAATCACTCTACAGCCTGGAGAGAAGTTGAGTTGGGGAGCTGCAAATCTGGTTATTGCTCATATGGAATTTATATTCTTCCTATCAATGATCTGGAAAGAAACCCATCACATCTGGTTACTGCTCTACCCACTCTGACATTTAGACACTCACACATTTTAGGAATCTATTGGAGAAATTGCTAGATTGTGCCAGAACAGCAAGTGATCTTTGAGCAAGTGCTGAGAACACATCTGCCTGCACAAGGTGCTTGGAGCAGCAGAGTAAACCCTGTGAAAAACCAGCAGGAAAGAGAGTGTGTGTGGAATGTATCCTCTTCCACCAGAGTCTTGCACACAGATCCTGAGAAATGAACTCTCACAATCAACAGGCACATTCTTGTTGCTGAACAACCACTGCTCTCTCATTATAACACTCCCAACTTCATCCTCTGCTCTAGCCTCGTCCATAGCTTTTAGATTCCCCATAGAGGAGGAGAAACCCTCCCTTCATACCCCTGCTAAGCCCAGCAGAAGGGAAAGATTTCCTGCACTGCTGCTGTTAAACCCAGACTGCAGCAGAGTCACCTCACTGCACAAACTCTGCCTCAGCATCTTAACCAGTTTCCACGTCAGTTCAGGGAGACACCACTGTGTTTCTATTGAAACAGGAGAAGCAAGAAGACATTTTGACTACATTATTAATGCCACTGAGAAGATTCCACAAGGAATCCAGAACAAAACTTAATCACACACTGATGCATCTCAACAGCTGCAGCTTTATTGAGAGAAGTCCTATTTGTAAAGCACCAACAAGATGACTTCTAGAGAAATAGCCCTTTTAAATTCCAGTAGAGTGGAAAAAGGATAAAGTGCATATCTGGAAAGCAAGCAGAAGATCAGAAACACAGTGAAAGCAGCATAATTCCCAAGGTAAACTAAGGAAAAAGGAGCAAGCATCTCTTTCTCAGGCCATCATAAATAACCACCCCTCTGCTCTGCTGCCTTCCTTCCCCATTTGAAAGAAACAAACATTTTAAAGTTGCAAACTACAAACCAGCCCTGCAACTAAAGACGGGCTTGGGCTGAAAAGATTTGGATCAGGACTTCTCTCAATACAGAAGTTCAGGCAAGATTGAACATTTGGGGATAATTTTTATTTCTGTGTTTTTTCATTGCCCTGATCTTAGTTCCCTGGAAGATGAGGAGAGCAGCAGCTATTTCTGGTTCTAAGTGTATGACTTAGTTCCCAGAAAAAGAGGAAAACTTTTGGGAAAGGTCAGTGCAAGGCTGTGTCTGCTCAGCTGTAAAATGCCTCTAGCCATTTATATGGGTTATACACAAATATTTACTGAGTTTTCAATCAAAAACAAATATTTAGTATTCTAATCACAGCAGTACTTGGCAAACACGCTGGTCTGCAAATACAGAGCATCTTTCTAATGAAATACATCCTCACCCACTGCAGTTAAGGAAGGCAAAAGAAAAAGCTCTCCTTTGAAGACAGGTTGAGAGAGTTGGAGCTGTTCAGTCTGGAGAAGGCTCTGGAGAGACCTCAGAAAGCCTCCAGTGCTTAAAGGGGCTACAAGAGAGCAGGAGAGGGACCTTTGACAAGGCCATGGAGTGACAAGACAGGGGGAGGGTAGGTTTAGATTAGATATTCGGAAGAAATGTTTCATCATTGGGTGGTGAGGCCCTGGCACAGGTTGTCCAGAGAAGCTGTGGCTGCCCCAACCCTGGAAGTGTCCAAGGCCAGGCTGGACAAGGCTTGGAGCAACCTGTGCCAGTGGTAAATGTCCCTGCCCAAGGCAGGAGGGCTGGAACTGGATGATCTTTAAGGCCTCTTCCCGTCCAAACCATTCTATGACTTTATGAATAAGGGATGATTTTTATAATTTCATTTCCATCCCTGAATGTCAACCAACTCAAACAGAATCGGATCTGTTTAGTGCATGCTGAAATGCGACTTTGACCGCACGTCATGAACTGATGGAAAGTTTTGCTTTCCCACCCTGTTCTCTATGGCTGAGGGTGCAGAGCACACAGTAGAAGCTTCCAAGGCATCAATATTTAAGAGAGGAAACCCCCACGTGTTTCAATAACCCACAGCTACAAAACTTCAGTCGAAATGGCAAGTTCTGTGATCCTTAATTGACCACGGCAGATTTGGAAAGCGCTACAACAGTCAGACTGAACTAAAAAAGTTCAGCAATCATTTTTGTTCTAGCTAACATTTCAATACAGAGGAAAAACTTGAGAGCTCCTCCATTTACAACATCTAACAAGTTTTGGTTACAGGCAACTAAACTATTGATTTCTACTCTGGAATATTTCATAATAATGTCTTTAAATATTCAATAAACAGTAAAGTTTAATTTAAAGTGATCACTTCTACATAAGTAATGGTGCACAAAACCTAATGTTATAAAGAATTAACTGCCTATACATATTCATAGTCAGGCAGTAGGTGAAAAAGTAAATAAAGAATGTTCAGCAATGTATACAGACAGGTCCCTGATCATCTTAGTCCTTCTATTATGGGACACAATGAGGTCTTCAGGCTTCAAAAGTCTCCATTCAATCCGTTAGAAGAATGACCTGGGCTCCCCAAATCAGTCTGAGACAACCCTGAGTTGGGGCATGTATCAACCTAATCAATATATTTTCCATTTGGTGTGCCCACAGCACATCACCAGAAATAGAATTGTGCATTAGAGGTTTGAGGTTAGACAGTCTTAGGTTTCTTCCCTCCTTCATCTCACCATAGAAATCTCAAAAAACCTGAGTAGAGGGGAAGGGAGGGAGTTGCTCACTTTGAATCATTCGTTACCATAAACCTGATGACTTGGATTCCAGTTTGGGACAAGTGTGTCATGAGACCTGTTGAAAAAAGGTCTGTTTCAAATAGACACACACCCATCTGGATGGTCCTTCTGGTTTTGTCTTCATTTTAGGTTTGGTTTGGCTCTCCTGGCGCTTGTTATTTCACTTTTTAAAAAAAGCTGCCAAATGTGGAGAGTGGGTGTGTCTTGTTGACATCTTGCGGTCTGCACAATATGTCCATTTTGCTGATTGTCAGGGCAATATGATTAAGACCTTAAAATCAAGGGAGATTTTAGCCTGTGACATGTGTTGAACAGCAGCAGTGTTTGTTGAACAGCAACAATTAAGCCTCATTTCAACAGTCAAGGATGACCACCTCCATCACTCTTTTCAACCACCCTCCCTCAGTCCCCAGCTGTATCATTTGTCTGGGTCCTCCTTCACCCACCAGGATTAGGCACAGCTCCAGCCAGAGCAATACCAGACCGAGCTAAATCCAAGGTCCTTCCAGCCCAGTACCCTGTGTCCAGCCATGGCCAGGAAACAGCTGTTTAGGAACAGAAACAAGGCAAGAGAATTATGCTCCTTGCGGTACAGCCTCCAAGTAATCAGCAGTTTAAGGAAATATTTCCTGATTTCCAGAAGTAGACTGTTCCCACAAGATTATGTGCATCCAAGGCTTGGTGTTCCCTCCCAGCCAACTGGCAGAGGTTGGATCTTCAATCTGTCAACCCCAAAACACTGCAAAATAGGCCAAATTCTCTGCCAATAAAAAAATCAGTGACATTTCACCAGCATGAAAAATTAACATTGTATGAGTTCTTTGGAGTCCTGTCTGAAAATGAAAGCATCCTAGGGCCCAGTTCTCATGTAGACAGAGGATCTTTAAATCATAATAGCAATAAGGAAAAGATCAGAAGCAATCCTGAATTTTATTTGGCTGCCCCAAAGAGCCTTAGCCCAAGTTTGAGAGAGGTTTTTTTATCAATTTAAGAGCTAATAGATAACCCCTGAACATTAATCTCCTTTTAAGCACCACACATTGGACACAGTACTAAGAAAACCAAGGTTCAGATGTGAATATATGAAAGAAATTAAAGTGTTGCAACTAACTACCCACAAGGCTAAAGTGATTTACAGCAGCCATAAATACAGCCAAGCACTGATATGAAGAGTAGCATATATAGTAAAATGATACAGTGTGGTATAACATTTATTAATCTTTTCAAGAATTATTTCAGTATAAATGACTTCGATGACTCAGAAAATCCCTGCCAAAACAGTGTAACATATATCACACACCACACAGAGAGAAAGGGACCAAGGTATGGGATACTCTTATTAAAATCACAGAATAATTTAAGTAAGGAGGGACCTCTGGAAGTCATCTAGTCCAACATCCAGTTCAAAGCAGGTGTAATTAGACCAGGCTGCTCAGGGACATGTCTAGTTGAGTCTTGAACATTTCCAAGGCCAGAAATCCCACAAAATTTAAGTCATGATGTTAGAAAAATCATTTAATTTAAGTTGCAACTGTCAAACATCATTATTCCTCCATTACAGCCTGCATATTGCATTTACTGCTTCCTACCGTTTCTGTTTCTTATTGCAGTTCAGCTGAGACTCCAGAAAATTATTTGAAGAAGAAATTCTTTGCAGAGGCCTCCCTCAGCTTCTGGAGCTGATGAGACAGGGAAAAAGACAGGTTCCTACCTCAGCAAATTATCACTTGAGCCAAAACGTTTGTTAGAAAAACATAAAATGAGACAGTTAGTGTATATACATTTCTAGAGAAGGATTCGGAACTTCCTAATGGATTGCAGGCTTTGGGCACTGTCACTCTGGAGGGCACAGGAAGAGGCAGGCAACAGCTACAAGGCAGCCTGAAACTGCACTCCAGCCTGGCTCACACCACACACCAGAAGCTCCCAGACCTCTACTGAGATGCTGTTGTTGGACAATCCCTCCTTTGTCTTCACGTAGATCCAGCGATTTGCAGGCAGAAACGATCTCCTGCTCCGATCAGAGGTTTGTGGGACACCATCCTAAGAGACCAGGTTTTTGTGATAAAAGCAAAACCAAAACACCAACAAAAGTCCATCTAAAAGTCTGGAGTTCAGGAGTGGCCAGGATAAGCCACAAAATTATACACTTTGAGCAATAAACACCTTTGGGACACACGTACACACTGCTCAGTGTCCCTGCTGATCCACGAAGGAACAGAATAACTTCAAAAAGTTCTAGGTTGGATAAATGATTTCTGTCCCCCTGTCCAGCCCAAACCATAATCAATTTCAAAGTGATAAATTGCATCAGGCATCACTCAGAGCAGGAACCAGGAATTTCTATTGTCCTAGACATTAAAGAGCACAACATAATTCCAAACAATCCTTGGACTGTGCTCCTCATCACCCTGCAAGCTCCATAGGTTGGGAGGGATAAATACCAGTGAACAACAGCAATTAATGGAACAAAGGGAAGGATGATCCTATAACTTTAAAATGCCTCTCCCATTTTCCCTCAAAATCCCACCTTTCACTCTTATAATGAAGGGAAGGGTATCTATGAAGGAGAAGCCAAAAATTAATTTAGCAACGTACTGAAGAGTTACAACAAAAATCAGGTGGAGGAAACACATCCTTAGCTCAGGATGTGAAAGGCCAGGCAGATTCTGGTGCTTTCCCAAGCACGGAGACAAGGAAGGCAACTCAGTTCATCAGTGCTACAGCCACCATCATCACAAATTTGATTATGCAAACTTTTCCTGTTTCTTGTTTCAGGTCAAGTTTCCTAACATATGCCCCAAAGTCTTGCTCAGGTCACACATTTCACAGAATATCATGAGATGGAAGGGATTCCCAAGGATCCTTGAGTCCAGCTCTTAAGAGAATGGCTTATACAGGGATCAAACAGATGGAACCTGCAGCGATCAGAGAGAAGGGACTTGTGCAAGGCAAAAGAAGAGTTTTTGTGGAATAATAATCCACTAGCCATCATGTTGCACATGGTGATGACAAGCCACAGTCAATGCTCCAGGAATTAAGTGTATCTTAATTAACCTGGGTAACTAAACTAAAAAGGAGTTTTACATCTTAGAACAAAGGATTTCAAGCCTTTCTTTCTGGTCACTAACAACAGCACGTACCAACATCTGTCTCAATGCTTCAAAGTGCAACAGAAATGAAGGTTAGGCATTCGACACTTGCAAACTCATCTGGACCAGTAAATATCTGCAGATTTTGGTGAACCTGCTTAAAAAGCATGTCTAAGTGATGTCACCCTTTCCCTGAACCTGCAATATCCCGGGATTTACAACATCCTCCTTGTACTGGAATCAAAGCACCACTGCTTGTTCTGATAAAAGCTTTAACTTCACAGACATTACCCCAACAACATGCCATCAGTTTAACAAAAGGCTCAAATATCAGACTGCACCACAAGACTCAGCCTCATGTTTCCTTCCTGCTCAGCTGCACGGAGCACTCGCTGGTGAGCCACAGGCAGAGGGCACACAAAGCCACCCACAGCAGGCTGGCAGATTCACCACAGCTCTGCAGGGGTTACTGATGATTATTTATGCACCTGCTTGTATACATGTAGATAAAACAAAGTCATCCAGTGCCCATCATCCCTGCCAAGGGTATTGCAGACTGTGATACCATCCCAAACAAGTCTTGGGGCTTTAAGAGCCAATGCAGCCCCCCTAAGCCTCACTCACTATTCTGAATTACCTGTTAATGTCGCATCACTTTCAGGAGCTGAAGTGGATCTCATCTGGGAGCCATTTGTGGACAGGTAACAGCAAATGGGCTGATCAAGACCCCAGACTTTCAAAGGAGCATTTTCTTGAAGAAAAAGCAGCCTCTGATCTCTCACTCAGCCCCAGTCAGCAGGGTTTGGTTTCTCTCCTTCCTGCTATCTTCCAGCTGCACCAGGCAGAGCTTGCCAGGCCTCATTCCTCTGAAGACTCACTGGACAACCAGGGCTGTAACCACATTGCCAAGTCTTTCATTCTTACTCCTTGCTCTCAGCAGTCTGCCCTTTTCCAAGGGGAAAAAAGTTCTGACATATCAGGAGACTTTGTGCAGAGCTGCACTCCACTCCTCACTGCTTCCCCACACTCTTTCCTCTTCCTCGGGAGGCACCTTCACAGCAGCAGCTTTCATCCAGGCAGTATTCCTCAGTTTAACATCATCACCCTATAAAAAGGTCTCTACCTCAAGCTCAGAAGTGCTCCAGCTCACTCACAGAGCAGTATATTCCCAATTCAGCCCTTCCTCAGCTTACAGCTCTCCATAAAAGCAGCATCAGCACACTCCTTACACACCAGCCTTTCCCTACAAGGCCAGCTCCTTCCTTGCTACTAAACCAAGTGCAGGTGTGGCCAACTGAGCAGGGCTGGCCACCTTTAGAAGGTGCAAACACCTCCCACGTCCTACCAGGGACTAGAGGGGATTTGCTTTCAGACTGCTCTAAAATAGCTGCAATAAGGAGAGGGGGGATAAAAAGTTTATGTTTTAGGCAACCTTCTGATTCACAAGAATCAAGGTTATTTTTAGAATATTCTTTATTTGAAATTGAAAAGCTCCTTTATTTAAAAGCAGCAAACAATCAAGAACAAACAAAAACAGCTGAAGGAAAATTAGGTAGTGATGAACAAGGTGTTTTTAATTACATGGGACTAGGCTGAAGTAGCCTGGTTTAGCACTCAATAAAGGAGTATCTTCCTCCCCTTGCAGTGTGAACTGTTAATACAGCCATTTGCAGATGACATGGAGAAATCAAGTGTTCCCTATTTACTGTACCAAGAGATTTGATGGGTGGCATTGGAGCAGGCCATGTGCCCCAGGTCTGGGCTGCCAGTGCTGCTCATCAGCCTTCTCATGGGCAGGGCTGTACCCTCAGAGCCCCAGACAGTGACAGTAAGGAATTGCTAAAGCCATTCTGCCTCTTTCTAGGAGGTTTGATCACACTGAAAAGGTGTGGAAAAGGTTTTGTCACTCACAGGGCCCTTGCCCAGTTGAGAGGGGTGGCACAGTCATTTCAGGCTGACCTAAAGTCTCTTCCCAGCTGTCAGATGCAGTCAAACTCCAAAACTGCGCCTCCCATCCCACTCAACAGCACCCTGATAAATGAAGGGAATCCTTGTGATTTTAAAGGATTCATTTCCACTGGAAGGTAAAACAGGGAGGCAGAATTTAATTATGGCAGTCAAAACCAAGATTAACTGGAGCTGATAGAAGTCTTCTCATTGACTTCACATGGGAAAATCAGGGTCATCCTTAGATGAATTCCTTGTTTTCCCTTCAGATCCACTGGCAGCCTTACAACATTAGAATCACTTGTGTGCTAATATCTTTACCTGTACGAGATCAATTCATGCTGTCATTAAGGAAATGGAAATTATGCAAAGTGACAGTAGAAACTGGACTTTCTGCATGATCCATAACACAAATCCTCTCTGTAACATTCTGTCCTTTCTATGGGTGAAAACAGGCTTTCTCCTTTAGGTGCTTTTTCTCAAAAAGTAGCTCAGACTGGCTGATCAGTGTCTAAAGCAGGACAAAATCCGTGATTATCTGCATGACTTTTAAAACCCAGGCTTTCAGGGGTCGTGGCAACACAAATGCTACCTTGTGAATACCATCATCCTAAACCCAAGAAAGGAAAACATTTAAGATTTTCAGTTTGTACAAACAACCTTCCGTCATCCTGGCAACTTCATTCCATCTGGAACATCCTGTCTTCATATTTCAGAAAATACAGAATGAGGGAGGACAGGAAATATTAAGCGTTCACGAATGAATTTTTGAAAGTTCTTTGCGTCAGAATGGAAATAATTTTTCTTTCCACTCCTTTTTGCCCCCTCTACCACCACATGCTACAGTATTTTCCATCTCATTGCGTTTTGTATTTGACCTCTTGGTGAAAGTCAGGAAACATCATCCACCTAATTGTGAGCACCTGCAGAGCTGCAGGTGTGAGGGGAAACACCTCATTGAGTGGGTCAGGGAACTCTCTGCTGATTTACAATATCAACACCCGGCACATCCAGGAAAAGCAGCCTGTGCTCATTGTGGCAGAGGGACATGTCAGAAATGCTACTCGTGATAGTAAAGGTGGTTATGGCTGCTTCATTTTTGAGAAAGGAGGTAATCCTTAGTTTCAGGACTGTCTGGTCTGCATTTGCAGCAACCTCTGTTCTCTCTTTTGAAATCTTCCCCTTTTCTGCCTCGACCCAGACACACGTTCACTCTGAGTGCATGGGACACACTGCGCTGCCTTCAGCAGGACTGACCACGCACACCATGTGCTGCCTATAGTACATTTGCAGGGCTTTTTCTGTTTAACTTTTAAACTGGACTCATATGAGACTCTCCCCAGCCAGACACCTCATTAAAGCTGACAGATTTACAATCCCCAGCTTGCAGTTTCTGGACTGTGGGTGGCCTTGGCCTTGGCCAACTTGCGAAATTTTGCATGCCACCATTTTCCAGTTGTAGAGTAGAAAGAAGAAGAATCCTCCTTACCTCCCATACACAGCCTTGCTGCTCAGAATAAAGCACTAATATTTCAAAGAGGACCTGCCCATTATGACATGCCCCTCCACTGATCGTGACAATGGAACCCCAACCACAGCTGGGGCTCCTAATAAAAATAAATTAGTGCTGCTGTTGTAAAAACAAATAAATAACACTAATAACTTCAGAAGAATTCTGTCAACACAGATGATGGGCAGGGCTGTCAGAGTATTTATTTACTGCATTTCCAGAATTCTGCTGTTGACCTTTTACCTTCTAGAAACAGCCATGCTACAGAAACCTCCCTGAAGAACAGTCTCTGTCTCCCCACACAAACAGCTGAGAACCCTCTGGAGAGCTGCTAGTGAGATATATGCACTGTCTGTCAGTGGTGAAGGAGTCAATTCAACCCCATGATTCAAACAAATGCGCTTTAAGAGCATCTAATGTTTATATTGGCTTTGTGTCTGCAACGCTATTTTGAGAATGGTCTGCCTAAGGCATTTTTCTCATTTCCAGACTGAAAGGTACTTTAATGGGGCCATGCCTGCAATGGTTTAGTTCCTGTCTTGGGCTCCTTGCCGAGGCTTCCACCTGCCTGTTTAATGGCAGAGCTTTTCAACTGCTCTGCACGGGGTGATATCTGGACTTTAAGGGTTCTGCAATGATGGTGCTGCGTGGTATCGTGTGCTGCACCCTCCTCATGTCCCCAGGCTGAGAGCAACCAGAGCTAGGCAGAGCAGGGAAGGAGTAAGAAAAAGCAATATTTACACAGTAAACTTTCCAAGCATTCAGGAGAGAATGGCTTGCAGATGTATATGTTTAAATGACATTTACACTCCCATTGTTTCCTTTAACTTGGTGCTCATCTTACTCTGGGCTTCTTGGGATGAAAAAAACAATACTGCTGAGAGTCGTGCTCTTGGTGAGAAATAACACCCTTCCCCTTCCCTCTCAGATGTACTAAGTGCTAAAAAAAACCCAAAAACCAGCATTGTAGAATTGTGTGTTTAGTGGGGAGGCCTCCCTTGGATATATGAGCTTAAGTCAGTTGTGTCCTCTTCAGCCAGAAGACTTCAGGAACCTGGTACAGGGCTCAGAGCAGAGCTGGCCCAGCATTGGAAATCATGCACTCCAAGGCTCCAGAGAGAAGGTCAAAAGCAAGGAAATCTCAACACAATGCAATATTCAGGCCCATTTTCCCCTTGGCAAAGGCATAAAGCTGAACCAAACCTTCTATTACAATTTTTTTATGAACTGGGAATCCAAGATTTATACACATATATATTATATACATTTTTCCTTCCCCAGCAATATTGATCACACCTAATGCTCTAGGCTAGGCAAAAAACAACAGCATCTTACATTTCTGGTAATCAGCAGACAAAATAAAAGCAATTAACTTTTTCAATTGTTGACTGCTTATTTTTTGAATACCTCTGTGGATGTGGGACATTGCAGTTAATGTAAGTCACATCACCCTGACAGTGGGCCAAGCACCAGGAATCAGCACTGCAGGCAGCAATAGCTCACTACTGAATGCCAGGGCTGGAGTTAAGGGCTGTTTTCTTCCACATGTGCAGCCAGGAGGGCAAGGGGAAACGCCACCAGACACTTCCAGTTTCCTCTGTGTTAGTGCTTTCATTCTACACAAATAACTCATATGTGAGGGCTGACAATCAGCAAGTGAAAATCAATACTTAAGCAAAGGTCACTAGGAAAACCTAATGCTACCTTTTCCATAAATAATTAGGATGTTGTACAGCCACTCAAAATCCAGTCTATCCCCAAGCCAAGGACTAGAGACTTTTGCAGGCTTTGCAACACCCTTGCCATTTGTTAACATGTCCACACAAAAATTCTATTTAATTTACCCAGTAGTCCCTTCCCAGATGCAATGATACTTTGGCATCCCACTCTGCAACATCTCTATTTTTGATTTTCTGTCTTGGAAATTGGTTTTGTGGTTGAACCACATATTTTTTTCACTTCCTATGACTGACATATGATCTGAGCTTGGCTAGAGGAAAGGGACATTCTGCATAACACATCATGAAGAGAAAACCTGCCCTGGACAAGAAATTTGTGTGGACTTGGTCTGACTGGTAAAGAAGGTCAGGATGAAAACATATGACATGTAAAGAAACAGCCCTATGAGATTAATGTGAAGGCAGGAGGGGAGGTCAGATGTCTATCACAATGCAGTCCTCCATCTGGGGTACTTTGCACACCTTGTGGTTTTGCTGAACTGACAATCTGCACATCAACCCCATCTGAAATACCTTGGAACCCCAGAGGTCACCTGGGCACTGCCCTGCCAACAGAAAGTGACAGGTCACAGCCCACAGTCCTGCTTCAGCTGAAGAGTGTGAAATAAGGGCTGAGGTGCCTCCTCCCACAGTGACAGGTGGGATCTCTCTGTCCTGAGACAGAGGGTAAATGATCCTGCTGGTATGTCCAACAACACAGCTCCTGATGCAGTCTTCTCCTCTTGAAATGGGAATCATTGCAGAATTACATCCCAAAAATCCAGAAGTACTGATTAAGTACAAATTGGTGCATGATTACAAACCATAATATGACCAGGACCTGTAAAGTCATTCCTTTCACAGCTGAGGAAGCTGTGACCATGTGGATCTGAATTACACAGTGCCGGTGAGGGAAGAATTGTGCCCTCTGAACCCAGCAGATGTAACCAGGACTCTTCAGGATTGCTTTTAGTACATGTTTTTTTTCAGATGCCTTTGCAAAATAGTGAGTACCTGGTACAGAAAAAACAATAATATGCTAGGAAGTGAGTTAAATTATTCCTGTGAAGAATTTTCATAGGTATTTAATAAGCACGAGGAGTAAAAGATCACATTGGATACACTACAGATCAATATTTCTGCACACATGTGAACTGCTGAAAGTACAGTGCACAACCCAACTGTGTAACACAGCAGAAAACCAACTCCACTTGGTTCATTTTACAAATTCCAAATGTTATTTTTCACCAAAACCTTCTTCTTATTCTTTTTTCTTTTTAAACGGAACTGTCATTCACTACAGGACTGAATGGAAATGATCAAACTGCAGTCACTGGAAAGACTTCTGTACACGTTGGATTGGATTCTACTGGAGTAGCTTGAAGCAAATGTTTATATATACTTCCAGTGAGTTTATTTTCTTAGGGTGAATGAAAATAGAAACTTCTTGGAGCAGGGAATGGAGAAAATCAGCTTTCCACAGAAACCACAACTGAGAAGAATTTGATAACAATTCAGAATAAGGAGTACTATGATATTTTAGTTTTACTAAAGACTTATCTTCCTTCAGAAATTTATTGCACCTTATATACTAAGAACTGGTTACCCACAGGTTGCCTTCATGTGAGCACTCTGAAATACTGATTTTAGCAGAGGTATTTTGATATTTTAGCAGCATCTTGGGAAACCAAGCCAGAGCTATTTTAGGCAGAAGTCAAACACTTTATTTCCAACGCCTCAAGAAATATCAGAGCAGCCAATTATTTCCCTCTCCCCCTTATAGCACATATGAAATTAGCAATATCACCCAATCACATGTCAAAGCCACAAAACCACTCTCTAAATAGGTTCAATACTTAGCCAAGACTGCAAACATACCAGAATAAATGAAGCTCAAGAGGAGTCATGCTATGTCCAGCACTTTGCCCATTTTTAATAACTCCATCACATCCATACAGAAAACAGGGAGGTATTATGTGCTATTGGCTGATGAGGAGTAAAAGATATGTTCTGTGAGGCTTCAAGACGTAGGTGGGACTAGTGTTCTTTCCTAACCTTAGGCATCCTTTTACCCTTCCCTTTAAGGCACACTACAGTATCATTGCTCAGTTCCTAATATTCTGTCCCTGATACAAGAAACAAGGAAGGGAAACTGGACAATCACTCGACCAAACCCTGCAGTTTACATTCCCTGAAGAGTTTCAAGCATTTTGGGATTCCTTATTGAGAGGGAGGCAAAGAGAGGGCTCTGCCTTGGCAGAGGAGAGAGACATCAGCAGGAGCATGAAACAGTTGGGGTGATTTGGATTGGCCAAAAAACCAATGTCATCAGATGGATGTGAGAAACCTCCAGTGCAGAGTGAATATTTGAGAAATAAGAAAACGTAATTGAAATCTGTTTATTTCAAATAAATAAAACTTATTTTACCTGAGACTATAGAACACCTGGTGCAAATGCTTCAGTTTCTGTTACCTCTGTAACAACTCTGAATCCTGCTCTTACAGACTTTCTTCAGGAAAGGAATGCAAAATGTCTACATGTCCAGTCACTCCCCAACTTTTCATTTGATTCTCACTTAGAGGATGCAAAATGCCCAGGGAAGCGACTCTCAAACAGATGGGACCCATAAGAGTGACTGGAATCCAAAGAAAAACAAATTAGAAAACACCCCAAAGAATTATTTCTCCTATTGAAAAATAAGCAGTAATTACATTCTTATTATTCTGCAAGAAAAAATTGATTGCCAAGAATTGTCACCAGAAAGAAAGATTACATCCAAATACTTTTCTGGGTGTCAATATCCATCTTGGTAAATAAATAATCCCTGCTATGGCTGAAGGTGAATAGCTCTGTCTTACAGCAACTGCATGGCTAAAACCTGCTTTTCTTGCCAGACCTCATCACTCATAAAACAGAGTGGTATCAGAGCAGCCCCTGCAGTGCAATTCAGACACCACTCAGGTCCTGGGGGAGAGAATAAAACAGGAGAGGCTCAGAACTATGGGTCCCATGGGACACCACCACAAAACAGATGCAGAGATTTATTTCTGTTGTAACAAAATCCCATTTTCTAATGGGGAAAGATTTGGTCTGGATTGTCTTTTCTGGCCTCATTTATTGTTTGAATAAAAAGCTACAAGAGGAATCACATTCATTTGTTTTAATACATCAGAAGCAAAAGTCAGTGCACCATTGGTCTAGTTTCATTTCATCTGTTTAAGAAAACATATTGTACTGTCAATGAAGAATCAAGGCCTTATTTGTGCCAAGATCATAATAAAATTGCAGACCAACAATACTTCTGTTTGGAAATAAGGTCAAAGGTAGGAATGACAGGCATGAAAAGACACATCCACAAAGTCAAGACCATGACTTGAAAAGCAAAATAATAAGTTAACAGCCCTGAAACCACAGCTCTCCATGACTTGTGCACAGTGTGTGGAAGGACAGACTGGTTTTGACTAAACTGCCTTACTCTGCCAAGGAGTTATTTCTCATGATAACTCCTCAGAGCTTTTCAACCCACAAGAAATCTTCCATTATATTATTTTTTCATTCAGATTTGGAACTGAGACAAACAGCAGTTTGTCAGGTTTTCTTCAAGATGGAAATTCTGGGGAAAGTTGCTCAGCTCTTTTTGTCAGCTGTCATGGAAGATAAATGATTGTCTAAGCAGAAAGTATGCCAGGGCTTCCTCCGGGGTGCTTTGGCTGAGATCAGCCTGAGGATTGTCCTCCCACCAGGCTCTGTCACAAAGCACCTTTGTGACTTCTGCTGGACAGCTCCAGAGGGCCAGCAAGGAGAGAGGCAAAACTGGGGAAGGTGAAACAGTGGTCTGTTCACTACAGATCCACATGCAGCCAGTTCTGCTGCTGCTAGCTATGACAACTCTGAGGAAATTCTTCTGCTTCCATGAGATCCCCTAATGGCTGTGCAGCTTCCACAGGGCCAGGCTGGATTCTGCAAACAGGCTTTAAAAAGTTCAAGTTGTTCCATGCATGCAATCACAGCCTTTGTAATTTGTTCATTTATTTTATAGTAAACAATATGTTTTCTCAGTTATTTACCAACAGCTGCAGAAGCTGCTTCTCTGTGCTCCCCTGCCTGAAGATCGGGAGAGGTCATCACATATTTCTCATAGATTTTTTTCCTGAATTATGAGATGATTACACTCTGTGTAAAGGCTTCCTTTGATGAAAAATGACCTTACAAATGGGCAGCACAGAGGTGTTTTTATCAATCCATACTGCACATCTCTAGAGGAAATAACCACATGCTTTTTCATTGGGATTCAGTGAAGAACCATTTCCAGAAGCTTAACCTAGCAGACTGGTTACTTGTCAAGGCCCCCTGTGCCTGTGCCTTCCATGCACACTGCAAGTTCTGCCATCAGAGTAGGCAATTCCTCTGTGTGAAAAATGGAGCAGCAAAAGGACACCACAATCCCTTGGACTTTGGGTGTGGTTCAGCTCCAGAAACTGCTGTGTTCAAATTCACCTTCTCCAGGGTATTAACCTTCCACCTGATGAGCAGCTGCTCCAGCTGAGAGGAAGATCATGTCTATTTATACAGGGCATATGGAAACATGTCTAGGAAAACACAGACATGGCCAAAACTGCACCTGCAGAAAGGGACTTCCTTAATTCCACTTCCCCCAAATCAAGGTATCCCCAATGTCAGCAAGCTGAATACTTTCTCATTCACATTGAGGATCTTCCTTAGACCTTTCTGCCTTTTTCAAAATGAATCTTATTTCCCTTGTTGACAAACCCTTTTCTGAGGTTGTTTTTCAGCTGTGGAACAAGCAGTGGGATTTACTTGTTAAACAGCACCGTACACACACAAAACCCCAAGCCATTTGTACAGTCTCCCTTTTCTCCTTAAGATCTCCTTCAAAGTACCCCAGGCAGGACCTCTCACCATCACAGGGTATCTGGAGGAGAACCTGAGATTCCACTTGCAAAGCAGGATGTAAATATGGGAGGAGCAAAGCACAGAACCCACCTGTAATATCCTGGATAATGCAACAATACTCTGGATTATACGGCTGTTCTCCTTAAGCCTCCCCCTCTCCATCCACATCACAGCCATCTCTTTCAAAGGGCAGAGTCTAAACACAGCTGCTGGCTCTGTCCTTAGGCCAAGAGGCTACATCTGGCAGAGCAGCTCTACATGTGTCTGATTTGGGCATTCCCAAAATAATGTCATCTCCTCTTGGCCTCTGTTGCTGTCACCACCCGAGTACAAAAACTCTGCTGTTTCTGCGTAACTCCCAAGGAATCCTGGTATCAACTTCTCGTGATCATCACTCAGAACCAGGAATCCAGGCCATTCCAGCATCCAGCCTGGAAACTGACTTGTTACTAGTGACTGACCCAACTTCAGAAATAACTTTTGGTCTCCACTCTAAGTCCCAGGACTATTTTTCGAAGGATTATTTCCTTTTCACACCCTCTTGCATGCTGAGAATCTAACATTCCTTCCTATCAAAATCTGGGCTGGGCTCATAACCTTCCAAACAAATCATTTCCAAGCTCCTATTAATCATTTATTTTTCATTTCTACCATAGAGATTATCCCTCTCTGGTAATTTGAACCTGGATGACATGGAAATTTTGAATAGATTTAATTTCATTTTGCTCAGCAAGTGTTCTGTCCACGTCTGGTGAGAAAATGGGTGAGTTTTTCCAAAGTGAAAGATGTAGCATCCTCTTTTACTTATTTCAGTGTGCACATCCTGATGATGCCATTTTCCCAAGGTAGAAGGCCACTGAGTATTTATTTTTCAGTCACAGATGTCCCAACTATTTGCATAAAACATGTATTGTAGCGAGATGATCTCTTGGCATAACTAGTGACACTGATTATATTTAACTGTTTTTTCCAGTTTTTCCTGGTGACCTAAATAGCTCCAAGCCAAATGAAAAATGCAGGACGTACTTCACATAACCCTGTGAAATCATGATGCCAGTATCTGGATGCATATCCAATTTGGTATTCCCTGAAATCACTAGAACAGGGTGACAGGAGTACCCCAACCCTCTAGACAGCACATCACATGACAGATTAAATCCTTGCCTAGGGCAGAGAGTCACTAGGGAGGTTAAACTATTCAGATTGCTTTTTAAACATTTCCTGCCTCCTTCCTCATAAGCTGACATTAGGGCTTTAACAAGGCTGAAGCTCTGGAACAAAGATTAGACATTCTCCTATACAAGAAATACTCTCAGAATTCTATTGTATTCCAAGCCTTCACTGTATTCAGCTGCCATGATTCCACTTTCCCATCCTATGCAGTAGCTCAGACACACTATTCTTCATCTCCAGGAAATCCAAAGGATATTGTAGAGCATGGATTTGTTGGCTGTGTCTCTTCCCAGCTCCTTCTGTAATGCTGACACATTTTCAGCATTATTTCTGCTAGAACTTTCACTCCCCAGCACAGGTTATCCTCCACTGAGCACTGACATATTCACTGGCAGTCTCTGGAAAACATTCACAATCGCTGCAACAATTTACTGAACTCATAAGCATGTCCTGAGTGACTCTAATGTTAAATTTCTTACAGCTGTCCTTCAGCCCCTTTTTTGGCATTCCTGAAATATATCAATGCACTGACACCAGAACCTACTCCTCAGCAGGGCAAATACTTTATGAGCAGATGACAGCACTGGCCAGGCACAGTTGGCTTTGTACTTCCCATAAGATGCAAAGGGTATTCCAGTTTAACTGTGAACACTATGATATCCTTTCCTACCCATCTAAATCAATACCTGCCTTGAGAATATCAGCAACCAGCTCCTCTGATCAGGTACTTCAAACTATTAATATTACAGTAATTGTTACACTCTCTAAAATTGCACACCCATTTCTAACCCCTGAGAGTTTGTCCTATTGTCAGAGGGTATGGATAATTATTCAACTTGCATTTCGTACCTGCAGTCCCTTACTGCCTAAGAGATCTTATTCAGTCCCAAGATCACTAAAACAGAAGTTTTTGCTCAAGAAAAAATTCCTAATGCTTTGGGCCACATCAACTTCTCCTTCTGCCAGCAATTGTCTTTGAATTCTTACATTATTATCTCCACAAGCTGAACTACACCTCTAGGACATTTCTAAAAGGAAAATATTCATCTCCTCTTTTTTAGCTCTACCACAGTCAGAGGGGCATGGCCCAATGTCCACAGCAGCACTCCCTGCAGAGGCTACTTTCAAGATGCATCCCTTCCATGCCAACACACAAACCCACATCCTGGCCTCCTGGCGGACTGTTCCTCACAGCCTTCCCATTCCTACACCCAGTTCTGGGCTGCAGCTGCTCCTTGCTGGTCCCTGCTGGCTTTCCCTGCCTCACTCCAGCAAGTGGGAGGTGGCAGGAGGAGCAGCTGGCCAGGCAGCCACAAGGCCACTGCTGCTGTTAGCACAGAGAGCAGGAGCCCGTCAGGCCCCAGGGAGGCTGGCACAGCCAGGGCCAGTGACAGTGCCTGCAAATGAAAAGTTGTCTCACCCCCTCCCAAGCTTCCTGTGACTCTTCTGGAGGTGATCCAGACACTGCATAGTTCCCCATGAGCCAGTTACTGTCTCAACATGGTGCTTCAGTGCTAAATCCCCATCCCATGCCAAGACTGCCTGAGTAGATTGTTCCACAAGCACGAGCTTTACAACCCACACCCCACTGTGACTTCTCAGCTGCAACCACAGCCAGAGGTCACAAGCCATTGTACACAACCACCTTCCCCAGGGATCTGTCTCATTCCTGGAATCACTGTCAGAGCAGCTCTTGGGTTAGGTCACAGCAGTTCAGTATGGCCAGCCTGAACAGGAGGGCACAATTTCAAGCAGACCAGAGAAAAGATGAGCAGATGCTCTAGAGGGTGGTTGGTCCCAGCCAGGAGCACTTGGCAGGGTGTCAGGCTCCAGAACTGTGTCACAGCTTTGTGGTCAGGGCTGTGCCCCAGACAGACTGGCCAGATCATCAGAGGGTCACTGAGCCACTGTCCCCATTTTCACAGGGATACTGAGTACAGTCACTCATCCAGCTGCCAACACCTGTGCTGGGCTGCTGGCAGCACTGTGCTGTGCCACATCAGGGACACTGCTTGTGGAATCACCTGCCAGCGTGCTCCAAGCTGCTGCTTTCCTGACAAACCAGCTGCTCCTCTCAGGCAGTCATTTGTTGGGGCATTTGGTGCTGCTCTACCAGGTGTCTGCTTGCACAGATTTTAAATGTTGACCTGAACTGGCATTACTTCCATTCTTTATCTCAACAGTATGGATGTTAAATTCTGACAGTGCCTGTACATATTACAGGCCGTACAGCTTCTCAGGCTGGGCCTGAGAAAGTAGTCTGGGAAAGACATAAGAAAGAATTAAAACAATCCTCAGGAATACAAAACAACCTTGCAGGTGTTGTTATGTGTTCCTTGTTTTCCTTGCAGGAGAAAGTCAGGGGGGTGGTGACCCCACTGACCAATGATGGTAATGTAGCAGTTTACTAACCAATAAGAGTTTCCTTTCTGTACTTTCCACGTATCTGTCTATAAAGCAGGCCTGCTAGCAATAAACTAAAGGATCCTCTTGTTCTGACTCCCTGAGAGTCTGTGTCGTTCTTTTCAGCCGTTCCCAATCGGAACGACACAACAGTTTGTGAGACTTTTACTCATCAGCACTGCAATTCTTATCCAAAGATAATGCCCACATTATCTGAATAATAAATGTAAATTGTTGTAAAATGGCTTCTCTCAGAGCTGGAATACAAATCTCAAAACATCACCCAAACCCTGTGAATTGCTGTCTGGAATCCTGAAGTGGACCTTGATCCAAGTCTGAATTGGAACCCATTTTGAAGCTGACCTGCTCTGAGCAAGAGGTTTGACCAGATGACTTCCAGAAGACAATAGGGGGGAAAATCCAACTCTCACCTCTATTTCTATCTGCTATTTTCTACCCACAATGTTTTCTATCTGCTCTCAAGCAGATACACACATGTGAGCACCAGGCTGGACAAGACAACATAGTTTTACTCCTGTGGTTGACAGTGCAGCTGCCACATGACACTTCTGCCTCCATTTGGACAATCAGATGCAAACTCACCTGCCTGTGCCCCAAGAGTTGTGACCAAGCAAATAAACCCTCTCTCTCAGCAGCTGGACAGAACTGCTTCTTTAAGATACACAATATTTCACTGTCAACTTCTTTGTTTAAACAGGCATTTGCATCACAAATAATTGAAAACTAAGTATTTCACATAAATTATGCCAAAAGTGCAACTTCTGGCTGGTTTTGCTCAAAATCAAGTGTAAAAACCAGAAACTGATTGAAACATACTTCTATCTTTGAAACTCTTCTGGCTTGGAAAAAAATCAGAATCTCCAAATTGCACTTTCCTCAGAAATTCCTGCCTTGTCCTCTGCTTAATTGATCAGGGTTTCTTCAGCTGTTTTTTATTAGCACTATAAGGAACACAGACATGAGCTGTCTCTCCTTGATAATAACCTGGAGCCCACTGAAGATCATATCATCCTTCCAGTACCTGAAGGGAGCCTACAAGAAATGTGGAGAGACACTATTTACAAGAACAGGGAGGAATGGATTCAAACTAAAAGGGAATAGGCTTAGATCAGATATTAGGAAAAAATAGTTCCCTGGCAGGGTGGTGAGGCCCTGGCACAGGTTACCCAGAGAAGCTGTGGCTGCCCCATCCCTGGAAGTGTCCAAAGCCAGGTTGGATGGGGCTTGGAAAAACCTGGGATAGTGGAAGGTGTCCCTGCCCATGGCAGTGGGGCTGGAATGAGATGGTTTTTAAGTTCCCTTCCAACCCAAACCTTCCTATTATTCTGTGATTCTATAATTAGAGAATTATCTGCCTGGAAGCTTAGCAGGTTCACTTTAAGTGGTAACTTTATGTTTTTCAGGGGCATTTGAACCTTGGGCACTACGCAGGGTAGGTGTGAATAAACAGCTGCAGATACCCATCATGCTTTATAGCGATGGAGCTGAGTGAAGAGATTTTAATTGCTACTGTGCCTGAGAAAACTAAGCTTTCTCCAAAGCCTGTGGTTAGCCTGGAGAGGATTTCACTTGTTCTTCTCCTTAATTACATTGCTGCCAGTTGATAGAGTTTTCTCAGAACTTAAATATCAAAGGAAAATATGTTCCTGTCAATGCAGTAAAAAGCCATATTTAAAAGAACCAAGTCTTGATGTTCTGTGTTCTCACTTCTCAAAAAATATGAGTGACTTCAATGGTATTTTCAGTTGAATAAAGAACATAAACTAGAGCCATCATTATTTGTGTGTGGACTTTCCCCCATAAATTTTTTGTTTGTTTTAAAGTGGTTGTTAAACATGTAAGACATTTGATTGATTAAAATTTACTTCCCAACAGCAAATAGTTTGAACAATCTTATTCTTATAACCTTGTTTGTTAGCTGAAGAATTAGATGAAACAAAAAAGTCTCGTGACAGGCCAAGAGGAAAGGCACAAATGGAATGGGATATAAAAGTCCACTAACACATTAAAGATGTATCAAAGAATGTGATAGAACATATCTGTGGTCAGTGGAAGATGCTTTCAGTGGAGATAATTCCCCTGAATTATTATGTGATAACATTCTTCATCCCAGTACACAAAGCTCAAAGTTAGGATTCAGATGCTTTTTTTTTTTTTTTCCCTGCAAAGGCAAAACATTTCCAGGCCTTTTAACAGTCATCAACTCGGTTTTTCAAAGGAGCACAAACAACTAATTTGGTTGGAACAGGGGGACCAAGACTAGACCCAGAAAAAGGATGTCAGCAATTAACTTGCATGTGACCCTACATTTTGTGTCAAAATTCATGGTCAGATGACAGCTCATCCCACAGGTTTGTAACACTGTTTCCAGCTCCTCTGTGTGTCCAAATGTGTGTTGCCAACTGTGAATAGTCATGACAGTGACTCGCAGGGCATGCTGCTCACAACTGACACTGGGACACACACTGGACTGGGCTATTTATTCTTGGAAAATGCAACCAGAGGGGATTTAATAGCCACACCTGAAACAGGAACATCAAAAAAAGGGGGCACTGTTGGCAGAGGACTAAAAAATCGAAGTCAGTGTAGAAAAAGCTGGTTATTTATATCATTCATACCAGAGCTGCCTCCGCCCCATCTGTGAAACACAGCATTGTCCATCATCAGGCAGTTACTGCCTTTAAGTTCCTACAGGTTTCCTCTTTTCCCTTTCCACCATGAAGGCTTTCTTTCATGTCAATTGATGTGCACTGAAAACACTGGGAACAGACAAAACTTGAAGCTGGTCACCTTCAGTCCCCTGCTTTGTGCAGCAAACCTCCACCTTTGACAGGTAACCTGCTGACTCCTGGCAGCCAAGGAGCTGATTCAGAATCAGTCTCCCATCTGTATCATGATGGAGTTGAAAATGAGAGTTGGTATCACAGGCATCAGCAACAAAGCTGTGCACATTAGAAGCACTCAGGAGAACTCCTGCTCTAGAGGAGCAGTCCTTGTCTTTCTCTGGCTTTACAATCACTAAGGAAAAGTCACAAGGTCAGACACCTCCTGTGCCAGAATCATTGGATTAATGTTGCTGTCACAAGCGGAAAATGGGACTCAGGATCCCCCCAAGAAACTTCTACATCTCAGCGAGAATGAGCAGCTGCTAGTTTGGCCTTTGGTCTCAATTTTATTGCCAAGCATATAAAAAGAAATGTTCCAATCTTTTATTCCTTTTTTCCCCCAGCTGCTGACTCAAGTAACTTCCACCACCACTATCACTTTTTGCTATCCTATAAAGCTCCACAAAGATAATAGCCTGATCTATAAAGTGAGAGCAACCCCCACAGTCACACAAGTATCTTAAGAACAGGACATTGAATGCAGTCAGCCCAGATTTAGTGAATTACATTTTCATAGGAAGAACTGAGTATAAAGCAGACAGTGCAGTACAACAGCTGCACTAATGAAATCTTTAGTTACACCAGATGTCAGCTATGAAATGTAAGGGAGAGACACTTGCATCTTATTTTTTTTCTTCTTTTCTCTGTTATCTGTGCCCTGCATTTTATTGTTTAAATGAAATTTCTGAATCATCAGGAGATTTTTGTGGTTGTATAATGGCTGGAGCCCATTCCTACCACCCTTGAATTTCACTGCAGGCATCTGGCATGAGCAGCAGAGCTCTGGAAGGAGTCTTCTGGGTTTAAGACCACCAAAGAGACACAGGCTGTAAAAGAGACACAACTACAGCTGGAGACCAGTGAAAAGGAAATATTATTAGTGGACATTTGTGAAGTCCTTTTTCTTTGGTCTGACTGTAAACCAGTATCAAACCTACTTAAGTAATAAAGATTTCGAAGTTCAGCTTCAATAAAACCAGCTTTTCCTTGGTTGGGTTTAGGACAGAGAGGATGACTGAGAAAAGATCCAAGTTAGGAGGGTTCAGTACGTTGTTCAAGTGTGAACAGTGTTTCTGCAGCCAGCAGAACAAGCTGCAATGGATAAAGACAGGTTTCATTGGAGACACTGCCTTGGTGGCTTAGCTTGAAGGAGGTGAGAAGCAGCACAAAAGAACCCATACCTCTAACAGGAGATATTCTCAGTTCAGACTCAACAGAGAAACAGCAACTGTCCAAAGGAATAACAACACATATCACTGTAGACACATAACCCAGCCACAAGTGCAAATCCAAATAAGATGCTTAAAAAATGTTTGTGAAACATTCGGAGAAGATGGCCAGAATATTTTTCACAGAGCTTTCCTTCATAAAAGGAGATAATTCTGATAAATTTCCCATGCAAAGAGATTTCGATGGCAATGTTCCTAACATGTAGGAGAGTTTTCTAATCCCTTTCAAGAAAAAGGAATTTGATCCAAAATTTTGTTTTTTCAGTTTGAAATAGAAGTCATTGTTTTTTGTGAAAGCATGGAAAGAGCCACTGGTTTGCATGGACATGTCTTCATTCCAAAGCAGAATAAAGAGAAATTTCAGATACCTGGAAGTTGTCATGAGATGGGGGTGTCATTGCTGGGACAAACAAGAAATGACACTTGAGAGCACAAGCACACCCTACCCACTATAGCCTGGAAGGGGGAATCCCATGGAATCCCTATCACTCCCCAGACAACTTTACAGTTTACCAACTGCTTTCAAAAACTCACTGGGACTGATTGATTTGTGTTTTGGTAAAATGCACAGTCATACTCACACAGGTGAGAGAAGGAAGAAATGCACTTTTCTTTCCCAACAAAAAATCCATTTTTGAAAAAACAAAAAAATGTTAAAAAAGAAAAATCAACTTACAGAGGCTGCTGTAGTACTTCCAAAGAATGGCAATGTAGGTTTATTGGTCAAAATTGTAGGTTTTTTTCCACTAGAATATTTCAGTCTAGCTGTAGCTATTGCCTCCAGAAAGGGATACAATTGTGCTTTTTAAAGATCAGTAATGTCCCATACATCAAAATAGTGATTTGCACAGATTTCTGACCCTTGAAAGCCTTCATCCATGCTAAAAGACAGCACTACAAACTCATCTCATATGAATAAGAGCACAATAAAACAGATAGATGATGGTCATGGATGAATTCTTCCTTTACAGGAAATTTGAGTGATCCTTAGATTAAGAAAATAAAGTCCAACATCTTAGAAAAGAAGAGTACTCTCAAGCAGATTTGAATGAAAAAAAAAAGTCCTCAAATGAAAAACATGTTGATAATAAGTAGCATGCTGGTGCAAATACCCTGCCTAACTTCTTCTGTGCAATTAAAGACTGTGTTGAAAAGCAAACTTCTGCTTTGCAAAAGACAGATAATTTAGACCATACTTCTGCACCCACATTCTGGAATCTTTGGCTTCTCCATGAGAATGAGGAACAGCAACTGCAGATCAGCACAAGTGTCACACTAGTTGTACTGATGGATGCCTGATCATGAGAAGCCCATTGGATCCTCCACCTCTTTAAGTCCAGGCCTTTGACCCAATGGAAGAATGCAAAGATCCCTCTGGGCCCTGGCGATAAACATCACCAAAACATTCCCAAATGCTTTTTTCAAACACTGTTTTAAAAAACCTTCCATATTCTAAACTTATATGGGACAGCACTGGGTCACAGCTCCAATTTTCTAATCCTTAACATTTTGGCTAGCAAAAGTTCTAATCCTGTACCAAAATGTAGTGTCCAGAAAGTTTTAATCATTTAAGTTTTATATGTTCTTGCAGTTTACTTAGGATTACTATAAGCATCGTTTCTTATAAACATTTACATACTTTGGCTCTGCTAATAAAGTGTATCCTCACTCTTTTTTTTCTTTTTTTTTTTTTTATTGGGGAGCTATAAATTTATAGTGAGAGAAAAAGCCTACAACAACAATGAGGGTAGCGTGGCCCAAGCCAAAGGAAATTCATATATGAGGAAACAATGGGAAGTTGGCAAAAACAACATGAAGAAAAAAGGGAAGTTTATTGGATACACGCAAAGAAAAGACCACCCTATGTGTGTGGTATATATTTGTGCTAAGTCTCACATCTTTTCTGTGATATTTTTTTTTTACAAGGTTCTAAGCTGTTTTTTATGAGATGAATAAAACACACAAGAGCAAAGTCTCCAGCAGTTAAAGGGCAGTAGTAGATGTCTCTGCTATGCATTTGCTTCTAATAGAATTCCCATTCACTTTCCTTGAGCAAATCAAAACCGTTGTTGGAAAAAGTTCTTTGAAGACCAGTGACCCAAATTATCCTTTTGCAAAGGAAAGAAGTATTCAAAGCTTGGAAATCTGCCTCCAAACATATATGCCCAAAATGCAGTGTTGAGCAAATGAAGTGCACAGTAGTTCCTGCCCAAATCCTGTATGATCCTGAGCTCAAGCTGAGAGACTTCAAAGGGCCTCCAGCAGAAATGGGCTCAAAATCCCACACTTCCTGGCACCATCCCATGGGAATTTGCTCAGTTAACCTTGGAGGTGCAACATTTCCCTTCATTTGAGTCCAGATAATTGATTTTATGTCTCGACAGCCATTTTCAAAGCACGTTCCCCCAATATTAGAGGCCTAGCTCTTGTCTTGTTCTCTTCTTGTACCATTTAGCATCTCTAATTTGAATCACAATTGCATTCTCCAGCCCAACTCCTATTTTCCTGCTCTTCTGTTTTGCTCTTCTGCTCTCCCCTCTTTGTGAGGGCAGCTCTAAGTTATGCACATGGTTACGTTCTTCTAAGGATGTGGTAAATCCAACAGGCTTCAGTTACTTCTTGTAAGGCCTCGAAACCTGTCAGTGGTGAGGGAAGGATGCTGGCCTCCAATGTGTGGGAGAAATGACTAAAATTAAGCACATGACAAAAATTAGCAGAAGAAAAAAGGAAGCTTCAACACATGGAAGGAATTTTGGTGGAACAAATAAGATTTGCTGGACCCTTCTCATATGATTCAACGATTCTGTTGTTACACTGCAAGTTGCAGTAATGGAAAACAGAACAGTTATAAGGTGGGAGGTAAAATGAAAACAAAACAATATGTTACCTTGCAATGCAGGAGAGGTAAGAGTTACATGTTTATGGTGCATTAAAATGCATCACTCATTTGTAAAGATAAAATCCACCTTAAAACCCTTCCATTCTTGTTTTTCTTACATTTAAGGTATTAGCAAAATTCTGCATTTTACAAAGTAATCCAAGATCTACTCAGAAGAAAGGATTGCTATCCCTTTTTTTGTCCATGAATCCTCAGATGCACAGAGTCTGAGCAGATTCAACTCTGGCAAATACCTACAACAGGTTCAGTGTGCTGTAAACTCTGCTAACTCATGGTTATGAAGAAAGCATGTCATCACATTTCGTGACATGAGGGTCTCAGCTATGAATGCAGCTATAATTTTCTACAGGAGGGTTCATTAACTTTCATTTTACTACATTTGTACCACTTCATAGTTTGCATTTCACAACGCTGTGTTAGGAATCCTTCAACACTTATAGTTCTTGTAGAAAAGATTTGGCTCTGCCAGTCAGATACTAAACTGCAATCAGATCTCTCACCTTAAAGGAAAAGTTTTCTAATTGTGATAGGAGAAAAAAATAAAAAAAAACAAACACTGAGAACTGAAGATAGGCACTAAATAGGCACTGGAGAAAGTTTGGTGTTCCTCTTATGAGGGATCCTAAGTGTATCCCATTCCAAAAGGATTGAAGCAACACAGAGTGAGCCACCTTCAAGTGAAATGGATGAGAAATCAAATTAAAATAATTCAGTGGTAATGCTATGGTACGATACTATGGCTATATTAGTACTTTTTTAAAAAATTAGGCTGGTATTGTTATTTAGGGAGCCTGGAAAGACAATTATAGAAAAATTCAGGATAGCCATTCTTATCCTGCTGTGTTTGTCCAGAGCTGAGACCTCCCTGGGTTCCTGTGTTTGGTCCTCTGGAAGCAGCTCTTCCCCAAAAGTTCATTGTACTCCACTGAACTGAGTGTGCTGCTGTTCTGTGTCTGTTCCTGGCTTCCCTGTTGCATTCCCAAGGCACAAAATCTGCAGTAGACACCCCTCCTGGCAGGACAAAAAGTGGTAATGAAAGCAGAAGAGCACACAGCTTGAAGAATCTTTCATCTTCATCTTGGAGAAGAACAAGCAAAACAAACAAATGATGTTCTGAACAGAATCTCTTGCCTGTCATTCTTCTCTAATGTCTTTTCTCACTCCTTAGTGTCTGGACAGGCAGCTCAGACATGCTCTGAATTTGAACAAGAGTTTGGAGGAGTGTACACAGGTTCTTGCAGCTCATGGTGTCTTTAGCAAATAACAGTCCCTGGTTCTCAGTCTCCTCTGCCCTTCTGTGGCCTCATGCTCAGAAGCCGTGCTGTTCCACAGAGCGGGAGCTGTGTGGGTCAGTTCCAGCAGGAATTCCATAAGGAAGCAGAGCTGGGCACCACTGTGCCAGCTGGCACTGGTGGTGCTGAACTCATGCCTTAGTTTCATGAACAGTGAAGGTGAGGGAAAAGGAAAAAGCAGAACACTTAAGCTGAGAACTCTAAGAAGCCCTGTGCAAAGCAGTAACTGGAGAGTGTGTAAAGCTCTGCCTGATGCTGGGTGCTCGATGGACAGGTGCAGTGCAGCTCCTCTGTAGGAGCAGAAGGTCAGACTGAAGACATTTCTTGCTGTTACCTATTCAGTTCCCAGTGTTCTGTAAGGGCTCACTAAATGCTCTACCTTAGCACTAATTACTGAATAAAAAAGAAGTGACCAAGCCCAAGCAGAAATGGTATCTCTTGTTCTTAGCAAAGGGTCTCTGACCCCTCTAGTGTGCTTTCTGAACCTACCCACTGGCAGTGCCTGGTTCAGAACGAACTTCAGAATAGAGCAGAGGCTCTTGCATCCATTCAAGACTGAAGAACCTATGGAACCCACTTAGTACACTACACTCAGCAAAGCCTACAAAGGCTTTTCCACTGACCTCATAAGAAGCTGGATCAGCCCCATAGGAAAGGCTTCAGCACAGCAAGTACAATTTCTAGCCATGATTGTACTTGGTTTGCCAGAGAGATTAATTCCAGACATGGTGGGTTAGTCAAAATTTGGATTTCCACCGCACCCACGCAAAATGAATGGTGAGAGGTTTCCTCCTGTTCCCCCTTCCCTGCCCAGCAGCACTGCCACCTGCAAGAGGACAAACCTTGAACTAACACAGACACAGTTATATAAACTGACATTCCAGTTAATAGTCACTTTGGAAATTCCCAAGCTATGAGCTGTCCTGCAATCTAGAAACTGTGGTTTCCAGACATGAGCTAAAATCCCAAACCACTGCACAAGGAGTCATTGCGAACATTTCTGTGTCATTGTTTCAAAACATAGCTTGTAATATTTTAATGCCATGACCACAAGAGCTTGTCTGCTGCAGCATGTAAAGACTATCCAGTGAGTTAGGAAAGCGCTCCAGCTTCCAGCCCGCTCCCACTCATGGACAAGTCTACTGGGAATACTGGGAAAAGAGTGCCACAGTGGGCCAGCTCCTGGCTTACCTAGAGCAGTGACAATAAATATGCAGATAGTGATAAAGACTCCCAGGAAACACTACCTGCCCTTCTCACAGGTGACACCAGGATCAGTGTCTGCCCCGAATGTGGGAAACAGAAGCTCTTGGCCTTCTTCAGTCTGCTGTTTATTCCCACTTTGCAGCCAGGATTAACTCTCCCTGTTTCTGTAGCCATGCTGTGGTGCAATGAACAGTGTCAAGCTCTCTGGGTCTTCAGGACAGTGAGCAGAATCACCTGTACAGCCTGGAGAGAGTGTCCTTGTCTCTACTTTCTGAATATTTTCATCTCATCTTAAAACTCCAGAGGTCACAATTGTTCACACCTAGAATTTTAGAGTCACCAAATCTGACAGGCAGATCTGCTTTGATTCCTTTTGCCATTTTTTCCTGTATCTCACCTTCCTAGGAAGCTTCATCTTCAATGTTAAAGAACAGCAAGTTCCACTTTGCCATCTGGAGCAACACCCACCTGAGACAAAGGCTGCTGTGACAAGGTCTGTCATGTGGCTTCCCCCCTTCATTCTTCTGTAACTCAGTGAGCTCACAGGTTTCTTTGCAGGAATTCTTTTCCTGATGTCCTCCCTTAACAACTGGCTTCCTAAATTGTGACCTCAAGAACCAAGGAAATGATGACATTTTGATTGCCATTTGAAACCTGAAGATCTAGCATGGATGGGTGAAAGAATCACCTACATATGTTGTTGCCTGATGATTATTCCTAGCTTGAGTTAGAAAAGCCTGAGGAATAGTACACTAAGGTAAAAAGGGAAGGGCCAGAACAGAAGAAACTAATCCAAGAACAATTATTTTGTCTGTTCTTGCTGAGGTAATAAAATACAACTAACATTTTCTCACATTTAATTCCACAGGAGAATGCACATGTCTGCAAAAGTAAAAATACCCAAGTATTTCAGCCTACAAAGATTCCAGGAAAGTGACAAGAGTTTGACTGAGTCAGGATAACACAAACTATTAACTTTCTGAAGTTTCAGGACATAGAAAGAATTCCAAATTTTGCTTGATCAGCTGAAACAATTTAGAGAATAAGTTTCTCTAATTTTATTGCCAGAGCTTTAGCAAGGAATTTCATGTCAACATTAAGTAGAGATAGACGTGTATAATAGAAGACATTATGAGTCCTCCTCCATGGCTTTCCTAGTAAGGTAATACCAGCCTTGGAGAACAAAGCATCTTTCAACTTTATAGAAATCTGGAGGCTAAAAGAATGCTAAAGATTTAAAATACATTCAAGAAAAAAAGCAGGTTGAAACAGAAGCTTTACTTGTTTTCATATTAGAGTAGCTTTTCTCACTTTCCCCTTCCCAGGTTAGTTCATCCAGACGGGTTTGCAAAGCTGAATTAATTTTCTGCAGGGCAACACTTCCAACTTATACCATATATATATTTCATACTGAAATGTGTTTCAAAGACTTAAGACATTTTGTAATGCCAATCTGTGATATTTATGTTTACCTGGAGAAAACAATTAAGATCTGCTTGGAGGGGATGTATGCTCCTGCTTCATTCTGTTTAACAGAAAGAACTCACCAGCAGCCAAGGGAAGGACTGAATATTGCACAGGCCAACTGGGGCTACATAAAATGGTACTTGTAATTATTTGCATGGGGCAGTGGGGAGAGCTTTATATAAGTAATGTCCCTATAAAAATTCATTACAAACTGAAGAAAGCAGATTTTGGCAAGTAACGTCATCCTTAAGGAAACTTTTGCTGACAATGCACAGTCTCACTGGGATGGATGTGGTTGACCAGTAAGCCCAGTCCAGTCCCTGACAATCGTCCCTGGTTGGAATCTGCAACTATTTAATTCTTGCTCTACAAAAATGACAAAAATGCTTTAAAGCTGGGGACTAGAATAATAAAACCATGGAGGTTTATACAGAGAAAGTGTGTTTTGGGGGATCCTTTGATATGCTTTGTTTATTGTTGCAAGCAGTTGTAAACCACAGTCTGTTTTGGTTTTTGTCTGATCTGAGTTGCACATCTGGCTGTCAGGGTTAGTGTCAGCTTGGTGGGGGACTCCTCCAGAGATGTGTGCAGGAGAAATATGTGTGTTCTGCAGCATGGTGTGCAGGTCTGGGATTTCTTTCCTTCACCTTTCAACCTTACACTGAAGGAAGGCTCTTAAGTAACGCACAGTGGCTCAGTAATGACATCCAAGGTTTCCAGCTAAGCCCAAAGCTCCCCACAACTCACAAGACTTCCAGAAAGGCTAGCTTGTCACCTTGGTCTTTGGTAACCATTTTGACCAAAGCCTTATTTGTTTGCCCATGGCCAATCAAATAGCACATTTTTGTGGTCAGCCCCACTGTTGCGTTCCCACAGGTCCCATGGAAATGTCAGATGATGGAGGGACTCAGAGAGTCTGAGGACTCACAAAGGGGCACAGCCCACAAACAGAAAAGAGTGAGCTGCATCACAGAGCTATTTCTAGAAAAGTAGTTACATCCTTGAAATCTGGAACTTAAATCTGAGTCCCCAGCTGAGAAACTCATTTTGGGAAACTTGCAATGAAGGTTGCAAACCTGCCCATTACCTCTTAACCTTCACATTCTCTCAATGTCCTGAGCTGTCCCAGCTCCGTGAAGGCCAGGGTCCCACCACCCACACCCACCCCAGTGTGCCAGGAGAGCGCTGTAATTCTGGGAACTCCTCTGCAAACAAAGATGCTGCTTTCTAAGGAGAACATTGTTGGTTTTGAAACCTGGGTTATTATATTCATGTCTAATACATGGATTTGGAAAATGGAATTAGACCAAAAATGTATTTTGAATGTGCTTCATTTAGTTTTACAGCTCCCTGCAAACCACACAATCTGTTTGGGGTTTATAACACAAAATTTGACCCGAGGACCAGAAAGGCAGAATACTTTGTGCATGTACAGATGAGCTGTAAATAGGCCCTTTCTTTCTTATGAGGAAGGGTTCTTCAAGTGCTTGATACACTGTGCTATTTACTTCTGTAAATACTGGTAACTCCTAAATTTTGGTCTGGTAGGACTACCTTCTCATAGTAACCAGTAGAAATTATTGTCTCCTGTATCCAGACATGAAAATGACACAGGAAGAAAAGGCTGGTGGTATTCTGATCACACTTTTCTGCACAATCTGTTTCCACTTCTCCTCATTCCCAGTGAGGCTACAAAGAATGATCCTGCTGCTCTAAAGGACTGCAGGTCACTGTCACAACCTGACTTAGATGTGGAACATAAAAATGTCCAACTTGTTTAGATTTTTCAAGACAGGAGTTACATCATGGGGAATTGAATGAGTTTTCCCATCTGTGAAGTTCAAGGAATAGAAACACTTAACAGTGGCATCAGGGTATTTGTCAGTGCAGGATGAGCAGATGAAAGTGTTTGGTAAAGCACCTTAATTTAATATCATTTAAGTGCAATGTGACAGACTTAACTGACTTGCAGTAGTCTCTTGGTCCCTATTGGATCTGTAACCATCTCCCTAAAACCACACCTGCTGAGGAGCAAATGCTAAGCAAAAAAAACAATTCCATTTTGGCATCAAAACCTGGAGACAGCATTTATCCCAAGGAACAGAATTTGTCCAGAGATTACAGTGCTTTGCACAAAAACCTTTGTAAAAATCAGCATGAGATGATGAAAGGGAAGTGAAGAGAGGTCCAAATAAGAAACATTTCCTGAAACAATGGAAATTTTAATTTTCCCTAGAACATCATAGCTACTTCAGCAAAATTTTAGCTAAGAGAACAGCTGTGTTAAGTAAGACTCAAATTAGAATGGAACTTCATTCACTGCATCAATTCTTTTTCCCCTTTAATTTGTCTTTACCATCCTAAGATGTTACTTTTGCACTGTAAGGATGAAGTAAAACCCCAGCAAAAGTGTAACAGAGACATTGCCAAGACTAGCAAAGTTCAATGAATCCTGAAGCTTTTTCTGATCCATTTCCAGCTTATAAATGGCCAAGACTTTGCAAATTTTATGGGCCATCTGCAGCCCTAAGACAACTTATGTCCTTGGAATTACATCAGATTTTTAAACACCATTTTCATGAAAATAAAAAAATGCATAAAATTTAGGCTTAGCAAAACTTCTCATAGTCAGTTTTATCACCAAAATCAATAAAAGCAGGTGTCTTTCACACTTCCTAATATGTGGTGACCTTTCACTGTTCTGCAATGCATTTAGGCTTTTTTAAAGTTCTCTTTTCTGCTGCTTCCTAACCTCCTCTCTATCTCAGCAGAGAAGCAAGGAATAAGATTTGTTCAGGACAGAGTAAGAAATGACCTGGACTTTTATCCAAACCACAAGCCAAGATGCCTGTGGCTTGACAAAGTCTGGTTAATATTTTTTTCCAGGTTTTGACTCACATTGGAAGTAAAAGTGACAAAAACCCTACTGACAGAAGTCCTTTCTTTTAAGATTCCCTTTCTGACTTTGTGCAGGGGTGAGCTTCAAGCTTGCCTGGATATTCCATGCACCCAAGGCTTTGTATAACACAGCAAACAGGACACACCTTATTTCTTCTGAAGTAATCCCTAAGGGGTGAAAATCCTCAGCTATAACACACAGGATGACACCGTTTGTGTGCATTGCTCAGTACAGGCCCAGCTCCAAATTCTCAATTGCCTCAACACAACAGCAGTTTGGTTTTACACTGAACTGGTAGTTTACTTTTATCTTAAAATCAAAATGGAGCATACATTTTTTCGTTTTTCAGGCATGTCTCCCCTTTCCCTAATTAATATTCTGCTTTCATGACTTGCTTTTGCTTTCAATTCCAATCATTTTGGTTAAAGAAATTGCAGTATGTAAGTGCAAGGAAGCCTAGTTCCATCAAACATGATATTTATTGGCATGAGGGTGCCACCTATTGTCATGACAATTGATGTGAGCAAACCTTCGGCAGAGGATTTTGGAAAGCATTGCCCAGTTCCTTCCTACTTTAGATCACTTCCAATCCTTTAGATGATTCTGTTTTGGTAAGATTATGTTTCTGTCTATCATACACAGTCTGATCACACGGGGATTGCTCGTTCCACTATGTGTTAGTGTTGTGGAATATGGTGATTGCAAGATCATACAAGTATCAAAGTATAACCATCATGACACCCATCACTAGGATAAAAAATCAGGTCCCAAAAGCACCTGTATTTAGGATTTTTCAGTACAAACATATGTACTTGGCAAAAAACATACCTAGCACTTTACATTTTTCACAATTACTGAAGTTTTAAACTTCAATATCTAAATCCTACTAGGCACCCAGTTTGGGGAGGCCAGGGACAGGCTTAGAAGTGGGAATAGCAAGAGAACAGTTCTACTTAAAGACATGAAAAAAGCACCACTACACCACCTCTGGAATTTTAAAGTGCTTCCCAAAAGGATTGTTTCATTTCTTTGACCACCAGCAGTTTTTGTAATCATGCAAAGTGTAGTTCCCAGCTATAAAAGTGATGATAGGTTTCTATAATGCTGACATAACAATGACAATAACAACAACATACCAGTTTTCCTTTAGTCTTTAAACTTTGAAGATGAGTTTTCAGTTTTCCAGCAGCTCAAATTACTAAATATTTCATATGGAAACTACTCCTAAATATGTAGGGAAACTAAAAGTTGTATAAGCAAGCGCAGTGCATGAAGAGCAAGCCTAGGAGTTCATTTTTGTGGACACTCACCTTTACACAGTGGTCTTCAATTCAAGGTGTGGACACTCACCTTTATACAGTGATCAGAAGTCAAACTATCCAACTGCTGCTTCAAGGAAGGAAACACCAATTTCTAGGCCTGCTGTTTTGAGGGCCTTCATGTTGACCAAAAAAAAGGGCAGAATAAACACCGTACTGGGGGTCACTACATCCATATCTGCTTCTTTTGGGGTATTTTTAACACTAACATTATCTTTAAGTAGATTTGTGGGAAATGCACAGGGACACCACAAAGCTGGTCCTTCATATAAAATACACTCACTGGATTCTGACCTGGGATATTCTAAGCTTTTGCCATTTTTCAGAGATACCAGGATACAAACAGATCTCCAGATTTACTTGGTTTGGTATGGATTCATATTAGGTCTGAATTTTCAGCTGAAGGCTTTTGGGTTTTCCTATCTCAAAGAAAACTTACCTAATCTGAAGTGATGCAGGGCTGTCTTTTCCTGGGCATGCAGGTAGAGAAAAACAGACCATCAAAGGTAGAATCAGCCTGGAAAATACAAACAGCACTGCTGTCAACTGCTAGTTGAAGATCATTTGAGTAGACATGACCCTAAAAGACCTCAGCTCTCAGTTTGAAATGCCAAGGCTGTGATTAGTGTCACCACTTTTTCCTCCCAAATTCGAATCCCAAAGACCAGCAAGATATTGGTTCTTACATGTGCCAGTCATGGTTAGTGTAAATGGAATTTTTGCCTCAGTTTCATGTCCAGTGTGCAAAGCAAAAGAAATTGAGGTAATTTTCAGAGTAGCGGGAGAAAAAAGGAAACACTACAATAATTTGGCTGCTATTTATAAAATTACTTTAGAATTTTTAAAAGCCTTCTTACCTTAGAAAGAAGGGGGTGGAAAAAAAGAAATTCCTAGTTCCATGTTCGTGTCCCCTCGTATCCAACTGAAAATGGTACAGATTATTGATAAGCTGTAACAACTCTTACCTGTGATCTATAACATTTCCTTCACATATAATGGCAGATAAGAACCAAAGTGAGTCTGGGAGAGGACCCTCTTCACAATTTGGATAATATTTCTAAGGCAACAAAAAAACCACCTTTGTTTGTTTCAGCTGAGCAGCAGCAAACACACATTTCCTCAGCTGGTAACACCTTCAATGAACTTGCTGACTTGTCACTGATCAACACATTAGATTAAAGTCTTATTTGTTGTATCCTAAATGGGTGAGTTTAATGAAAACAGCTGTTCTAGTAACACACCAGAACCTTTTAATTTGAACAGCTAATGGGATGATGATGAACTCCTAAGGCAATGCCAAAGAACACAGCTTCACTGGGGAAGCCACATTGCTTCTTTGTAGCCACCTCTCCAAAAACAAAATAGGGATTAAAATAATCAGATTAAGAATTTTGTCTTGGTTCTTGTCCATAAATTCCTCTAGGTTATAGCAAATGCCTCCAGAAGCAGACAGAGGTGACCACAGTGCAGAACAATAGGAACAAGGATATCCCACAAAGATATTCCCAGAGGTCAGACTCCACAGCTTTTCCAGAAGTCACTAGGTTTTCAAAACAGCATTGTACATTTAGGTTATAAAACAAATAAAGATATATCAACAAAACGAATTTTATTGGAATTTATCCTGGCATAACTGGAATAAAGGTATATCAGCAAAACAAGCTGTATTAGAATTTATCCCGGCATAACTGGATCCACCTTGCTGAACTGTGGAGTTCTGTCCCTGAAAATGTATTTGCAGAGAACACCCCAAAGCTGGGCTCAGTGGTAAAGCTCTATCTGAAGTCCCAACAGCACAAGGTGCCTGCTCAGATGGACAGAAAATACTTTAAAACCTTTGCTTTAGGACACTTCTCCTCTGTAGTATCTCTGGCTACTTCGCTCCCACCACCCAGAAAACCACACGTCCTTTCCACAGAATTAAATATTCTTGGTACCGCAGCTTATAATTAGTGAAAACACTGAGGGAAGAAAAAAAAAATACCTAAACCAAAATAAATCCAGCCAGCACTTGGTAAGAGATCCATGTTTATTTAGCATTGCCTTTGTTGGCAGCTAAATGCATGTTATTGTCAGGTAGCGTCCATGTGTGTTTTGCTTTATCAGTACTGCCAGCTCTTTCTTTTCCCCATCCTAAATTCCATTTTCCTCTTCAAGAGAGCATGGAAAAGAACACACCAAGAAAGCAAATGTGGACTCTGACTCTTACAACATTTCCATCCCTTGACATTCAACATGCAGTTGTATACGATTGAGTTTCCGTTTGCACTTATTCTCTTGGCAAAGGCCAGCTTGGAGCTGGCTAGTGAAAGATCTCTCCCTCGCTCTAGTTTGCCCACCTCCTTGCCTTCAAAAGCCAAAAATCACAACGTGCTGCACAAAGGGCACACTCAGTGGCTCCGAGGAGCCTGCCTCCTCCATTTATTTGCATTTTATGTTCTCCCTGGAGGCTGAGCATGGCCCTCAATTCCCCTCCTTGTCTGGTCTTTCTGCTTGATTGACACAGCAGCGTGACTGACACTGGCCATTGTCCACACCAAAATGAACAGACATGAAATGACACCAGGAAGATGCCTCTGAACAACATTTCCAGCTAGAAAGGGGGAAAGAATGGTCTTATTCTTGCCCTAATTCCTGACTGAAAATGTGACCACAATGCGTCTGAAAATATGACCACAGCCTGTCTCTCATGTAAATATCACTTGAGAGCTGAAAGCCACCTGGCTGAGTGCCACCTGGCCAAGGACCTTTTACAACCAAAGAACTAGAAAGAGCTGGAAATGCTAAAAATGCACTGATGATCAATGGAAGTGTACAATACCTAAGCATGCAGAAACTGGAATAAAATCCTGAGCTCCCTATAGCCAGCTTCTTCGTTCCTGTATGCAACAGTCACACCCTGTGCTCCTGCCAGGTCTATGTTCAGCAATCTGACACGGGAGGATTGTTCCAATCTACCTTTGCTAGAAGTAAGTTCTAGCAGAAAGGCACAGAGGAAGAGCTAAATGCTGGTGTCAGTCCTAATTTTAGTAAAGCTTTTGTACCATTCACTGGACACTCTCCAGGGCTACTACAGACAGCAGCAAACCTTCTTTTGCCATGCCCAGCTATTCACTTGGGCTCTAAACTCACATAACATCAAATAAAAACATCCACACTGGGTCTGACTTCTGCTGCTCTCAAAGTCAGTCACAAAAATGATCCAAATTGGAGGTAGAGGAACCTCACTTGGCAAAATCCCCTCTGTCTCTCATTAGGTAAATTGCAGGACATGATAAATTTTCTTCACATAAACGATGAATAATGTGCTTAGCAGTAATAACAAGAAATGCAAACACTTCCTGAGCCAAAGGCAGACTAATACTACGCTGGCAAGCCCATCTCCCCACCTTAGTTTGGGAATGGTTAAAACAGTATAAAAGTGTAACACCAGTGGATAAAGCCTGTAGCATGCTGTACAGCCAAGAAGTAATATTTTAATTCATGTGGGGAAACATTTTTGTGTGTTGCAGAGACCAAAACTCAGCTCTAAAGCCCCACGGGAGAGCTGATCTGGAAAGGCTGGATAATTCTGTCTTCGTTGCCTCATGGAGCTGGAGTACAAACAGGTGACGTATTGTGTGTTCTGGACTTCTCTTTGGAAAACTGGGCTCTGAACCACAAACATTTGTACACAGTCTCACCCTCTCACCAGGGCCATCATCTGTTTAAAAAACATAAGTGCAGGAAATTCAGTGTGACAAGAGGATTGTCACACTCATGGTTTTTTGCTACTTATTCTGATATTGCGTGGGCATTTTCCAAAATAAAGGCAAAAAGAAAAAAACAAAAAGAGAATCTTGAGAATTTCAGTGCTCCTTTTAACTCCACAGAGCTCTCAGTTCCTTTAGCTCAAAGAGTGATAGACAAAAATATGGAAATATGAACCCTAAGATATTTTTGCTTAAAAATATTTTATAACTGTCTTTACTTTTGAAGCCTTGGTCATAATATTGCAGACATCAACTTGTGACTTAAGAACCACTAAAACACCAAAACTGTAGATTGCTTTCCTGCATATTCTATAGGCTATGGTCAAAATACTACTGTTATCCAATCCACATATTATTTTTTTATGCAATGTTTTGGTTTTTTTGTGCCTGGAAAGAACCTCCATTTCTCTATCTGTGAAACATTTTCTGTAAATAGATACAGTGAGAGAAAGAATTCATTTTAAAGACAAATATAATTTTCCTGGGGAATTCTGTTTGCTAGAGTACTTTATATAATTAGACCAGCCAGTTCAAACTGTGCAAATTGTTTTACATATACAGATGCCCTAGTGAGTAATATGGATGTAATTCAAGTTAGAGAGCACACTCAGTGCTGACTGACAGCCCAGTTTTCATTGAGTTTTGTTCTCTTGTGGACATTTCCCCTGTGTGAATTGCAAGCCATACACAGAAAGAACATTTGTTTAAAGTTGAGAAATTATCTGCAGATTTTTACCATCCCCTGTGGCTCAGCAGAAGAGTCAGAAGTCAGAAAAGACTCTGCACTGGTAGTCTGGCACTCTCTGGATTTTGCAGTCTGTACGGAGTGCATTGCATCCTTCTCCAGAAAGTACCACACTAATGACCTTGCCTGCTTGTTCCTGCCAAGTAGTAGCTGGCAAGTGAGGAACACACTTCAGTGAGCAATGCCTTTTACTGATGACATTTTTACCCTTAAAACTACATTTTTTACCTGAATTGAGTTGACCAAACAAATCAGTATGGGAACATCAGTTTGGATGTTTTACCATAACATCATAGCAAACAGACCTGCACATAGATATCCAACCTAAGTCTGGAGATTCCCACTTCATTCCTAAACCTTGTAAGCAGCTCCCGGCATTTAATACTCAGCCAACAAACCATTTCCCTTGATGAGTTAATTTCCCAGTGTTGTAATAGGCCTATTTTCTAACCACAGAAAGGGAATCACAATGTGCAAATGGATCTCTGAGACACCTTTGGGATCTGTGCTCCCTGTAAGGCCCACTCTACATGAGCCTACAGTGGAGCTGTGCTGGCAGCATGTGGATAATCTGCTTCCCATGGCTTTAACCCTGTTCTGTCTTGGACTGGTAGGAGCCAAGTTTGAGAAGCAGGAGCTGCAAGAGTCTCTCCAACTCATGGGGCATAGATAAAGCCTCACTAACCAAAGAGTTCAATGTGTTTTAGGACTTCCTTATCACAGAAGTGCTCCTTCAGGACACTTCATTAGGCATTACCAACATCTCCAATAGCTGTGATTAAGAATACCTGCCCACATCCTCTGCTTCGTTCCTAGGTGGATGGAAGTACAGCTGATCTAGCCAGGTTTCAGTGGTATTTATCTTCTCTGGGCTGGCTGGATCAAAAATGACCTTGTGTGTATACCAAAGTCCCATTTTTCACCTGGTCACACCAGTTTTAACAGGATCTACCACTTGATGAAAATCTCACTGTAATTGATTTGATATTTCCTCCACAAATTCCCAGGCATTTGAGAAAGATGGCTATCTGAGCTTCCATTTCTGGAACTTTATATTCACACATTTGTATGTATTTAGATGGGAGAAAAAGCTCATGCTAATTTTGAATCCTGCAACTGCTTTCCCATCTGCTTGTATTTACTAGCATGCCATTCCCTGGAATGAGTGGATTTCAGCAAGCTGGTGTTACTGGCAGCAAGCTGAAGCCTGCTCCAAACTGTTTGCAGGATCAGGGCTTTCTCCTCCTGGAATGCATCATTGTAAAGGAGCACAGTTTTCAAATAAGGCATCTGCATTCAGACACTGACACTCACTGGAGACTCTTAAATGCTTCTTTTATGTAACTAAAGGTCAAACTGAACCTTCAAATGTGGAATTTCTGACATCCAATTAAGTAGCTCACATTAAAAATTGGGCCAGTGTTTAATTATGTCTGGAGAATACATGAGTTCAGCTGAGACAATTCACACTCACCTCGTGTTTCTCAGTGTTTTCGATGGTGGAACTGAATAAATATTCTTTTGCTCCACAGATGCACTGGATCAAGGTTTAGCTTGTTACACATAAAAAATAAATCAGCTCATATTTCCTTGACTTCATTTTTCCAGCTTTGTCATTCTGTCTAGGAGCACACTGTACGGTCAAGCCAGGCATGGCTATGCATGTTAATAGCCCTTGGAACACTATGGGTATTTCTGTGCAAACCCCTTTTTATTTTTTCCAAATAAATAGTCAAAGTGCACCTGGTGAAAGATACTTTTCTTTCTTTCTCTTTTTTTTTTTTTTTNTTTTTTTTTTTTATTTTTACGAAAGCCTGTGTTTCAAAAACCCTAAGTGGAACCACAACTGTGGTGCTGCTTTTCAAATCAAAAGGACAGTACAGACTTCACAGGATATGGCTCCCAGCCAGTTGTTTAATGCTTGTAGGTCAATATACAACCAACTCAGCTTCTGCTGCCTAATTGACAAACCACATATCAGGCACAGGAAGGTTAACAACTGAGCTTTCTTTCACCTAAGATCCTCTGTTGAGTCTCTGGGCCCTCAGCCCCCTTTTATTTTATCATTCACAAATATCTACTGTGAGCTCCCTCCAGGCACAACAGACGAACTGCATACCTGGAAAAAAGGAGAGCCCTGGTAAAGCAGTGAGTGTCTGGTCAGTCAGGAGCCAGCCTAGCTGTTCATCATGCTCCTCCATTCAGTCTGCCAAAGAGGTTTAGACTCACTGCTCCCAATGTAAATTATTTGTGCATGAATGAACCTGGAAGAATTTCCTCCAAAATATTTTTGATTAATGGAGCCATGACACCAAATGTCAATGCATCACCAAACAGTCTTGATATAACCCAGTTCCCTACTCCAGCCTGTTTGTCAATTGTCAGTGTTTTAAGGTATCTCTTTGCAAAAACAAATGTTAAAAGTCTTTTCACAAAAATGTTTCCCAAAACATGAAAGAAGTAGCCTTCCTTTCATCGTAGGTTTTTTCTCCTGGTATTATTCCTTGCCTATTTAAGGAAAAAAACTGAAAACAAAGTACTGGTAAGGAGTTTTTCTGGAGCAGGAGACCTGAGAAGTGCAGAGAACACAGATATCTACCAAGACCCCATGCTTTCTGCTGCTCAGGAAAATCACCTGATTATATGACCCACTCTGTTCCTCCACATCATGGCAGTCACACATAAATCCATGGAAAAACACCAAGCCTCAGCCACCTCTGCAATAACTTGGGATAATGGGATATGCCTCAGATATGCTTGATATTTCAGCAATAATGGGGCATGAGAAGTTACTAATGTTACTCCACTCAATATTCTTGTCCAGATTCCTGGGGATGCTGCTCCTACCACATCATCACAGTAATACCTTGTACTTCACCCTGACAAAGCTGCAGTGAACTCCAGCAACACAAGCACAGAGGCCTCAGCTCTGTCTTTGGCCACATGACACCCTATAGTGGCACAAAACATCTCTGTGTACTGATCCCAGTAACACTGAATAGACAACTGTCATCTGAAAAGAGAAATTGCCTGGTGAAGGCAAGCAGATACTTCTGAGTACAATTTGCATCCAGTCCACGCAGAGTTAGTCCCTCAAGGTTCAGTGCTGATTGTCTGAAAGGCTAAAGCCTTACATTTATCCATGAGCATGATGAGCACCTCAGAAGGAGACACAGAGTGGATCCATCAGCAGCACACACAGCTTCTTCCACCTGCTTTTTGTTATGCTGTTCTACCAGTTGTCGCTTTCAATGTTTTCAGGTGTTTCTGACCTTCACTGTGTTTGATGGTGCTGAGCTTAAGTGTAAGGACTGTGCCCATCCAACAATCTCTAAGTGATAGACTGCCCTTTCCTATGTAGCTCCCACAAGGGACATGGATTGTTTTGCAGGGATGCAGAGTCTGGGTCTGTGGTTCTATTCATCTAAATCAAAATAACCTTTCTTGTGTCTTGTGTTGTTTCTGAAAAGAGGATCCCTCTTTGGCTTCCTTTCTTGCTACTAGTATTGCTAGTACTGATGGAAAGGTCAGAATGGCTCTGCCTCATCCTTCCACCCACCTCTTTCAGAAAAAGCATCCATTTGTTACCCTCAAAGGCTCTTGAAGAATATTCTGAGGATATCACCTTCCAGCACAGACTTCCTCATGTGACCAGCACAGGTGTGAATGTGTAGCAAAGCAAAGCATTAAATCAGCCCATGCTGATTTACGTCAACAACAAGGCAAAAGCAGATACAGTACTGCAAAACCAGCCCAAACAAATTAATGCTGCTGTTCAAACACTCGCTGAGAACTCACAACATGCAGAACACAACAGACAGACAACAGAAACTGGGCTTTGTGTCTAAGCTTTTCCTTTACCTCAAGAGATAAACCCTCGACTGCTTCAGGATCCCTCTGCCTCCTGCACAACTCCCAGTTTTTCTCCAATACACAGAAGGGTATCTTTAACCAGGTCAGCACAGTACAAAGGGTGCAGATACAGGAGTTCTAACTTTCCGTCACAATGATTTCTGGCAGGAAAATTACTTCAGCTTTGGAAACACACATGTATCTTCAAAGATTTGAGGGTCTGTTGCTGTTTCTGCATGTTTGTTTCTCTCCCTTATGTGACATTGAGAAATGCAATTCCTCCCATAAAGAGGGGAAAATTCCAGTATCCATCATTTTGAAGGATTACATTAGTAATGCCATTAACTTGTGAATGCAGCTCTAGTCTAAATTACATTTTGTCTTAGGGCACTCTGAAAGTGAAACTGAGCATGAGGCTTGAAACTAAACTGGATTGGGAGCAGAAAGCCTGGGAACCTTCCCCCTTTCCATAAAGTTGTTGGAGCCATTTTACTTTGCAACAGCACTATGTATTTCCATTGGCCTGGAAGACAAAGCTCAATTTGTTTGAGTGTCTTGAAGAAACAGAATTGTTACAATTCACAAAGTTAAGTAAGAAGTTCTTTTGAATTTGATGTTCAAAAGCCAGCTTTAACCTCCCTTAGTGTAGCTTTTCAGGTCTTCATGTACTTTTGAGAAATTTCCTTTGCATAAGGCTGTGCTGCTTTTCTTCAGAATTAATCAGGTAGAATGTCACATCTATTTCTGCACACATGCAGGACTTAATATTTTTTTCCATCTTTGACATTTTTCACAGAACTGAAATTAAAAACTAACAGTTCCGTTTTCAAAATAAACTGCAGACAAGATTTTCAGAAGTGCCTCTGCATTTCTGCTCCCACTGAAATCAACACTCAAAACCTCAATTTTCCTTTCCTGTAATTACAAGCAAAGCCATAAAAATGTAAGCTGATGCACTGTTATCTTCTCTAGCCTGTAGACAGCTTGAAACAATGTCTGAGGGATGTGAACTCCTGTCTCTCATTCTGGAGGAGTGAATCTCAAAGCAGAAGTTGACAGTCTGTGTCAACATTGTTAACGCTTTCCCAGCTGAGGAATCCAGCTGAGGATGTCAACAGAAATGCTCTGCTGAACTTCTGCAGTCTCCTACTTCTGCACTCAGTGCCTTACAAAACCCCAACCTCAAATCCTAATATGCAGCCACAATCTGTCTATGCAACTCTTCCAATCTCCGGAACTCCTCCACAATGGCATCTTCTTCTGCTTTGTTCCTCTTCCAAAGTCCTCCTTGCTGCCACCATGCCTCAGGCTGATGCTTGAGGAGTGCCAAATGTCCAAAAGGAGAAAGAAAGCATGCTTGCAAGACCACAAAAACCTTATTCCCTACCAATACCAAATTCCCAAACCAGACAGGAAATAAAAGTAGCTGAAAGACATTTATTTGAAGCTCTTTCATTTGAAACCAAGTTTAAGATTTATGGAAGTCTAAGATATGACTCGGGGGGATATTTGAGGTTGGCAGGACTGGATGCAGAACTGTTGTGCTGGGAAGGTACCACTTCCACAGAGGATGGCAGAGCTCTGACACACTCTATTAAGCAGCTGAATAAGAGTTCTTGATGCCCTTCCTCAAAAATGAAATAACTCCTAGTTGGGCCATGTACAGCCACAGCACTGTCCTCAGATGTACTCTCCCTAAGATTCCAGAAGTTCACAGTTTATAAATACAATTACATCAGGATACTTCCTCTACTTGGACAGAATTTTTTTGTACTGCTAAACTGCCTCCTTCTCACATTGCCCACTTGACTTTTATGCCATTCTTGCCGCTTCTAACTCAGCTGACACAGCGCCACAATGGTAGCACTAGAAAGGCTTCTGCTGTGACCCTAAAAATAATTTCACAACCCCAGTCTAGGCAGATTTACAAGCAGTTAAGAGTCTGATCATTTCAGTGCATCACATACTTGGTAGGATTTTGGAAACATAATCTATTTGTTTTCATTTTAGCTTTTTCCTCTTTTTTTTTTTCCCTACCATTTACTCTCACCAACACATCTGTTGAAATGTAAATCAGATCTATTTTATGTACTAAGCTATTTTTGTATTAGTTTTTTCAAGCCCCAGCCATCAGGTAAATATTTGCAGATATTCTGTGGTTTAATTAATTGGCTATGGGCTGTGCACAATACTGGTCTCTTTGCAGCAGAACACCACTAAGGAATGCCTGTTTGTTTCTTCTCTTCTGCATACATAATATTTACCATTACCTGGTATAGCAGATCAGGAGTGCTGGTTCTGGCAGTGAAGTTTGGAATTAACTGTGTAGATCCTGTTCCTCAGGTGTCTCTGGCAATTCATGAACACTATGGCCAGCCTCAGTAGGTCTGTGCCTTTTGCAAATGAAACAGATTGGTTTTTTCAAACTGATGAAATCTGTTTTCTTTCAAAAGTCATTTCAGAGTACTCAGAGAAATTCAGTCAACTTAATTAGTGTCATTTAAAAGATGCCCAATGCAAGCACAGTTATTCAGGGCCAGTGTTCCAAAATTTGGACCAGTACCCCACTTCTATGCATTGTTCACCTCTACACTGATTTTGTAGGGGAGGACAAGGGGGAGGAGTGGAAAGGATTCTGTAATGAAATTTTAAATAACCAAAAGGTCCTTTGGCAGTTTCCTTATTCCCTGAATAATTAGTGCATTGCCTGGAAAATTCAAAAAAGCTGATCTGTAACTTCAGTGGAAACCACTTGTCATCTATTGTCCAGCTATGAGAAATGTTACTTTTCCTCTTCCAGACATGCTGCAAGCAGCAATCCAGCTGAATGCTTTGCAGGGACTGGAAGGCCACTGGAGACCAAATGCAATCATCTACCCTGGCTTCCTGGATGACACGAGCCATGGAATTTCAAAGCCTATAACTCCTGCTGTAGCAACAAGCATGGTCATCAGAAAGACATCCATTCTTGATTTAAAGACTTCCAGTGATGGAGATTCACAATGTTCCTGGGTAATTTTTTCCAACCTGGTTAAATAAGCTCATTGTTCAAAATGCAGCCTTACTCCTGGTTTGAATGGATCCTCCTCCTTCTGTTTGCTGGCTCCTGTTACACCTTTCTCTGTCAGAGCAGAGCAAACTCCACAGTCACAATCTTTTTTGACTGCAACAAAATTGTACACAATGAAGAAGGCACTTTTCAAAATGAAGAGCCTGGATTTTTTCATCTTTTGATGCAAAGGAGTATTATTTATTTACTCTAGTTTATCTTTCTTTTTAAATAGGGTATGGAAATAATCTCTACACAGAGATTGTGTCAAGCTTTACCACAAGGACAGCTGAGATCTGGTTCAGACTTTTCAGCCTTTAATATTATTACCATTATTTTCTTTTAGGAGTTAAGAACATCTCAGCATTCCTCAGCTCCATCCACCATGCCATAACTGAGCAGAAGAAATTCCAGTAAAACGGTCTTATTCATCAATATCAGAGTGACATGAGACCTGCAAACGTTTGATTTGTCTTTCAGGAGACATCCCTCGATGCAGAAATACCCACAATCTACTTAACACTTTGTATCCTGTCCTGTTTGGAAACCAAAATTGCAAAAGTGAGAAGTGGCTGTTCATTTTCCCAATCTTTTGGACAGGAATGGAGTTGAGTAGTATGATAAATTTCTTGGGAAACCTCCATCTCCTTTATTTTGTTTGTGAGTAGCTTGAGATATTTTCAGATTTATTTGAAAGGATTTGTGAACTTGTTTTCCATTTCCCTCTCAAAATAATTTACAAGAAGCTTGCTGTTGGCATTTCATTATTTAATTTAGGATGCTGCATTGTGTAAATTGTTCACAAAAATTAGTCATTACCTTTTCTATCCCGTGATTGGTTACTCTATATGTGCAAAGGTCAAATTAAGAACTTGACAAATGTTTCAGTGAGTGCTTGAAAAGCCACACACAAAATGATCTTGTCAATGTTACTGGGTAAATGCTGCAAGAGAGATCAGAGTGCAGGACAGATGAGCTCTGGTGTGGGACAGTAAGCTCAGGCTACAAGGAGATGAGCAGTAGAGCTGCCTCTGCAGCTGTTAAACAAATTAAATCCTGCTTCTTCCAGCCCTTCCTGGTTGCTGCACCACAGATAGTTGTTACACTGTGAATATTCTTGCTGGTTCATGCACATTCATGGAAAAATGGATTCCAAGACATTCTGAACAGGCCTGGACTGAAAATCACCCTGATATCACCTGCTCAGGAAGGATAGGATGTGGACAACCAGTTGGCACTTTTAGGAGCAGCATTCAGCCTGACCTCAGACTTATTTAATGACATTTGGTAGCTCATACCCCCAGGACCAAGAGAACAGAGCCATAAATGACAGCCACTTCATCTTCTTTCCTGAGAGTTTATAAATTGAGGGTATCACCCTGTATTTCTCATGTAGAAGTACCCTTTAAAGATAGCACTCTTTCAACATTTAGAGCTTATTCTGGAACTCTCTTAACTAATGCCTGAATCCAGTTCAAATCCAGTCCCAGTGCTGACATTTGTGCATGCTTCTATCCAGTATTTTCTCAGGCAAAACTCCATTGGCTTTCCAAAGCATTTTGCTTGAGCAAGAACATCAGGTTTGACCTTTCAATTGCACAGTGACAATTAATAACAGCTCAAAACAGAGATTTTTCTTTTTTTTTAAACACAATAAAAAAAATCCACTCTATTACAGGATGTTTGCTGACACTGAAGCTCTCTTCTCCCAAAACCAACAGAAATAAAGTGCTTTTTTCCAAAAAGGCTTCAACATCTCCTGAAGAGCCTCTACAGAGTTCAAGAGCTGTTAAATCAGCACCTTTTTGAGTGCCCATGCTTCCATCAAATTCAGCAGCTGATTCAGTCTCTATTCCCAGAATATTTAAATGCTATAATTCCTATATATATATGAAGCAGCTATACATACAAGTATGTCTGTGAGGGAGTGGGAGAGAGAGCTCAGCTCCCATCCTGTCCTCTATCCATTCATAAATGTTTTTTTCACCTTTTAACCTTAAGGCAAGCAAAGGATATGGTGTGGTTTGGAGTCCAGTATAATTTATCTCCTCTGTAAATCTTGTGAATTGCTATCTAAACAACTGTTCTGTAGAGCAAAACCTTTGACTGATTGGTCCCACGTGTCACAGAGCCAGGTCAGATAGGTGCCTCTTTCCTTACTCTGTGAATGTGAGAGAGGCCAGCATAAACTCCATGCCAAATCGATGTTTATTTAATTACAATATTAACTACAAGTGACAACAAAACCTGCCACTGAAAGGAAGAAGGTGACTTTATACTGTGGAGGAGACCAGGTGAGTAACTGCAAATGTATGAGTTAATCCATCATCTCATTCCGTTCATTAATCCAGTCACACTTTTTTATTTTTTAGTTCTGACATTTAAGTCAGAATCCACTTTCCAAAAGCTCCCTCACCTTTCCAGTGGCTGGAGAAGAAATACTGAATTATGCCCAGAACACACAGCTTAGCCCAGTGATTGCACAGCTGGACAAGAGGCACTTTACCTTCTCCTTCAGATTCACAGGCTCTTGAGGTGTGGGTAAAATCCTGGCCCCTTGGAAGAGAAAAGAAAAATTCCCAGTAATCTCATCAGAACCAAGATTTCCTTGCTCATATGTGCTAACTAGAAAAGCTTAGAAAAGCAGCAGTTCTGATTAGTTTGGGGTTACTTTCTATCTACATTCTCTCCCAAGCTTGCTAGTATTTTCTTTAGAATGTGGCTAAACCTCAGATGAGAACCCCACTCCTGAATCCATGTCCTTGAGATGCTACTAGGGAAAGAAAGCCAAACCTGTGGAGAAAGTATTGCCCAAAACCTCAAGTTGCATTGATAAAATACACTGCTGGTAAAATACCTGTTTCTGCTGTGCTTTTTAATGTTATTTTCCTGGTCTATTTTATGCTACCACGTTTTAGTAGAACCTGAGTGATATCCTGATGAATCAAATTGACCAAAACTGAGAGCACTCACAGTGCCCAAGCAAGACAGGTTTCTATCTGCCCTGTCTTTGGGAGTTGCCAACCCTGCTTTGATGGGATTTTTACCCCAAGTGCATTGATTTGTGATTTTAAGATAAATTGACTTCATGTCTTTTTGTTGCTATTTAGTATAAGGTAGGTTGGGCTTTGGCAGGGTTGGAGCTTTGACAGGACATGGTAATTACAGTATAAAGGTCACGAGTTCTCCAAAGAAACTTGTAGTGTTTCCCACTGATGGTCAGACCCTTTAATGCCTGTGGAAGACCTTGCATGTTCAGATCCTTTTGCCAAAAGATAGTTTATTTTTCAGCTGTCTCTTCCCAGCTCCACAGCAATGAAGCTTCAGAATGAGCCCTGTGTATCCACAGCTTAAACCAGAGGTGGTTGCTCCCTATTTTAATCAGCCTCACTTAAAGAAGTTACCAAAGAACAGACCAAATGTCCCCCCGTATGCACAGAACTGGGTCAGCACCTAGCACAGAAAAGCTCTAGAGACCATCTCCTATAGTTACCTCTGTAAAGACATTGTTAATATTTTTAAAATCCAATCAATTTAATTTGGTTATTTCTATCTCCTACCCACACTGCACAACAGTTAGCTGGCAGTGGAAGAAGAGCTAACAAGTATTAGAGAGAGGACAGGCTTGCTGGACTGATGGGACTTACAGAAAGGACAGAGTGCCTAAAATAGTGCTAAATCAACATCCAGCCTGAAATTTTCTTCTTGACTCTTCTACCTTCCATTCCAGACTATGTTCATCTTTATGCTTGCTGCAGTTCTATCTTTTAATCTTTTACCAGCTCATTGTAAATCTTGATATCATTCTAATAACAGAACTGAATCATGCTAAGACAAACATCTTGGCAGGACCGAGAGCTCCAAAACAGGAAGTCTTTAAGATAAGTCCATAGCTCAGAAAGTATCACACAGAGGCCCTAGTAACTCCTGAGCTGTAGAATTACCAGTTTTGCCAAAAGCAACAGATTTCCTTCTGATCTCAGAGCAACTGTTTCCACACAAATCACATGTGGAGACATTTTATAGGGGTTATGTTATCCATGCCTCTTCTGTTTTCTACTTGCATAGATTCTTGTATTTTGACACTACTTCTCCTCCCATATAAATGACCTTGTAAATTAAATTTATAGCTTCACAACTGGGGTCAGATCAGTACAGTTTGTTCTAGTTTGGAATATGGAATAGGAAGGAGTGTTCTTAATGGGTTTAGGATAGACATTACTGCTTGGGAATGGAAACAGACTCCACCAATCACTAGAACAACAAGCTGGGAATTGGGAATCCCTTATTCCATCTTGGCTGGCTAGGTGAACAAATCATGAAGTCTTTCTGTGGCTCCTGTTCACCCATCAGTAAAAAGGAAATTTGATCATTCCTCTCCTCTTTAGAGAGAGCTGATCTGCATTAAGCACTGACGTATTGACATAGAAATGACTATAAACACATAAATCTAGGTCTCAGCGGTAAATGGTAGTGGTTAAATCAACTCCCTGTTCAGGAGAACGACTCTGAGCCCAGCTCTCCTGTCATGCTCTGGGTATGCTGATCCTTACCCATGCAGTACTTATCAGATACATCCTTGGGGCTGGCAGGCTCTGCTTTGTTCCCATGTGCTCAGTGTGCTTTATCCATTACCTAGGGGGAACACAACGAGTGCTGCAGATACAGCAGCACTGCTCCCTCTCAGAAATGGAAAAACAGCCCTAATAAAAGCTTATGGCAACCACTGTGCGTGTCGTGTGCCAGCGTGTAAAGGCTTCAGGAGAAGGGACAGAACATTTGTCCAACTCTTCCTTAACAGATGGCTTGCCAAGCTTCAAGTCTGTGCACTTAAAGATGCCTCATTTCATATATTGCTGCTGGATTAATGCTATTCATTGCTGGAAAGTAATAAAACAATCCAGTAAAATATCTGACTGTACAGACACCATGCAGAGAGAAAAGCTGAAGCAGATGAAGCAGAGGGAGTGTGAGCAGTCAAGAGCCACTAACAAATTTGTTAGGTGCAGAATGCAACAGACAGAAACTGCACTGGCAGTTTTGTCACTGCTAGTGACAAATCCAGAAAATTACGAATTCATAAAAAGCTGAATGTGTTTTTTTCTCAGTGTCTTTCTCAACCCTGTTCCCACCCCAGACAATTGCAGCATTTTGGCTGCCATTCTTCTGCTACAGAAGGCAAAATTTAGTAAGCAGGACACAAGATCAGGAGTCAGCACACTTGGGCTTTACTCTTGGCTATGCCAGTGACCTGCTTGGCCTTTTCCATCATCCCATGGAAACAACCAGCACCTCTGTGAGTCTTTATTTCTGTTCCTGCACTTTGCAAGTCCTATGAGCAGAGCTGTCCCTACATGTGCAACACATGCAATGCATAACAAATCCCCAGTCTTGGCCAAGGGCCTCAAATACTAAAATAAATCAAATTATTGTTACTAAATGTCAAAAAATGCACTCTCAGAAAAATCAAATGCATGGCAGAAGACCTGTAAAGAAATGTAATTTTTTTTTCCATTTTCATTCCTCTCTCTTGTTCAGCTTTCAACTTCATATGTTATTCCTACAAATACCTATCCAAAAAGTAAGAGCCATTCATTGCTTGTCTTTCAGGCCTAATACTGGTGCTGTCCTTACCCAGGTAGTCTATCTATTTTCTAAATTAATTTGCTTTTCTCAAGACCCCGTCACACTCAGTGGCTAATGGATCATGCAGTTTACACTGATAAAGCATCAAAACCAAAAAAATAGAGGGAAGTCCAGTACCTTAAGTTCTTTTACATGTTCTCCTGCTTTCCTCTGCTAGGCTTCTTTGTTTTCAGTGCCTCAGAATAAAAAATGAAACACTTAAAACCTGTCTGAACAGAATGGCCAAAATAATAAGGAAGAGATATCACATGACTCAATGGAAAACTGAGTTTCATGGCAGTTACACCTAAAAGTTCAAAGCTGTTCTTAGCTCAAATCTGTCCCTAGAATATACCCTGGAAAATGACAGGACTGTCTGCACTGCAGGAAGCTGCTGGCACTCCAATCCAGGGTCAGTTTGGAGCACATTTGGAGGAAAAATGAAATCTTTGTTGCCATTATGATTGTTTTCATTTAATCTGATAGAAGTCTAGACATATTACAATTAACCGGGGGGAAGCAATAGGCAGAATGCAGGTAAAACAGTCGAGGGCTGTATGGCAAACATTGGTTATCCATAACCCTCTACATTTCATCACAGGGAATACGAATAATGTGTGTGTTCATTTCACAAAAAGTATTAAATTGACAGGCTTGAGTGCCTCTGCAGCATGGAATGTGGGGCAGCACCACCAGCACCCTGATCCTTAGACTCTGCCTTATGGTTGACTCCTGGTTAAAGCTGGACTAGAAACAAACAGGGCTGAAGGCATCTGAAAAAATACTGTTCCTCAGCACTGAGGTCATCTCCTACTCGATCAGCTAGTAGGTAAATTGTGTAACAGGAAAATCCAAGTTGAAATATTTCAACTGCCAAAGATTATGAATTCTTTGTTTTGCTTTGGAAACAAATGCACAGTTGAGACCAGAGTCACAGAGCAGGGAAGACAAAACAAAGGCTTTGTTTGTAAGGGGATGGAACCACTGCTCTCTGGTCAGGGATGAGGTTGGCTGATGTGTTTTCCATAATAGTCAATTGAACAATCTCAGCCCTCAATCCCAGCCAAATACTAATCTGCTGAATTTATTACATTTGTGTTTTCAAATTAAAATTACCATCTGTAACTCTTATGGCATACAACACAGAAATGTGACAACAGAAAAAAAGCACCTCATGACAAGGTGGGCAAATTTCAGGATCTTTGAGGAGCCCAAAGATCTGCACGATGAACTTTTTCTTGCTGAGCAAAAAGTGTAGCAGTTTAATGAGGTTATTTGTTAAAAACCTCTCCGTTCACCTCGGTAATGGGCTGTGCAGCCCAGGCCTGGAAATGTAGTTGGTTTGACCAAAGTGATACTATCAACTCAACAAAGCCAAATTGCAGGGGAAAAATGACATGGTAGCCAGAAATAATACATATGCACACAGAGAGAAGAAAATACCCAAATCCCTGCTTGGGTTTTGGGGGTATTTGTCTTGTTTTAGATTTCTGCTCTCACAATCATAAACATTCTCAGGACAACGAAAACTGATTCAGAATGCTGTTACAGTGTCTGAGTTGGGTGAAAACCACTGGGTGTTTGGAGTCCTGCAGGCCCACAACGTCATCCAGCATTTCTGGCCAATCAAGCTGCTGGTGATGACTTTATGGTCTAATTCTTAGCAAGGCTGAGGGCTTGAACCTTTTTACTCTTTCACTGCTACTCTGAGACAAGTGAACTCTTTAGAAAAGCAGTCTGCTGGAAACAGCAGCTCCATTCATCTCCAGTTGAATAAACTACAAGGTATGAACTCCACTCAGGTACCCACCCCATGCTCTCAGTGTGCCTGCTGCCAAACCATGTGTTTGATAGGATTTCTGCACAGAAATGTAGATGGGTCCGGGCTTAGTGGAAATGTCACACTGCACATGCACAAAGAGGTGCAAATTACCTGCAAAATGATGCAGAGTAAAGCTGGCTTTAAAAAATGTTTTCAGAACAAGTCTGTTGCCAGAAATTCTTTTTTATTAAGCTTTTGTCCAAGGGCCTGAAAATCATGTAGGTGACTATTTGAATTCATTTTCTAATCAGGGTATCACACAATAAGTGATTCTGTCTTACTGATCCCTGGAGGGTAGGAGTCTTAGGAGCTACTCAAGATGGGGTTTTCCACCCCTCCCATCATACCACTGCTTCCAGTTCATGTTTCCCAGTACAAATAAAACCAGAGCTGGAGCCCAAACATGCAAGGTGTTGTACAGAGAGTCCAGCTTACAGTACCCTGTGTAGGCATAAGGCATTGACTGAGGGCATCGGTCTCCTTGTACAGTTGAAGGAGCTGGGCACATTCAAATGACATCAATGGGATGGGATGTAGGTGCTCATCTCTCTCTGCTCTCTGGGAAGAGGTTAACTTGGAAAAAAAACATTAATTTTTTTCAGCCTTTTAGAGTTTTATTGATGACAAGAGCTAGATAAGAAAAAACCCATGTATGAAGCCAACAAAAAGAGACTTCCTATCCTCATTTTGGCAAAGAGAACAAACAAGGCTAAAATAAAATCAGGTCATTGATCAAAGACATGTAAAAAGTTACTAGAAAAACTAGAAGTCAAAATTCATTTAGTTGTTTTTGTTTGTTTGTTGGGGGCGTTTATTTTGTTTTGTTTAGACCTTCCTCATGGTGAAGTAGGGAGGAAAAAGTCTCCCACTGTTTGCAATAAACAGCAGTGGAAAGACATCGTTGCCTTATTTCACACTTGGTGATTCCTGTCCATTTCTCTGTGAAAAGAACAGTCCCCCTTTTCTTTCTTCCTGACCTAAGCCAAACACAGAAATTTAGACTACTTTTCCAGTTTTCTTGGCATTTATTCCTCGAGACATTGTTTATGTTGTTAATTTCACTGTGGCCTGATTTTCCAACTGAGATTTGAGAAAAATTTGCAACCAGCTTGATTTAATTCAGTCAAGGTCTCAGACATTACTGCTTCCAGGCAAGAAGTAGAAACCATATCAAAGTTCTTAGGGGGAGGGGTTGTTCTGTTTTTTTTCAAGCCTCTAATGTGAATGTTGTACACAACTTTCTTGCTATTTCTGTGTTTAACAGGTTAATTTTACATGCAAAATATCTTCAAATAATGTTTTTCCCTACATAAACAGGAATGCCAAGAGGTACAACTAATAAAACACTTTGGTGGTCTTTTTGTGCATTATAGTTTAATTTTGAATGCTATCTATGTGCAGTCCAGGATGATGAACAAGCAAATAGTTAGCAGGTACTGAGTGAAATTAAATATATTTTTCATCCTTTCCCAGGATAATTCAAATTCTACCAAGTTTTAATGGTTAGGAGTCATAATGTTCTGTTAAATAATTGCTGTGCATATACATAGAGATAATACTATAGCAAAAGAGGTCAGGACCAAGGATAAAATTTAGTTGAAATACAAACTTTCAAAGATGTAAAGGTAGATATGAAACAAGGCTGAAGTGGCTTATTCAGTAGATTACTGATCCTATTTAAAATCAGAAAGGAGATCTTTGCCACACACTGTTTTCCAGCAAGCAGCACAGACTCTCAGGTGCACAGCAGAAGTTTCCTTCTCAACTCCCCACAGGCAGAGAAGCACCTCTAGGGATTTTTTCCACCCCCCAAAAAAGAAACATTCAGAAAACACAGTTCAGAGGGTTCCTAGTCTACATATCTTTTTCTCCCTCCATCTCTGGTGGTTTTTTGATCACATCTACAAACATAGTTGTCCTTCCTCTCTCATAAACCTAAAGATTCTCCCTTGTCTGTCATGCTGTTTCAAACATCTGCTCTGCAGCAATCACTCCCTGTCCCACAGAAATCTCAGCAGGAGTCAAAGGAACTTTTTCATTGCCACTGCCAGTATTTCACATGATTTTGCTGGCTGTTGTTTGTTTGTAGATGCTCTGTGGAGCAGAGAGAGTTACCAAGATTGACATTTGTGTTTTTAAGTTGCCATTAACATAATGGAAATGATGTGTAACTCCCATCTCCCCAGCCATCAAGGGGCTGTCAGCCTTAGTCAGTGTCCCAACGCCCTCTCACTCATCCTCCTTAAAAGCAAATGAGTGGCTCTGTGTCTGTTGTTTCTTCCAGAGGCAAGCCCAGCAGGGTCCTCCTTCCCTCTAACTCACTCTCATCCAGAGGTTTGTGTTTTAGTAACTTGAAACATCCTGTAAAATCTATCAGGATTAGTTTCCAGTATAGAAGCACTTGTACTTGATCCAAGCCAATCAAATGTTCCTCAGATACTAAGCCCCAGGGTTTAAGGGAGCACACCCAACATATTAAGCAAAAATGACCTTCTTAGTACGGCTACTACATTCTCCTTTCTGACCCCTTTTGACACAATTTTGGCTGAGACAAGACTGAGAGTTAAAGCCATTGTGAATAGGCCAAAAATAATATAGTAAGAGTGTCTCTGATGTCACCAGGATGTTATATCCTTAGACAAGAAAAGCAGGGTTTAGATGGAACTGGACATTTTTTACATATTAGTAAAAGAGGCTTTTTAGTAGATAACATTTGGCTTGCAAACTCATTTTTCAGCCTTTCCCAATGGAATTAGTAACCAAATAAAGGGTTTCAGGAGCTCCCATGATAATCAAACACAAGCCAGAACTTACAAGTCGTGTATGACCTGGCAGTCCAGAGGTTATGGTGAGTAAGAAGTTAGACCACAGAAAACCAAAGAACAGGAAACTTTCAGTCTAGTGTTGATGGAAAAGCTTTGGATTAGATGGATGCAGTACTGAATAACTCATTTCAAAGCAAACAGCTCTACCAGAAGTTTCTGCCCTTTTTATGGAGAAAAGGCTGAAGATGTATGATGTAAGAATTCAGGAGTTACATTAAGCTGCAAAGTCTTACTTTGAGTTATGTACAGCAAGAACTGGGTTTACACAGCTCCAAGGAGTGACTTCCCCTTCTGCTATCCGCAGGCTCCATTGACTGACTGACTTCCTCAATTTCTAACCCCAGTACTTATTATTCCATCAAAGCTGGTTTGATGCTCAGTTCATCTATAGGTACAGGCAATTTAATGGAATTTCTGGAAGGCCATGCATGTACAATACTTAAACAATTCATTCCAGTCCTCTGTCAAAATCACTCTTTCTGTGCAGCCACGGAAAGAACTTTTTTTTCCACTGGTGGCAATTCCAGAAACATCCAAATGCTGACAATTTAAAAAATAGCAAAGCTTTTCAGTGGGATTAAAATCAATTTAATGCAACATTCCCCCATTCACTAGGAGGGGTCTTAAAACTGGAATATTGCACATAAGCATGAGCTTCTCTTGCTGACAGATATCAAGGAGCAATAAAAGAACAACTCAGAAATGTCTGTATTCTCAGCCACTTATCAGACTGTGCTGCCTTAGTTTCAGTGTTAGCCTGGGTCCAGGTGAGCAGGTTGTTAATTTTAATCCTGACCACTAAAATGCAGCACAGCTTCTCAAAGAAAAAGGAGGCTAGACTGAAAACAGGAGCTGATTTCCTTGAGTGAACTTAGGCTTGATTAGATTTCTGAAAATATAACGTAACACTAAAAACAAAATTAAACTTTGACTGAGGTTAGCTCTTTAATTTCCACTGGAATAAAGGCAAAGAGATGTCTCCACAGTAAAATGAAAAAAACAAAAAAATATTATGAATTGGACAAAAAGTCCAGATCTCACTAGGGTAGTTGTACATTTAGTTCCCATTAATATTAATTGTAAGCATTCATTTATGACAGCATGTGTCATCAGCTGCTGCAGCTCAGCTGATGAGTGGCAACTTGGTGACTTGAGGCCAAAATCTACTAAGACAGCCTCTTTGTGTTGCCTGATGTTTAAAATAATGTGGATTTCAATTAATATTGAGGGAGCTAAAGGTTAAAGTTAAAGGTTAAAGAATGAATATTTAAAATAAAGCTGACAAAACTCAAGAAACATTCATTCCAAGGAGCAGAGTCCTCCTCACTCTTTCCATTTTGCATAAACCTGTTCTGGTTACCTTTAAGCTTCCACTGAGCAGGCTCCTCATGACAATGACGAGCCCCAGCTCTGCTCTCTTAGGAGGTAGAAATGAGTTACCTGAATTCAAAAGAATCCAGTCCTATGTCCAGACTAATATCACAGAGACATTTCAGTCACTCCCACAAAGCTCAGACTAACACATACTGACAAAACTGGGGACCAGGGAGAGATAAAAGAGGTTTCCACAATGCCTTGCTTGAGTCCTTATCACAGTTTAATTTTCACATTCTTAAGGGAAAAAGCCCCCCCAAAAAATGCTCAGTCAAAAGCCCAAACCACTAAGTGGCCAGATGCTCTTCTGGTGTGAATTAGCAAAGCTCAAACCCATGTAGTGCCTAGGCTTTTTAGTAATAACTCAGGTACATACAAGACATTTGAGATCTGATTCCTTATTCCAGACAATTATTAGATCCATATTATGATATACTTACAATAATATCTTTTTTGTTTTAAAAATATTTCAAGATTTTGGTCCAAGGGAAATGAAAGGGGGTGGGGTGGGGATGGGGGGGAATTGATTTTTTTATTTTAAAACCTCCGTGCTATCTTTTGGTCTTAACTTTGTGGTTTTCTGACATGACATATATTCCTAGATATCAGATGTTGAGAAACATCAGATCACATTTGGAGGCAAATTAAGTTCATTTTCTTCACAGATCTAGATCACCTGACCTGGACCACAATTACTAAAGCCAATACCCTGTTCTATCATAAAGGTTAGTATTTGCTGATTACACCGATTTTTGCCATACTCAGCCTATAAAACTTGCTTTAAAACCTCTGAGAAAACACACAGTTTGTTTGGAAACGTAGAAATTGCATACTTGGCTGTCACTTCTCTAAGCCTATTTTATAGAATAATTTAAATATTGTGGATGACTCCCTGCTTAAAATCATCACCAGAGCACAGCAGTAGTGCAGGAGGCGTTGGGATAGGAGACAGCAGGACCAACACCATGGTACAATTGAGCCACTGGAAGCAACACAGGGTTATTGTTTGGAAGGAAAGTTTAGTGCAGAAAGGGAAAGGAGGGCATTCCATTCTCTGGAACAGAGATTGGTGTCAAGGGGAAATCCTGCTGCGAGGAATGTACTGAGCCCAGAAACTGTCTCTGTTTTTATTACTATTTATAATTATAAATAAATGATGGTAAGCTTTCAAACTTTCCTTTCACAGCAAAACCCCAAGGTCATGGGAATCACCAATGCCACAAATAGATGAGTGAGATGAAGACATGAAAACCTGCCCTGCACAGGGCCTGTCAGCTACAGGCTCCCATTCCTTCACCCTTGTCCCCCTCCTCCCAGTGCTCCTCACCTCCACCTGACAGACTCACAGTAAGGTGAGCACTACCTCAACGTTAAGCTCCAGCAGAACTGGCAAATTTAAGAGTAAGCCCAGGTTCAGCATGCACCAGAGCACCAGGCTTGCTGCTTCCCAGTGAGATCCCGTTGGATTAGTGCAGACATTCATTTGAGCTCTGCTCTCAGTGCTGCTGGTGATACAACTGAGACTGAAGCTCTTTGCTATCAGCCGAGGCTGGGATGGGAGCCCATCCTGAATGAGAGCCGTGCCTGGAAGAGCACTTCAGCTGTGGCCCTTGCAGTCTCAGAGAGGAAAAAGAGGAGTAGGCCAGGAGAAAGAGACACATCTGCTCTGAGTGATGGCAAGTAGAGAGCATCAGAACACAAACACAATTAATACAGCTGGGCTTCCCTGATGGATTGTCTCCTTTGCTGTCCATCACCTTTCAACCTTTTTATCCTGCATGTCCCAGTCTTTTAAGATCTTCATATCTTTCATCATTAGAACTCCAAGACTTCCCCAGACAGTCAGACCAAGCCAAGAAAAGATTCTCCTGCCATGTTCTGCTTGCTGTTGTCCTGGCTACTTCCTTTCACATCCACCTTCCTCTTTTTCTGCTGATGGGAGGTGCAGCTGCCACTCAAACCACACATCTCCTGTAAGCTCTAAAGGTTTCTCTTTGCCAGTATTCAAATGTGTAAAATCATTTTGCTGGAAATTTGGGAACCATTTAAATTTGAGTGAGAGTAAAAGCCCACAAACTACCTTCAAATCATGTAGAAACTCATATAATTTTGCTATATGAATCAGTTTCATTCTTTGCAAAAACAACCAGAGCTTTTTTACTGCAGGCCCTCAGCAATCACAGCTGTTAGATCACACAGCTCAATACAAGGACTCACATTAAGAGAGTTATTATAGATAACAGTAAATTTATTATTGAAAACAAGGTGTTCTGTGGCTGCTCCTGAACAGCACAAGGAGTTCTGGAATGAAAATTGCTTGTCTAAAAAATAATTTGAATTTGGACAGCTTGCAATGAACACAGCCATACGCCAATCCCAGGGTGCTCTGCCTGCACAAGAATTACTGAAATAACTTCACTGTCACTTGGGAAGCTCACTGAAACACAGTTTCTTTTGAACGTGTGGAGCTGGTGGGAAATGCTTCCATTTAAAGCAACCTGCAAGTCCCCCAGTATGATCCCCTCCAAAGCTGGGCTTTGCTTTCCACAGAAAACTGCAACAACTTTCCATCAGAAAGGCTAAAATACACCCAGCAAAAAGATTTTCAGCTTTTCAAATTACAGACATTCCTCAGAAAAATAAAATGTTTTCAACATCAGCACCAGGTAAAAATTGCCTGGAGCCCTAGGACTAACTGGGCTACTGTTTCCTGCTGTAGTCATTCCCTCTCTGGAGCACTAATCCCAGCTGAGCTGCAAGTTTAGAAACTGCACCACCCACCATGAGTAAGCATTATAGCTGAATGAAAACTTCCCTCTGCATTTGTTCCTTTGTGCGTGACTAACCAGAACATAACTAAAGGTATTATTTTTCTTACCCTCTCTTTTTACAATGCAGGCAGTACAGACAGTTACATTCTAGTGAAAACATTACTCCAACCTCCACCATCACTAGTAAAGATACACATGCTCCTTTTTCCTCTGATCTGTCCTGAATGGAGCAGTTTACCAGCAAGTGCCTCTGATTATTTTGTCCTTGGAGCTGCATCCAGCTAAGAACCAACAACTGACACAAGTATCACCACAACCACCAGTTCCTAAGTCCATATTACCTTCTGTCAAAAGGCTCTTTCTACAGAAAAAGTGCAAACAAGGTGCTTGGAGAGATTAAGGATCAGCTTCTCAAAATTGTTGAAGCACAGGAAGGTTCTCAAAGGTCCTTCCAAAAGTTAAGGATCCAGATCCTTTTGGTAACACAAACATTAAGAATACCTAGATCTCTACTGAAACAGTGAAGCCACAGAAGCGTTCAGAAGGACACAATAACTTTCACTGAAAATAACATAACACTATGTAAGCCCATGTGATAAATTAATGTAGTAAAAAAAATAACATAGATGTCATTTCCACTGGAAGAAAAAATATCTACCTTCTGTAATCTTGGCAGCCAATGATGCTCAAACCCTTACAGAGAAAAGCAGTGTGATCTTTCTTACATGACCAAGAGCCTACAAACACTGGAACTCTGGAGATACAGAAAGTGACATTTGCTGTAAAACTCTGCTGCATAATCAAAGTTTATGATAATGGGGTATTTTGCTTCTGTGGCTACAAAAAGGCAGTTTAAAATGTGAACTGAACTACAAAAAGAATTTTCATTTTGTCAGGACTACAAATTTTGCTGTTTAATTCCATGTTCAATGCCCAGTTGCAGCCAAAGAACAACAACTCTGCATCTTACAGTTTGTAGAAACATGCACAGAGCAGTGAGCTCTAGCTGTACTTTTCTGTATCTGAGGTGCTTACTTCAGAAGCACCATTTTCTTCTCCATTTTACAGTTAAATTCTCTGTTATTTTCCCCCTCTGTTCCTTAAGGCAGTTTGGAAAAGAAAGTCCCTAACTGTGTCATGCACAGTGGAGATGCCATCTCAGCAGCCAGCCAGCTGCAGCTGGGCCAGGTGGCAAACAACACCTAAATGCTGCCTTCAAACTTCTCTCACTCTATCCAGGGAGCCTTTTCCTCACACCAGATAAAATTCTGGGCACAGAAAAGGCCTGGCTGAGGGAGGGAAGGAGAAATAATATGGGATTTCCAGCTTCTTTTTCAGTCACTATGAAAATATCCTTTGAAATAACAACCTTTAAGGTGAAAAAACACTTTTGCTGCTCCAAGATGTGTTTCTTACAAGTTTTTTTCATTTTTAAAGCAGAACAGAACTCTTGCGTGCTTTGGTCGTTTGTGAGCCCTGGCAGTTTTCAGAGAGGTTCAGAGCTATGGGATATATAGTTTTATCCCTGTTTCTGGAGGCTTGCTGCTGGAAAACCTCTGAGGGCTGAAGGGGCCTTTCTTGTGCCCTCACACAGGGTCCAGGCAGTGGAGTATCAGGGAACTTGGAATTGCGGATGGTACAATTAAATCCAGTTCTCAGTTCCCAGACCCACAAAGCCCAGCCATGTCACAACTGAACACCCTGAACAAAATCTGTGCTTCTCAGAGGACAGAGGACTTTGCTGTACAAGTACCAAAGCCTTAGTAGTGACTTTGTTTTTCTCCCTGTCAGCCAGGAGCTGACCCATCCATTACCACAAAGGACACTTATTCAATGTTGATGGAGAAGGAACCTACCACCTACTGAGTCACCCATGCCACATCCTGACACCTGGCTGTGGCCTTGCTGGGGCTTCCACTTCGACATGAATCTACCCTGAGTACAGATGTAGAAAAAGTCTATAAGGAAACCTCAAACCACATGAGACTCTCCTGGATGGGAGGATAAACTGAGATCTCCTAAAGTCCATGGACTTCCAGAAGAAAACTGAAATTCATCTGCTTTGCTCTTGTCCAGTTTCATGGGTAACAACTGTGCATGTCACATCCCAAAGCAAAGTACAAAATTAAGTCTCCTAAAAATCAGAAAAAAAATCATGGCTACAATTTATTTTTTCCTTTAAATTGACTGCACAAAACTATGGGCAAATCCGGCATGGTGGTAGAAGCCTAATCTATCACTTACCTTAACTACCTCTGAAAGTTCATTTAAATTATCATTCTCACAAGACTTTTGAACATAAAATACAGGGGTTTTTTTAAAGCTAAACTACAGACACCTCTTACAAATTAAATTCTCGCCCGCCGGGCAATGAATCACTCGCCATCCACAGTACACCCCATGGCTGACAAACAAAGCAGTATTTGCCACCCTATTGCAAAACATGGTAGGGCTGTATTTTGGGAAATGATTCTTCACTAAAAAAACATCGTCCAGTGCAGTACAATGCTACAAGAGTCACAGAAATATGATGCTACATCCTGTGACTGGCTCTGAAACAAGTGAAAACAGTCCCATTTTGGGGCTGGTGGAAGCACACTCTTCCAGGGAGCATCAGCTCATGGGTGAGTTCACTCACCTTTGGAGTGCCTCAGTCAGACCACAACCCTTTAACCCTACGCTGAGGAGCTCAGCCCCTTAGCAGCTCTCCCACAGGCAGGATGATCCAGCCCTCACCCTTCAAAGGCACTTTCTCCAAAATGCTGCCACATGGTTTCCCCAACAAAATCAACGTTTACCTACCTAAAGCTTTGTGTCCTTCTGGATCTTCCACATGAAGAAATGAAACAGTTCCATGCTTGAGCTCAGGTCCCAAAACCATTAATGTGAAGTATGAGGGAAGGAAGAGGTAAGCTCGGGAAGAGAAGAACAAAAGGTATTTCTGTAATTAGCTTTTTTTTTTTTAAATCTGAATTGCTTGCCTCTTTTAAAGGAATGTTTGCAACATTGTAATTTTGAAAAACCTTAAGTACTGGAAGTACCTACAACAGCGTGCTTCTTCATTTACAGAGTATCAAGAGCATCACCCAGATTACACAAAGTATCAACAGTATCACCCACACTGCTGCATCACTGCACCTTAGAGAACATAGTTCCAAAAGAGAAATTGCCTCACTTCATATGGCAAATAAAATTGTTACTAATGCTTCACTGAATATAAACTTAAGTCCTCTGGGATACTCACTGAATTTCCCCACAACTTGCCAATTTTCCTACAGAACAATTATTTTTATTGTCACTCAGCTCTATTATGAAATATAGATGTGACAAGTTAAACATTTTTTGTTCTATTGCACAGAGCTCACCTTCTCAAAACACTTAAGGTATGGCTGGATGTGATCCTGAACAACCTGGTTTAGTGGAAGGTGTTTTTGCCCATGGCAGGGGGGGTAGAATGAGATGGTCTTTAAGGTCCTTCTCTATTTAAGCTTTTTATGATTGTGCAGACCCTGCACAGGAGAAGTTCCTGCAAGGACCCATTTTTCAAATTCTGATTTGCAGCCCCTCAAACCATTTGGAGAAGAGATATGTACAGGCACGCTGTAAAAGGACAGAAAAATCACCTCACAGCCACCTTATCCTGCAAAAGGAACACTAACATCCATTCCAACACAGAGATGAAACCAAAATCTGCACCATACATCAAATTCAAGAATGGCAGAGGAGTCTGGCAAGGAGGAAAAGGTGGGATTACTTGGCAGGTTTTGCCTGAGCCACAGCAGGAGCCTCCAGCAGGGCTGCAGGCTGTGACTCTGTGAGGCCTGATTATGAAATCCACCTTCTACTTGCTAAATCAAAACATAAAGACTACAGCAGAGATCTCCCAATTTTGTCTGTAATAGGAATGAGCCACTTAAACAGCTCCTTTTTCTCTAGCTTATGGACTAACTTCAGTGGCTTTGTATGCAAAGCCAGAGCAGCCTGGCTTCAGGGGAACTACTTCATGTTTCAGCCTGATGCTTCAGACTGAATTCAAGTTGAGGGGATGAGGCTATCACGTCAGCAGCATTCTTGCTTAATGTTTTGAGTCACATATTGTATTAGTCACAAGATTCAGTAATTGTCTTTCCATCCTTCTTCTCTCACTGAGATGAATAACCTCTCTTATGGAGCAGGTTTTCCTAGGTGCTTTTGATTAGAAACAAATGGGTCACCTTCCCAAAAAGCCAATGAGCAGATAAAAAACCCAGCCAGAAGCCTCCACACACAAACACACACACGACTCCCAATGATCAAATAATCCTGCAGTGAAAAGTTTTGCTATTTACTTGTGAGAGGAACGTAGGCAGTCTCAGTCCTGGGAGCTGCAACTGCAGTCTGTGGAGCATCAGTGTGCAAACCTCTGGGTACAGCCCCACATTACCTGGATGAGAATCGTTCCAGCTCCATCAAGGCTATTCCACTTGCTCCCCTGCTGTCCAGTAAATCATGCACAGGTTATCCTTCTTGTCCCATCTGGTTATTAATTTATTTAACTAAAAGAAAAAAAGAAAGNAAAAAAAAAAAAAAAAAAAAAAAAAAAAAAAAAAAAAAAAAAAAAAAAAAAAAAAAAAAAAGAAGAAAAAACAAAAAAACTGAGGCCCTTTCCATGTGCAGCCTCCACACTGAAGTAACCTCCACATTTTGGATTACAGCAATTAAAAGATGGGAGCAGCCGGGCTTTGCTTCTGTCCTCAGGTCACTCTGGTGCAGGTCGGTGCCAGAGGGATCAGGAAAAAGGCTCCACACTCCAAGTTGTCTTGTAACTCTTCCACTTCTGCAATATTAAGCCATCAAAAAAAAACGGGGAGGGGGGGAGGAAAGTTCAATTTACACAGAATACCCCAAGCGTCCGTAAGCAGGACACGCCAGTACTCCTGGCACATCCCTTGCTTTTCAAATAATTTCTCAACTTTACAGCTCGGTGGTATAACAAAAACAGCTGCACAAGGTTGTCCTATATTGCTCCCTAATCTGTGCCTCCCTATTTGTGCCTTCTCTCCCTGCTGCTTGCTGCTGAGCAGCTCCTCCACCCCCTCTCCTCACAGCACACCATGAGTTTACAGGTGCTGGTGGGACAATCTCACAAATAAACACTTAATGTTTCAATTAGTTGCCTTTTTTCCACATAACTCTTTCTAAAAATAAGGTATCACATCCACATGGGTCTTAGTTCACCCTGCCACGTTTTGCAGGTCTCCTGCACATGAGTATGCCCTGTTTGCTCATTGTTCTTACACGTGTTCCTGCACCTCAGTCCAAATTTCCCAAGTCTCTCTCCTGTCCTTTTTTTGGGCTCTTCCTCACTATTTTCATCACAGGGTCTGGAGGCAGGTGATGGAGACAGCAATTGGGTGGCCCTCAGCACCCTGAGAGGGGAAGCACCACAAGATTCCTGCTGGGCTGGCCGCAGGGCTGGCCACAAATTCAGCATTATTTCTTGTGAGGCTTAGATTTATTTTTAAATTTTTGAGGAAAACCTGGACTTTTCCTACGCCCCAAGCACCTCCACTCCAAGCCGCGGGTACAAACCCCGCTTCGGCAAAGTGGCGGAGAAAGAGTCAAACATGGCTGCCCTCCCTGAGGGGAGCCCGCCGAAACCCTCCCCGTGAGGGCAAAGCGCCGGGGCCTCATGGCTGCCTTGCCGCCCCCAAACCCCTCCCCAGACACCTTCGCCTCAGTCCCAAAGACCCCTCCCCACCACAAGCTTTTTTGGATATTAGGAAATAGCGATGGGGACACTCGCTCGCCCTCGGGACGGAGCGGAGCTGCACCGGCTGCGTTTGCAGTTGCACGGGGCTGCAGTGGGGGGAAGGCGGGAAGCGATTTCCCTCAGGGGCTGGAAGAAGCCGGAGGCAGCCGGAGCAGATCTAGCCCAGGATTTCCCTTTCCAGGGAAGTAAATACTTGGTGTATTGCAGCACCATCTGCTGGTTCCTGTAGATGGGACACACAGGGATCTCCCAAGGGAGTAGACAGGAATAGAAGAAAGTTGGAGGGGGTTTTGCGTAGTTTGTTACCGTGAGCTTTTCCTGAAGATTTTCCTTCTTGTAAAGGCATCGGGTGTCTCTAAATAAGCGGTATAAGAATCGCCACCACTCAGAGAAAAAGTATACATATTAGTGAAAGATTTAGGGATTTTTTTCTGAAGAAGTACCGTAGTCAAAATCCAGGTTTCCCCCTATTTATTCCTCTGAAGCAGAGGGTGGTGAATCTGCAGAGCTCCTGAGGGAGGATTTTCTGAGGTGACCAACTGGTTGTGGGCACTTTGATTCTTTCTGTATATCAAACTAGGGCTGTCTGCCCTTATTTCTTTCTGCCTCCCCTTATTTCTTTATGTTTGCATTTCATGAAGCTCTAAACCTCTGACCCTGTGGTCCTGTGGAGGGGCTCAGCCCGCCCACCCACAGCCACCATCACTTTGCTAAACCCTTACTCCCTTCCAGTGGTTCCTTTTTCCAGCCGGTTTCCTTCCTGGGCTTGATCTGTCCCAACACTTGAGGTCATGTTGGTGAGCTTTATTGAAAGTTGTTCCTCGCTGTTAATTTATAGCCTGGTGAAGGCAAAAGGAAGAGGTTGGGATTTTTTCCCCTCTCAGTGGTTGATTTGAGATAATACAAATATGAAGAAATACATTACTTTGAAATTACGTTCTACAGAGAGGGATGGCGCTCACATATTTTGCTTGTTTAAAATTCAAGTACAATACTAAATTAAACCATGACTAAACAAAAGAAGATTGGTTCAACCGTGTAGAGTATTTGAAAAGAAAAAAAACTTCCCTTTACAGAGCCCAGCAAATGTCCAAGGTTCAAACAAAGTACGAGGTGCTAACGAAAGGAGTCTTGACAAACCTTGTTTTCCTGCACAGGGGCTCAGTACATAATGATTTCATTCAGCAGCTACTGTTCAAGCATGGAAAGTGTTGGTAAAGAAATCCCACAGAGATCAGACAACCATTTTCCTAACTTAAGCTTCCCCCTCCGCTCCTCCCCCTGTTTGCCTTTCGGGCCTCTGCCAGTCATAACATAAATATTCATCAGCTGATATTTGCAGTAGCTGTGAAGTTATGAATGAGGCCAAACGCCTTTCCCTCCTGCCCCATCTGCAAAATGGCAGCTTCTGGTCTTAGCTCATGGTCAAATGACACTTTCCAAAATCCCCAAAGTGCCCTTGCAGGCTTTTCAAATTCAGTCGGGCTTTTAATGCGCAAAGCAGAAATGCTGTCTACCTAATATTTACCCTGGGATTACTGAAATATATATATATATATATTACTTTGCTATGCTTTAAACTTTGCGATGCCTTGACGTAATAGACAGAAGTGTTGGCAGCTCAAAATGTTGGTTGGTTTATTTCAGGGGACATGACTGCTGCAGGTTTCCTTTCTGAATTGAATACCAGACACTTGAACCATTTGTTGTGCAGAAAAGAGAAACGGCTTTTATTCTTAATGCTGGTTTCTTAACCACCTGGGTGCTGTCAGAAGGAGCTACATGCACGGGAAAACACTTTTAATAAGACTTCTTTAAGCCTGTCTTAAGCCCTGGATCCTGAAAAATGGAATCCCCACTGCCTGTCATATGTGTTTTCTCTCTGCAGATTAGTGAGGGGCTGCTGCTTTAAAAATGTTCCATTCTCACAAAGCCTGGAATTATGTTCTCAAACCTACCGAGGGTCAGCAGGACATCTGATGAAGCTACACCAGCAAAGTCAGAAGCAGAGACATTAGAAAAACAAGGTGACAATGCAGAACTTTAATGAGTCTAATTCAGCAAGGTATCAACACTGGATCATAGAGGATTAAAAATCCTAAATTCCCAGAGCCATTGGGAAGTCCTGGTGAAGAGGCTCAGCACCATTCAGGATCAGGAAACTGGAATACCTTTTTGTAGCTTGGGTTGCACAAATCAGTTGTGCAAACTATTCTGTCATATCTGATTCTCATAGATTCAGCCATAAATAAAAAAATTACTACTAAAAACATCACCTTCTTAAAGGAAGGTGATAAGACTTAGAAAGCTTTAAAGATGTTGCAATCATCCCATTTGATTCTGACCATGAAAAAACAGAACATTTCATTCAACAAGTCTCCAATAGTCTCCAATATCTTTTGGCCAAAATAGAGCATATCTTCTAAAAAAAACAAACTATATTTCATTTAAAGACTACAAAGGACCATTTACCACATCCCTTGAGAACACTCATTCCAACACTCATAATCCTGGTGGCTAATAAAAAATCCCCTCATGCTTTGTTTTTAATACCCCATGCTTCAACTTTCAGCCACAGCACCCTGTATGTTCTTTTTTGAGATGAAAGAGCCTCAAAATTATCTCGCTTGCCCCTCCAAACCAAGACTAAGTACTCTCTCCATTTTTTACTGATCAGCTGTGTACACTTCTTGGAATATTTGCAACAGCAAAGGCTGCAGAAGTGTTGGGTCCTGCATGGCAAAAAGGTTTCACCTCTGGGAAATCAGACACAGGTTCACCATCAGGACATAAGTGAACTCTAAAATGTCGTGATCAGGGCAGGAAAAATTATAAGACAGATGTTGAATACACACCTTAGCGTGGCTGCTCTGCTCCCATATACAGGTAACTGATTGGGGTGGGCACATTACACACAAGATCAACAGGCAGCCCCTTAGCCAGACACCTGTGCAAAGTTTTGTTTTACAGACCTAAACCACGTGCTGGAATGGACTTAGGATTGCTTGATTTGGAAAATTTAAATTCACAAATGGGAAGACATTTCACTAGGAATTTCTGCTTTTGACAACAAGTATCCCCTAAAGTTACACTCTGGTTTTTTTACACTATACCCAAAAATCCAACATTCTTACAAGGCTGATGGTCCTATTTTTATCAGCTGTTTCCATACTGTCGAGCTGCTTAAAACCATCTTGTTGGGGCAACAGAAGTGCCTATGTGACAGCACAAGTGAAGAGTAATTAATTGACACACTTCACCAAACACTCAGATATTGGGATGTGCTGTTCTGGCATTTACCATGATGACGTGGCACAGCAGGCCAGAGTAACTACGGCCAGTACTACAAACAAAAACAAGGGAGGACAAAACTAATCACAGTGACACCTCCTCACACCCAGTGAGGCCATGGAGTCTATGCTAATTACAAGTAGAAAAGGAAAGAGAAGATTCAAGGAATTTCTCCATAGCCATTTTCTTATGGGACTGGGAAGATGGGACTGATAAAGGCTAGCTCAGGATGCTCTCTCCTGTATTCCCATATATTAATATCCATAGTAATAGGCATATTGCTTCTCCTGTGTTAATAACCAAAAATCTTCTCAAAGGTAATAAAAATCCTCCGAGGTAAATTATCCAGTGCACAAATTCAGAATGGAATGATTGTGCTGCAACCACAGCTCCAGAAACCAAGGCAGCAGCCACAGTGTTGGCTGAGACACACTTTATGTTGCAGCCAATATCTTTGCTCATCACATAGTCCTGAAGATTTCCAAGCACATCAGTAAACAGCAGCACAAATTTATAAAAGAGCTCAGGGGCTGGATGTGCTCTACAATTCCTTGTTCTTTGGATGCACTTGACATCCTCTATAATAACTTGACAATATGGTCCCATCCATATCAGAACAATAACAGAAAAAGGATTGAGAACCAAAACGAAACACTTTTTTCATCTTTTTATCTTTATGGTAAAAGGGCCTTTCTGCAATACATCAAAAGTATGGTTTTATGCTTGCAGAGGGGACATGTACACCCAAACCCAACATACTTGAAACCCATAAAAAGCAGAGCATGCAGATGGCTGAACTGTCTGGGTTGATGCTCATTAACATGCCAGCCAATTATTTCAGTCGGGTGTGGTTTTATAATCTGTTATGCAGCAGCTACAGGCCTACACATAACTACTTCCAAGTGACTGTCCCTAGACTAACAGGAGAAGGACTGACAGTGATACCAGAAGGTCTTCCCAGTGTCTCTGGCACCACTGAATAACCAGAACATAAGCTGGAGCTATCAGAAATGTCTCAGCCTGCTGTACAGCTGTGGCAGTTTTCCAGATTAGCAGGGAGCGCACAAAAAGCAAAGGTTGGGAGACCGAATCTGTTTAAGCTATAATTTATGGATAAATAACATGGAGAGTGAAATACAGCAATCAAAAGATATTTGGGTTCTTTGTATATTAAAGTGTGCATGTCATGCATTGGAACTGTTCATCTTTCTGTCCACAAAAGATGGATTGAGGGAAGCTCTGAGCAACCTGGTCTAATGGAAGATGCCTCTGCCCCTGGCAGGAGGGTGGGAACCAGATGAGCTCTAAGGTCCCTTTCAACCCAAGCCATTCTATGATTCTACGATTCAGTACCAACTCTGTAACAGGGCAAGTTTGTCTGGGAAATACTGGCAGCATTTAGAAGGTTACTGTGCAGGCCTTGCCAAACTAAGAACAATCACCACAGCAGCCTTCCCACAGAACTCAGTGCTTTCCTCCATCTATGGCCTCAAAATTCCTGATAAAAGCAACCTCACATTAAAGCTGCAAGTCCTACCAATTCAAATACTATGAACTTGATGGGATACCCACAGAACTTCCAGTGAAACCTATGAAAACTTTGGTGTCTCTTGGGAAGGTAGGTAGAGCTGAGCCTGTAGGTTCACTTGAAGGTCTTTGCCAGTCTCCTCTTTAGATTCCTTACCATGGCTGTAGATGGTGTATGGGAGACAGGGACTCAGCGCTTTCTCCGCTGACATAAAGTGCTGCTGAAGCACCACAGGCCACCAAAGTCCCACCTATGCAGGTCCCTTGTCTCATCTGGCAAACCTTCAACTTTAATCCTGGGTAGGGGGGCTCTTGAAAAATGAAAATGAGCTCTTCCCTTCTCACCAAAAGCCCCCCAGCAGCACCCACACCTGTCCACACCTCATATCCAACTATTTGCAAAGGACAAAGACTCTGCCTAGAAGTACCACCCATCTTCCTCATCCCAGGTTCCCTGTGTGATCCAACCCAAGGATGTGCCAGCAAAGGCTGGTGTGGGCAGGGCAGTCAAAATGCAGGATGCAGAGAGATGAGATGCCACAGCCGAGAGATGGATGCTGCCACCCCCAGTCCTGCAGCCATGGATTAGGAGCTGTGGAACAAACTCACCAGCAGGCGGTAAGGAAATGAGGTGGATCATTGCCAACTCTTACTCTTTAATTGCAAATATATTCTGTTGGTCACAGTCTCAGGAAAGCACGAGTTCCCTTTTCCTAATATACATTTCTCTGTTTGTAATTCCTTCAAAGAGTTTGCCAGTGTAGTTTCTTGTATGAAGGGCACTTCTTTAGTTTTTCCAGGTTCTTGGGTAGCGACATAAGCTTGTCAAAAGGAATTTATACCAAATTCAGTCATTTCTGCTGCTTCTAACTGCCTAATGGGAAGGCTGCAGACATGTAACTCCTAAGTCAGTGACAATTTGTATTAAAATTATAACAGAGACCCCCACCTACACCTACACTCTTCAGCCTCTCTCTTTGATAGAATATGTGTGCAGACCCAGAGGAATGAAACTTAGATATGGGAGATGATCCTGATGTTTGAATTCTCATCTCTGATCAGCGTTCAGGTCTCACCTGTTAGGAATATTGTTTATCTCACACCCATGCTAGGTTTCTGGGTCCAGGAACAAAACATGCTGAACTAATTTGATGATCATACTATAGAGATGTGTATAATACCCATCCTGAATTTCTGTAACAGCTGAGTTTATGCCATGTCACGTTTTTGTAGGATCTTCACACCTTTCTTTGAAGTCTTGGTGGCTGTTCTCAAAAATGAAACTCATCTCACATGAAATAAACCTAATGATGAGTATCTGCTTTGCAGGAACCTTTTTTATGACAACTAAGTGTTTAAAATTCACTACCTTCAGTTCTCCTAAAATTACCTCTGCTCTGTTCACCTGTGGACCTTCCCCATGGTTGTTGAGTATTTGTGGTGTGTGTTGTTCACTCCAGAGTTACCTGCCTTAGGGAGAACAGCAAATTTAAGGTAGTGGAAGGGAAAGTTAAGGGACTTAGCTGAGAGAATCAGTTTGTTTCTGCCCCTATTTTAGAGAGAGACTTTCTCTTCCTCTGCCTTTCAATTTACCCTTCTGACTGTTGAGCAGTGACTGCTGCCTGCAGAAAAGCATCTCTGCAGTGCACAGCGCTGCCTTGACATTGGCTGGAACTTACAGCTGCTGCTGTCATAAAATAATAACCAATATTAATCACTGACACTCCAGTTATATGAATGTCTTCCCTTTGGCTGAATAATCCATCTGCATGCACCTCCCAGCCTTCCACACCACAGAGGTGCCAATAGATTACTCAGTGTGGATAATTACCTGGGCACCCTGCAGGATTGTGACAGAGGTGTATTGATTGTCTCAGGGCAGTCCTGTCAGGGTGCTCTCAGACACAATTCATCCTGCCTGCCTGAAATGATGACTTAAGAGCTGGAAATCCCTACGGGGGAATCAGATCTTTGAAGTTCCCCTGGGACAACCTCTGGGTGCCCCTCTCCAGAGCTCCAGGCCCCGAGGAAACATAGAGTTGCCCTCAAGGGCATTCTTATGTTGGCACATAAATGATGTACCTATGCAAAGGAAGTAGCTGAGCTACAACACAAAGGCACTTTGCATCTGGAGGACATGTTCTCAACGCAGCAAAACATCTTTGTTATGAATGTAACATATGTGGTACTCTTCCTCTGTTTGGCAGGAGATAAGAAAAACAGAAGCAATTCAAAAATGAAAACAAAATGGAGCATATAAGCATCGTGAAACAATTACAGTGCTGTGTCTCATTAGGATCTAAATCTGGGATTGCCAGTCTTGTTTTAAAAACAGTTTTGTTCAACACCCAGTGACAGAATTTAAAAGCTGACATATCTTGCTGTATTGTGGGCCGCAGTCACAGCTGGTGTAAATCAGTATAAACTAATGAAGTCAATGGAGCTTCTCTGATTTACACTAGCTGAGGTTATGGCTCAATAAGGTTAGGCTTGCTTTCTAGGAGTGTTCAAGGAAGCCAACTTCTGTGTGTCCTGTGATGAAGTGGTTATTTATAATGGCCTTCAGTGTGGTTTGGAGCCAAATTTCCACATCAAAAGTAGCTTTATAAGAGATATCCTTACAGTGAGGTTCAGTGCAAAATCATGACTTCAGAAGCCAGCTTTCCTCATGCACTCAAGTATTTGATTTCAGCCTGAAAACCATTTGAGAAGCCAAGAAAAGCAGAGCCATTCCTGCCTACTTCCCCAGCTCTGCTTCATCTTTGAGTCGCCTGCATATCCAGCAGGCCCTGACCTACACTGCCCATTTATCAAGGCGAGTTACTCTAAGTGTCTGTTTATTTATGTTCAGAAATTCCCAGTAAGACAGACAAATTTCATGCTCAACCTGAAAAATTGGGGATGGGGGGTGGAGTTCTTACCAGTTCCAGAGCTATTTGTTGGACTTGGCCACTAGTGAAAATAAAACACAATAACGTGTCCCGGAGTCACAGCGAGAGGTGGAGGTCACAAGAAAACAGATCATGTCTTTCACAGCTCCTCAGCTTCAGTGCACTGAATTATGACTCCTATTATTTACTCACTGGATTCTCCACCCTGCATGCACGCTCCAAGCATTCAAAAAGCAGCAGGTCTCTGCTTACAAAGGACTGACAGGCAAGTGAGAGAGAGAGGAAAATCTGTCCTGAAGCTACAGTAACCTCCTCCTCCTCCACATTTGATCTGAGAGGTCAGATGTTCTCAGAACCCTCAGCTAACTCCTGCCATCTGCTGAGCCATGCCTGCAGTCCTGCACCTCTGTGCTCTCCTCTGCTGAATTAAAATGCCAGACTCTCATGGCAAAGATGTCCCCAGCACAGCCAAACCTGCTCAAGGTGGACTTTTCCAGAAGGATATTGTTCTTTTTCTTAGGAGAACCCTGTTCCCTGCATGTCCAGCCTCGATGTGATCAGAAAACATCACAGGCTTTCACTGACCTTGTCACCTTGAAACAGATTGATTTATTTAGAACTTAGTGCTAAAAATGCAGTTGTCTTGATCTCAGCTGTTGAGATCCCCAAGCAGGGCTGAAGCCTCTCCAAACCTCCTGAGTGGTTTCTACATATCCTGTGGAGAATGCCGCCCTTTTCTACACACCCTTCAGTGGGTTTAATCCTCCAGGAGCTCACTGGGGCTGAGGAGAACTTTGTGGCGATGCTTCCAAAAGGGAAACTTCTGAACTGCCAGCAGCAGAGAAATCCACACACAGACTGAACATGAAAGTATGTATGTAAGAGCCTGCCTCGCATCTGAACCTCTTGGGAAGTACCACTTTCTCCTAAAAAAGCACAGGATCATCCTCTTCTTTCATATCCTCAGGTTTTGCTTTTGGTCTCTTCTCTCTTCACAAAACATGTGATAAATATTTTCTTATTAAGAGCTGCAATCTCCTTTTCCAGGGAATGTTCCTGGTCCATCTTGGGAGGTGGTTAGAGAACCCCATTCAGTTATTGGTAATTCACCAGCCTCCCAAACCAGTTGGGATTTTTCTCAGTACCCAGCACACCAGCTGAGTGCTGTCTTTCTGGATACAGAAATATCACTCACTGTTCTCCCCTTATTAGGTTTTTTCTATGTAGATATTTTTTCTTTGTGATTGTGATTTAATATGGAGCCAGAGTAAAGCCAGAAAATAATTTCGCTATTAAACCCATCGGGTTTGTTATTTGACATTTGGGTAGGCAGTTACACTAAAGAATCAGAAATGCAAAACACTCCTGCTCCCCTCTACTTCTGTGCCTGGATCTAAGGACTATGACTAAAAGTGTGTTGGGTTCACTTGTTACCTAAGAGAAATCATTTTCTACTTAACATATTTCACAAAGACCTATTTTTTTTGTTACATTACTTATGTTCTCCTCAGAAACACTCTCACAAACTATAAAAAGGTTCCACTATCACCTGTGTGCTCTGTTTTTTTTCTCAGCTTCTCCAGATGAAGCAAGTGTGGAGATAGATTTTTTTTTTTCCTTTGCCTGGACATTGTTCAGCAAATCTCTGAAATATTTTCAAATGAAAAGTTTGAAAAGTTTCAAAAACTTTTAAAATGGTTGAAGGCACTCAGTCTTTCTGCTTTTTAACCCAAACCAAACAGAATTCCTACCTTTTTTTTGAATTTATTTAATAATTTCAAAAAGTAGTTGTGTTTTTCTGTCTCAAAATCAAAATAAATTCTCTTCACTATGGAATATTTTAAAAAGAGAATTCAATGAGACAAATTAATTTACTTTCAGTTAACAGTCTCACAGCCTTTAAGTATTTGGCTTAAATTCTAGTTTTTTATGCTTGTCTAGTCTTACTAGGGTTGAACTGGAAAGCAGTCAGAAGATTCTCAGATAACAGGCAGGAAAAAACAATGTAAACCCCTTATCCCAGAGGAACTAGAAACAGTGAATTACGCACAAGTAATGAAACCGGTTTCTTCACCATCAGAACTTCTATTGAACCACAGAGTTTCAGAACTTTCCTTGAATCTGGTTGGGGCAAAGACAGGAAACTGCATCTTCTGAGCTTTAGAAATAGATCTTAAATATGTAAACATAAGATATTATGCCCCTGTCTTTTAAGTAACATTTATATTATCTCAAATAAACAGTCTTGCCGAAGTTAGTCCGTAATTGACATCTGACAGAGTCCACATTGCAACAGATATGATAAGTGCAGTAAACAGCAGAAATTATGCTTCTCTGTGCTCTGAGAAACATTCATATTTCCTTGCACAGATAAACTTTATTTTGTTGCTACGCAACTCTCACACAACAGACCGCATTCTGCAGTAAATAAGAGTACAAATTTTACAACTGGAGGGCAAGCATGTGGCCTTTTGGGTTTTCTCCCCGTTTCGAGTTCCAGCCCCAGCTTTAGTTCACATTATAATATTCCATCATTTCATTACAAAGCTGCCTCTAAAGCTCAGCAAGGGATATTTCAAACCAAGCAAAGCGGGAGAGTCAGAATGCATGAGGCTGATGGGAAACAAATGGTGGAGCTGGTGATGTCAGTGAAACCATGACATGAGGAGTTTTTTCTCTTTTTCAGTCATCTTTAAAAATGAACATTAAATTTTCACAGCAAGATGTTCAAAACCTGTGTGGCCTCTCCCTGCTCCCTGTAATACTGCCATACCTGCAAGGGATGTGAGGCAGGTGAAGAGCTACCCTTGGTTTTACCCAAGATGAGAACAGTATAGTCTTACCTCCTTTGTTCTTTACTGTTGCAAAATTTATCCTGAATTCAGTGGATATTTGGATTGTTTAGAGAACAGAGGCACAGATCCTCTGTGTCTCTGCATCCTCATCATAAGCAGAGTAAAGAACACTAAGATTTATCTGACTTAAGGGTGTGCATGGAAACTCAATAGAACCACTAGGCTCTTCCCAGGTCATGGGTTAATGGCTCAATTATTCAAGTTTCCCTTTTTCACATGGCTGCAAATTCTACAAACTCCCCCAGGTAGCATCAGCCTTCCCTTGCCACTGTTAGCAAATCAATCCAGGTGAAAAATGTGACTTGGAGCTCCAGGTGGATGCAGCTGGCACAGTTTGGGCTACAGGGATTTGCATTAGCCTAGGAACTGATGTACATCCAATGCTTGTACATAACAGCTGTCTGGTTGCAGAGGAGCTTGTGCCAGTTAAATGGCTGAATTTCCCCAATTTTCCCCAGTTTTGCTTTGCTCTGTGGTTCCTTACAATGAAGAGTCCTCTGGGCTCCTAAAGTCTACGTGCCACAAGCCCAGATGCTTATAAAGTCACTAGGGAAAGGACACTCTGTTCATAAGAAAGCAAGATTTAATCTCTACAATCTACAGTCTAGTTTCTCTAAACACTGAGCAAGAAGCATCTTTTCCATTTAAAATTTCAGCATTTCTGTTTGCTATCAAAACATTTCTGTTTATAGTTTCACTTTAACAGCTAAATTACTCCTAGGCATGGAAATTAATTATCAGCATTTGTTGCATAACAGATTGAAGTGTCTATGCTGGTCTTGTATAAAGGTCCATCTCTAATCACACCTCCCAGTGTAGCAGCTTTCCTTAAGAGCCCAAGAGATTTGGTAACACCTGCAAAATTTGCTTTGAGTTCTTTCTTCAACAAGTGATCTCCTACAGAGGAGAGCATTCCCTCAGTCAGGATTGCAGGAGAGGGATTCCACAGAGGGAATGCAGTTGGATTTTGTCTGGAAGCACAACAGGCAATGCACAAGGCAAGAGTCTTCAGACCTAAATCTTGGAGAACAATGCTTGATGTCTTCGGATCAGTGTCCTGCCAATTTCTTCTACTCTCCGGCATCCTGGAGGAGAATTTGCAGATCAGTTCAAGCCCCTGATTTTCCAACCCACTCTAAGCCTTTTCTTTTTCTGCCTCATAAAAATCTACATTCTGTCACATGAAATTCACCCCTTACCAACCAAAGATTTGCCACTGCTTGTCTATGGATTTATTGCTCTCCTTGTGAAAAAAAATCCCAAAATAACATTTTCACCTAATCTACTCAGTTCCCCATTTACAAGGCAGGGATAACAAGTCTTTTTCCCATTTCTCCACAGACTAACCTGCTTAGATTGCAAACATTCCCCTCATGCAAGCTGCTATAGCATCTTGCCTGGGGCAAATGAAAGCTCTGAGGAAATGAGACTACGGAGAGGAAATGTTGCTGTCCCACCTGTCAGTGCCATTGCCAGGCGAAACTCTTCCTTCAGCATCTGGAGAACTTCTTTTGCTCCTTCTTCACCCTGGGAGATTAGGAGACAATGTGAACTATTATGTGTACGTGTAAGTGCGTAGGTATAGACACGTATACGTGTGCCAAGAAAAGTTTTATGCACAAACATAAATCCTGAGGGTTGGTCGTAGCAAATTTTAGCAAATAGCAAATCAGATGATCTGGATGCCCACAGAGACATCATACACACACTCCTCTGTGCACACAGACACAAATATGTGCATAGAATGAGGCTAAAGAGTGAGTCTAGGGATGTAAAGTCATGCAGCTGAGCTTTTCCTCACTTACTTGATAAGCCAATCCCCAGAGAATAGGTCTCCCAATGAAAACAGCTTTGGCACCAAGAGCCAATGCCTTGAGGACATCCGTGCCTTTTCTTACACCACCATCCAGGAACACCTCCACCTTCCCCTCCACAGCCTCCACAATTTCAGGCAAGACATCAATCTAAAAGAGAGAAACCAGGAACACAGCTTGGCTGCTCCTGAAACCCTGTTTATTTTTTGAGACAATTCTTACACACAGGATCCAAGCTTTACAGCAGCTTAATGAGCAGTTGTGTACCTAAATCTATACCCAAATAACACAGCCTGGAATTGAGAACCAGCAGTGACTTTGCAGGGTAGAAGGTACATGCAAAGGTCAAATTTATTTGGAGAGTCACATAAACAGAATGAGAATCAGCAGGGTCTCACTAAATGGCCGTCTGACCCCATGACACATACCTGACACAAGCCAGTATCTGATTCTTATGCAGAATATACGAAACAGCAGCACTAAGGAAGCCTTTTGGTGGTGTTACCTCCCAAACTTTCAGTCTTCCCTAGTTTGGGGATGAAATTGAATCAGTTCACTTTTTAAATAATCGTCTTTGCTTCCCTGTTTAAATTTCCCATTCATTTATCCTGAGGGCCATCTGAAGAACCCAGAGGCAGGTTATACCTATAGACAAGGAGTGAGAGAAACATGCCTGAAGGAACTTAGAGTTGGCTGAAAAATTTTAATTAATGTATTTTCCCTTTTGAAAATGCATCTAATTATAGGAATGACCATAGAGAAAAACTTCTTAATGTAAGAAAAAAAATAACTTTCCTCTAAGTTTTGAGCAAGGTGGGAAATAATTTCTTTTAATGCATATGTATGTTGCTTTCACTGAGCTCTGCTCATCCCCTTTCTCAACTTATCCCCTACACCAGAGATGCAAGTAAAGGGGGGAAAGTATTTTACTGCTCTCAAGTTACAAGTAAGTAACCAGGGAATTAAGTCATTCCTCTTGCCATGCAAGAGGTCCCAGTGAAAGGATGAGCCTCCTGAATTCAAGCCTGGAGCATTAATTACAGGGCAACTTTTCCTATAAGGCCACCTAAATAGTTCCTATTCATGAAAATCAGGAAAGGAACACCACCAGGAGCCAAGTATTAAGGAGACTGGAAACAGTGTGTGGAAGAGAAAAGACACACAAATTCACATCTTTCAAATACGGATGTAATTAATTTCCTTTCTAATGGATAAAAATGACTAGAAGATGGGGGGGGGGAAATACTTGAAAGTGCAGTTTGTTTTTAGATTTGGATTAAAATTTTCTCAACGTTTGGCACTTGCTGTGATTTTCCCCCTCCCTTTGGTTTTGCTCTCTTGCCAGACATATTTTGGATCTATTTCCATATCCAGAGACCACTTTCTACATCCTGACAAACTGTACCAACATTAAAGTGCTCTAATAACTAAAGCATGATGCAAACCATAATTAAAACATAGATTTCCTCAATGTGTAACTAGACACTAGAAATATTGACCAGCTTGGGTTCAACTCACGATCTGAAACCCCACAAAACTGAAGCAAATTATTATGTTTCTAAATCAGAACCATTTAACGTGATCTGATACAGACACATTATAAAAACAGCATTGTGAAGTGTTGTTCTCTGTACCAGAAATCCAGGGAACACATCAGCTTCAGCAGTTCTCCTCTGCCCTGTGGTGTGGCAATGGAGTAACCCCTAACAAGGAGTTTGCAAATTTCTCTTCTACTGCAGCTCTCAAAAATTAATTTGTATTTCTTGAGCTCTCCCATGTTCCTCAAAATGATGTTTTTAATAACCTTATACATTGTTGCTGTTGAATTACCTCACACACAGGCTTGCCCAAGAGTTTTGAATACTCTCAATGAAATTGGGAATACATTCCCAGGAGGTGACAAGAGGACCTGTTCCCCTCTCCCTTCAGGGAACCATCGTGGAAAACAGGAGGTTTTTCATCATGAACCTATTGGAAATACTCAGAGAGGCACAACTGGGCTTTGATTCTCCTCCCTTTCATTCTCTTTCTATTTGTGCAGCTTTCCCTCACCAAATGAAGCAAGATGAGTGATGACTGGAATTTTGGGGTTTTTCCTTCATCCTGAGCACATACTTTTTCATTTTCCTTTACTTCTTTATTTTTTGCCGACTGAGAAATTCTCAAATCCCTTTCACCTTTGGAAAAGTCATGGGGTAGCACGACAAGGAAAAGGAAAAAGGAAAAACTGTAATTTAACCACTCTCTCCCTTTTCCAAAGGTGAAAATACTTGAAAGGAGAAAAATGGAGAGTTTCATTCTGCCTTTAGCTGTTCCTTAACTGTAATTTTTCAGAAGCCTCCAAAGAATATTAAAAGAGGGAAAACAACCCTAATACAACCTTCAGTGTGCTGCAAATGGCAACGAGGGTTTTTCAAAAACAGAATGAGAAAGAAGAAATTAAAGAGGAGAGTGGAAAAAAATTCTGAAAGGTTTTTCAATTTGATCTACCAAGGAAAGGCTGTGTCTAGCTCAGAGTATATAGAGTGACATACATAGAGCAGTGAAGAGAGGTTATTACTCATGGCTTAAGACACAGAACACTTATTCCAGGTTTTTCCTCCAGTTTCCACATGTTCAGAGAAAGCAAACAAGATGCCAAGAGGCAGAGAAAATTAGAGATTACTGGAGCATATTGGCATCAGTACTCACAGTAGCAGGGACCCCATCAAGCTGTCGTGCTCCATGATTTGACACCAGGATCCCATTTACCCCAATCTTTACAGCTTCTTTGGCATCATCAGCTAGGAAAAAACCCCAAACAGGATGTGTCCTTCCATAAGCGGGAGCTTGTAGACACCACAATCAGGGAATCACTAAAGAAAACATTGTCAGCTCATGCAAAGCCACCTTAGGGCTTCAGCCTTCCAAAGCCTCACCTCAACAGAGACAAAGGTTTTATCTTTAAGTAATAAGAGCAGAAAAGTAGTTTGAAATGTTGGAGCAGAACATTTTATCCCTTTGGATCAGCAACCACTTTGGTTGCTAGCCTTTATTTTCTCTATTATGTTCCAGAACTCAATTTTGTCCCACTGCAAAATCACTGGCATGATCATATTAAGGGTGGTATTGGTGACAACACCAGGCACTTATTTAAACAACTGCTTCCACAAACACCTTCACTGGAGGGTTTCTAACAGTGCAGGAGGAAGTGACAGCTCTTCCTTTGCCTTGTCCCGGGAAGCAGCAGAGCTACGCACCCCTGAGGATCCCTTTCAGCACGATGGGCAGTGAGGTCAGCCCCCGCAGCCACTTGATGTCCTCCCAGTTGACGCTGGCATCGATGGCCTCAGCAACGTACACAGCCAGCCCGCTATTTTCTCCAAAGTCTTTCCCTGAGGAGAATGCCAGGTCGCTGCTGGAGAAGTTTTTTAATCTAAAGTGACAGAAGACACAGAAAAATAGTCTGAGGAAGATTCACTGTAGCCACAATCAGTCCCAAATGGCAGAATTCAATATACCTGAGTTAAAGCTTTGCTGCACTGCAGGGCAGGAGCAAAACCAGCCGGTCCCAGCATGTCAGATCCCAGTCCTCAGGGAGCCAAAACCTTTGGCTGACAAAGTATTTGATAATCAACATAAGCACTGGATCTTTGGTGTCCCTTGCAACCCAAGCCTTTCTATCTTACTGTAACACTGGGGCAAGTTTCTCTGGCCCAAGGTAACAGTCCTGCTTTAGCAAAAGAAATATGGTTGGGTTTTGTTGTTTTTCAAATCTGGGGCATTCTGTTATGAGAGGAATAGGGGATCAAGGAGGTGGAGAGGAGAAGGAGGAAATGAAGTTTTCTTAAGCTCCATGAAATAGATGGATGTGCATGAAGCCCTGCAAAGAATTCAGAATTTTCATCTGTCCAATAAGGCCAAAAGCCAGCCTGTTTACCTTGTGTCCCTTTTGTACATTTCCTTGTAAAATGTAGGGAGCAAAGGAAGCAGATGTGAAAGCATTAGCTGTTATTTAGGTTTTTCAGAACAAAATCTCACAGGTTCTAGCACATCCATGTCCCAGCTGCCCTGCTCTTCTGAAACTGTGTCCTGTTCCACATTGGGCTATTTAATACTCACATTTCACATTTTGGGAAGTGCATGAGTGTTTTTGCATGGAACCTGGCTGGTTTCACTGCTGATTTCATGCCTGCAACAAGCAACATTTCACATGGCTTCTCTGTTCAGCTCCAGGCCCAGAAGCAAACAAGAAAGGAGCGGGCTCTCAGCAAGATCCAGCTTTTCAGCTGTTGGTTTGTGGAGGGTGGGGTGCCCAGAGGAAAACAGAACCATGGATAAGATTATATAAATAACTGTTGTTTTTCTTGGCCTGGGAAATGCAGATCAACACTTGGATGAATGTTGCCTTACATACATTTCAGAGCACAATGGCACCTTGTTGTTGCTTTGAAACTTTGTTGAAAACCCGAAGCCAAGAAAAAGTTATCACATAAATGAGCGGAGCCCCGCGCTAGGAGAGTTTCACCGCGGCCTCTGCAACAAAGCGCTGCCCAAGCGGCGCTCAGGAATCTGCAGTGATTAATTGGAACCTTTAAGGATTACTCCAATTTCATGTGATTTCATACAGTTCACTCGAAACTTTGTTATACTTGGGCAGGTGGGGTCAAAGTGCTTTCTTTCTCCCGCTTTCCTCAAATGTCTTTGGGTTATTGGATTCAAAAACTCCTCAACCCCAAGCCTTAAAATTCTATTGCCTCTAAAAAATAAGCTTTTTAAATAATTGTTTAATTTTATCTTTTAGAGCAAAAGGTCAGTGTATATTGATAATATGTCAAACACTGATCTCTAGCACGATTACAACACAGGGCTTATCGGTGTGGTGGTACATTTTCATATTGGATGCTTTAGGGCTTTTTTGCTTTCTGGTGCTTTCCTCCTAAAAGTGTACTTTAACACAGAAATCAGGGTAGAGTTCAGGTTGCTCTGCCAACTTTCATCTCTTAGTTGCAAGTACAAATGCATGGGGGAGAGCCAACACCCCAAGCTCTGGAGGAGTTTTTGCCAGTGAGGTAGAGAATCAGATTCACTGCAGAGCCCCGTGGCTTCTCTTCCTTTTGAATGGTATGGAAATTGAGAAAAACCTCGAGATGCGATTCTTGCTAAGTACATGTTACATACAATGTGTGCATAATATAACACAACAGTCTTTGGAGACATAGGAAGAACAATTCAATTTCATCGATAATATTCAAAACCAGCTTTCACCCAGAACTCACCTCAAAGTTTATCTGCTTCAAAATACATTATGCTGTCTTTTATTTTTATTTTTCTTTCTCTCTCTGTTTCTCCATTTTTGTGTTCATTTTCATGCTCTAAATAATTCCAGCATTTACCATGGTAGGCTGTGGTTGTTACCAAGGCCCATGTGCAACAACCTCACAAGATTTTTAGCTTCAAGTCCTGGATATTCCATCAAGCAAATATTCTTCCAGCAAGTCTTTGGCTGCTAGAACTGAGCCAGAACTTCAGCATATGTTTATCAGGGGAGTCTCTACAGTCTATCAATTCATACTTACAAAAGGGCAAGCAAATCAGCACCCTTAAACACCATTGTAAGGTTAAAATTCTGGTTTAACTCTGCTTAAAACTGAATTCCTCATTGGCGCTGCAGTGGGGAGGAACTAGAATTAGTGCTGGTCAATCATGATGCCAGAAATTCTGAGACACAGAAAATGTCCCAAAATACACTTTGGGGTAACAATTGCCCTCATGGAGAATTTAGAAAGACTGATATCCACATGTTTCTGTATTTGAGTAAAAGAAGAGTTGAAGCTGCTCAAAAAGGAGCTCTGCAGTTGATAGCAACGTGGCCCTGGGCCCAGAGCAACGTCATAGGACAACACAGAAGGAAGCAGAACATCTTTTGGAAGGGAGTTTTGGCCCACTAGGTTCAGGGCCCTTTTGGAGCCCAGCCACTTCTGCTGCTGGATCCCAGCTCAACATCAGAGCAGACCATTCCGGGCTGTGCCCAGCTGAGGTTTGAAGATAGCCAAGAATTCATTGACAGGTGGATAAGGAAATGTCCCTCATCTCTTCCTTCAGCAGCCTGCAGCCTCACATTGCCTGGCACCGCACCTTTTACAGTGTGCAAACAGCCAGGAAAGCTTCACTTTGACCCAAAGCAGCTCCCAGCCCAAGCACAGCACGAGATACACGCACAGCTCCGCAGAGCTGTTGCCCAGGACAGAGCCCTGGTGGTGCCCAGGGCCCTGGCACGGTCCCACAGCCGGCAGCAGAGGTACCTGAGGTGCGGCGGAAGCTGGAACTTGTTGCGCACGTCGGCGACGCGCCGGCCGAGGTACGGGGTGTCCACGGTGACGAAGATCCCTCTGTAGCCGGCTCTCTCCGCGCGCCTCACCAGCGACTCCGTGACCTCCCGGTCCTTGTACACGTACAGCTGCAGCCAGCGAAGGCCGGCCGGAGCTGCCTCAGCCACCTCCTCGATGGACGAGGTGGCCCAGGAGCTCAGCATCATCCCTGTCCCCACGGCCTGGCAGGCTGGAGGAGCACAAAGTGAGATTTTCCAAACAGGAGCATTAAAATAATGCATTTAAGGCTTCCAACTTTTCAAACGTTGCCACGTTGCCTCCCAAAAATCACCGTCCGCACACGCGGCTGCCAACGCAGGCTGCACCGGCTAACCTCACACAGATATGTTTTTATGAATCTATCACTTATTCTTCTTGGAGTAATCTGTCACTTATTGTAAAATAAAGGAAAACATGCCGTAAAACTCAAAAATATTATAGAAAGCCTTGCTTTCCTTGGTCTACCACAGTATGCATATTTTTAATGTAAATGGACCTCTGTTTCAAGACGTCATCCCCAGCCCATGGAGGAATTAAAAAGTGGTCTTTATGACAACATTTTATTAAATAAGGATTACAAGCCTCTTGGAGTGGAAACTTATGAACAGCTTATTCAAACAAATTGGTTACACCCTCCCAGGGCCACCAGCTAGTTTTCCCTCACTGGAAATACAGCAGCAATCACTCAAACCTCTCTGGTTCGTAACCATTCTGTTCCTCTCCTTTAAACTACTGGACATAGTTCCCTCTGTATCGGGAATGCACGGGAGGGTTGTGAACCCAGGAATTGTGAAACCCTCACATCAGATAAGGGAGAAATGTAAATGTTTCATCTGCCTTTAGGTATGCATTTATTTCCATTTTTTCATTTTATTCCCAAGTCTACCTCTATAGCCCTATGGTTGCAAAAGCAAAAAATTTGGCCAGCAACTGCACAACAAAACATTTTTGGTGAAGAGAAGATATAAGTCACAATATATCACCACATCCTTTCAACTTAGCTGCATACGTAGCAACAGAGTAAATAGTGTTTTTCTCTTATTTGAAGCAGTTTGGTTCAATGAGAGTTCAGCCATCCCAAACGGGGTTCTGGAATTTTCATGCAGGCATGCTCACAAAATTCCCCTCGTCTCTCCTGTAAAGTTCGCAGCTCTCTAGTGAAGCACCAGCTCAACACACATAGTTTAGATCTCTCAGGCAAATCCAAAGTTCACAGACAAAATTTTTCAAAGTTTTAGAAATTCCCAGTTCCAGTTTTGGTCGCTCTATTTCTGATCTTGATAATTTTAAAGCTTATTTTGACAATTTTCTAGACTTCTAAAACCATGAGATACAGAGGCCTGCAGTGCTGCAAGGTTTGGTTGGGGTTTTTTTCCACCTCAAATTAGGTTTCTCTAAAAATACACTCCCACTTCTCACACATTTAGGTGCAGCTGAAGAAAACAGAAGCAATTAATTTCCTCTAACAACCACATTTTACTACTTCACTTTTGGGGTGCTGCAAATTATTTATTATTTCAAATCAGTCCTACTACAGCCATATTCCCACAGGATGCTCTTGCTGCAATATGTGACATTTACCAGAGTTTAAGCATGAGATGCTTTTGTAAACCAGCCTTTCCTCTTGCCATTTCATGATTGCTTTTAGTTGTTTGGCTTTTTATGTGGTTTTTTTTCCAGGTCTTCTTTTAATCCTGAGCATTGCCCAAAGGACACATTCACTCTTGTACACCCTGCAGGCTCCTGTTGGGCTCCACGACAGTGCAGAGAGAACAGCAGTAGCCACACACGGGAAGCTGGGGAAATCCATGGAATCACAGAATGGTAAAGAGTCTCTTCCTCATCTCTAATCCAAACCTGCCCTCTGGCAGTTTAAAGCCATTCACTCTTGGGGAACTCAACTGAAGTATTTTATGTAGCAACAAATGGGATAGGACGCACTTGGGAGCTCCAGTGGGGAACAGAGCAGGGACCTTTCTTAGCCCTTTTCTCATCCTGAAGCCTCAGAGCATCCTCCCTCCCTCTGATGGGGCATCACTTCATTACGTGGTTTGGGAAGGATATGGAATTTGTCCCTGTGGGCAGCTCAGAGGGAGAATACTTCAGGGAGGGCACTGGAGAGGAGCCCAGTTCAAGCTTGCAGATTTTGTCAGGGTTACCTTGTATGGGAATGGGAACTCACTTTTTCCCTCTAGCTGGGCAAATTCCCATCATTTCCCTTTTAGGGGCATTCCAAAGCCCAGCAGTCACACTGCCCCCACTGCAGGCATTTTTTCCTGAATCCACCAGTGAATCCACTGTCCCCAAGCTAAGGGCCAGAGGACATTCCATGGGATCAACACGGTGTCCTTTTGGCACAGTGGTATTTCTCAGGAGGAGCAGCTGTGTTCTTGGAGCTGCATCTCCCAAGGAACAGAGCTGTTTAAAGAACTTCACATTACTCTCTTGACAAACCACATTTGGCTGAGAGATCCCTGTCAGCCTCTCTTCCCTCAGCCCTTGCAAAACCCTGTGTGTGAGCGGTGCCTGCCCTCCTCTCGTTGACACAACGCGTTTTGTCAGCTGTGCAGGAAGGCTGGAGGGAAGGGACAGGAGGCCAAAACGGATCTGGGATCTGCCTGGCATGCCAGGCTGCCTGGGCACACTTGCAGCACGAAGTCCCCTGGCCATGCCACTCTCCAGGAGGAATCCAGGCCAGGGCAGCCCAGGCCATGTTGTCCCATGTGAATGCTGTCCCCTCCTTGACTCTGGATTGACATTCATTTGCATATCTCAAAATTAACCTCAAGTTTGATCACCACGTGGGTAATGGGTGTTTTCACTGCTGTTTTCACTGTGGCTGAGCACAAAATATAATAAATGGCCGAATGCCTCCTTCCCAGTCACAGCCATGTCTAATGGGCACAAGAAACCCAAACTTCATTGCTCTGCATCACAGAGAGAAAAAGCACGGTAGCAGCCTGTTAAGAGCCAAAGGAACAAAGGTGTTGCTCCCTCTCTATTGGGAATGACAGAGCTGCCAGAAACTCAGCTGAAACAGGGGTGGAAAACAGCTTTCCAGTCAATATTCCTGTTCTCCATTTGGCAAAGCAAACGATGCAGTCACGTCGCAGGTGATGGTGAAACCCTTCCTGCGTCAGCAGCAGCCTGGAGAGCGGCTTGAGTGCAGCTGCAGAGGGCAAACACAAAAACTTCAGCCCTGAGAAACTATCAGTGACAGTTCTCAAAAGACCTGGCCAAGAAATTTGATTTTCAGCCATTCATGGAGAAGCCAGGCACTGGAGTTTAAACTATACAGTAAGTGCAATATGGAATAAGCAGGAATATAAACACAAGTCTCAATAAAATAGTGCTACAAATCTGTTTGATTAATTAAATTAAGTAAACTAAAGTTGCAAAAGGTTGAAAAAAACTGCTATTTCTTGCTGAGCAGCTGGATGGTGCACAAGATTCTGAGTCAGTGTACTAGAGGTGGGTCCTGTTGACACGGGGATCATGTTGGTTTGCAATAACTGCATGAAGTCAGGGTGGCAAATGAATGCCTTGGCATGGAGGAACAGTGAATCTGCTGATGGACAAGCAAGAAAAAAGATCCCAGAGAATCAGAAGGGTTCTATTGAAAAGTGTTTAGAGAAAAACCTTTTGCACTTTAGTGGCTAAGATTATTCATCAAATTTGGCAAATATTTTTAGTTAAAGAGGTTGAAATTGGAATGGGAAGGATGAGAAAAAAACACCTAAGTCAAAATGTCATGTGTTGATCTTTTCAAAATGGAAATGTTTTCTCCTGAGCTGACACTTTTGTTTCAAAACAGAACTATAGCTAAAAGCATTAGCCAGTAGGAAAATGAAATAAAACATTATGTTTTGGATCAAATGAAACATTTCAGTTAATCCAAAACAATTTTCCTCCCAATTTTTCAGTTTCTACTGAACAGAAAATCCATTCTTTGGAAAATTGCCACATACACTGATGAGCTACAACTAAAATGCCAGGGAATATACTTGAAGGAAGACCTAGAAAAACTGGGACAACTGCCAAGGTGCATGAAATTGTTTCAAGGACAAGAGAGCTTTCTCTGCAAGGAAGGACTCCTTGCTACATTCAGACGTGTCAGAGAAAACTGAGGACCAACCTTAAAAACCTGCATAGATTTTTTTTATAAATTAATTTATTATTTTAAAGTCTAGCTAACAGGAGTACAAGTAAATCCAACACCTGGATTTGAGGCTGTGGAAGGTTTGCCCATGACTGCAGTTCATTCTGCTCAGAGTGGGGTCACCTAACCTTTGGATTAACTTACATGGTGTTGTCTGGCCTGGCACCAGCAGCTCCTAAAATGACAGCTGGTTGTTTTTTCTATGGAAGATTCTTTACCCATGCAAAAGAACTGCCCACAAAGGGGTGTTTCAGGTGAGCTGACAGAGCCTGTCCTGCTCTGGGAAGGTGCACCCTCCTCCCCACCACCTTGGTTACTGCAGGAGAGCATCCCTCAGGAAGCAGCAGCCCCCAAAACCCTGAGAAGCCCCAGAGCAAGGGGCTGTGAGGGCAGGGAGTTCTAAGGGACACCATGATGTGCCCTTGTCCCTAGAGGGGACATTTACCCTACAACACGTGGGCAAAGCTGCCGGGAGAGCAGAGCAGTTCCAAGCACCACGCTGTCACTCCAGGAAATTGTCCAGGAAATTGCTCGAGCATTGTTCTCCAAACACCCTGAGTTGAGGGAAGGAGCTGTCGGTGCTCTCTTCATCCCCCTGCTCTGCAGGGCAGCGTGGTGTGAGCCAGGATTATCTCTTGGGGTTCAAGGCCAGCCAGGCAGACTCGTGGCACACAGAGAGGCTCCTTTGGGAGCTGCTCACACCTGAGCCAAAAAAAGCCAGGCTTATGGAGCATGCCAGGCTTTGTGGGACTATGGATCAGACTTCCTTGGCTTGTGCAAACTGGTGCAGCTGAAGCAGAAGACGAATTAAAGCAACTAAGTTTGCTCACTTAAACTCTGTGCTACCTCTGGAATAGAAGAGAAGTTGGATGTGGCAAACCTCCTGATCCTGAGTGTCCAAGGTTTAAGAGAACCTTTAAGCTAAATGTGTACTTTACAGCTAATTTCTGTCATCTTATAAGGTCAAACCAAAAGCTTGGCATTGAGTGCCCCGCTCCACCTCTAACAGCACAAAACCAAAGCCTTTTTTTTCTCCCCCAAATGCCAATGCAATACAGAGGGTGTGATTTTAATACTACCCTCCTTTGAAAGCAATGAAGAATTCACCAGCTCCAATGGATAAGTTTATTGAACCACACATTCCAACTAGTGCCAGTACACTGAGCTGTCCCAGCTTGAAAACCCAGGAACATTAAATGCAATAATCACGTGTTAAAGTTTGAAACTGTGCTACTCAGCCTTATTATTCCACTCAACTTTGTGTGCCATTGTGGATTTACGTCTTAAAATGTGGCTGGGCTGCAGCATCAGCGTGAATCTTTGCTGAGAAACATTCTGAATTTTGTGTTGCAAATCTCGCTCTCACCATTGCATTAATATGTTTGCACTTAGTGTTTCAGAGTTTCCTCCCGGCACAAGCTGGCCCAGAACAAATCCGCAGGAGCTGCCAAAGGATGGGACAGCACCGAGGAGCTTCCCAAGCCCATCCGAGGTGCTGGAGCGCCATCGCGTGGGGTGCGCCGGCATTCACAAACAGGGAAAACAGCGACGGCTTCCTAACAAAGCTCTTGGGAAGGGGAAAACCGCGGCCCCAAACACGCTGCCACACTGGAGAGGTGTGTTTTTCAAAGATAACGCTGGAGCTGTGCTGTAACCCACCCCCGCGCACATCACAGCGATGAGAACTGAGAGCAGCTCCCGCTGCAGGGCTGAGAACTCGACTCACTTGACACCAGGATCTGCTACACTGGCCATGGAAACACTATTAGATAAAAAACCCAACCATGCACAGGATTTTTTTTTTTTAAATATCAGCTGTTTAGGTTTTTTGCCCTTTTACTTTCATCACTGAAGCACTGAAATGCACAGCCCACACCTCCTCCTCAGATTTGGTGCCATTCTTTAGCTGGGGTTGAAGAAGCAGGTGACAATTCCCCATCTGAATTCTGGTTAATATCCTTTCAGGCTGCAGCCTCTGTGCTGGCAACATCTTTGTGCAGCTTCTAGCCCAGAGGGGCCCTTATCTCACTGCTTCCCTGGGAAGCTCTCAAAGAGCTCTCTTCAAAGCAAGGATTGTTCCCAGGCAAACAAAGGCCTCAGCATTTCTAAAGTCAATTCTCTAACAGGAAGAGCATTGCTGTGACAGTGTTTATAGTTACATAGAATGTATAGGTAGGCAGATGGATGTTTTCAATTTTATATGTGAAAAATTATTCCCCTCTTGCATCCTTCATTTCCCTCCATTTCACAGAGAGAGAAACCACACTCAGGCGAGTGAAAGGGTAAAAAACAAAGGCAAGAATCAGCCTGGTTACCCTGAGCAGGAGCTGAAACCCACAGAGGAGCAAGGCACCCAGCTGGGATGGCCAGGCAGCAGGCACAGCACTGCCCTGTCCCTCCCCACCCAGGGCTCACCTCTGGCAGTCGCCGTCTCTCCGTGGGGGTGAGCCATGCGCTGCATTGCAGTGGCAGCCACGCACACGGGCACTGTGACCCTCTGGCCCAGAACTGAGGTGGACAGGTCCATCACCGACACGTCCCTGAGCACCCGGGGGTACAGCTTCCACCTGGCACACACACAGATAAACTTAATTTCAAATAGCTGCAGCGTGGGGGGAATTTACAGTTCCCAATGGGTAAGAGGAGGTTTTCCTGCTGTCACATGGTGGAAGCTGTGTTGGGGCTGGAACAGAATCCCACTGTGTCACCTAGAGCTGCAGCAAAACTCCTGCAGAGCACAAAACCTTGAGGGAGCAGGCAAGGAAGGACCAAAGAGCAGCGAGGGTGAAAGATGCAAAGACCTCTTGAACATTTTTGGGCTGGTATTGTTTGAAAGACAGGAGCTGTAAAACAATGAGGTTCATGATGAGTCTAAGCCTTCTGAAAGCCTTGGGGCAGAACTGGGTGCCAGATGCTGCCTGCAAATGGGAAAAGTCATCAGCCACCCTCAGTTATCCCATTGATGGATTAGGGAACCAAAAGACATGGGATTTTTGGATAACCAAGCCTGACCTGTGTGCTTGGAACTCCCTTTTCCAAACCAAGAGCAAACTAGACCACACTTAATCTGAAATTACAGTTTACTGCAGCCAGGCTGGACACCACATGTCTGCACACACAGAAATGTACCTTTTTTTCAACCCCCACAAAACAGCATCAAAAGATCATAATCCCTGTGATGGGGTTGCATTCCTGGGGATACCTGTGCCTTGGGACTTTTCCCCAGGTGCTATCACAGCACTATCACCACTAGAAGCCACAAGAGGAGGTGCAACACTTGGGGCTGCCTCTCATGAGCTCAGCCAGGCCAAAGCTCTACTCCCTGCAAGCACTGACCTCTCACTGAGGCCTCCCACCCTCCCTCGGGCTCCCATGGCTCCTGAACTGTAATTACAGAGAAGAATTAAAAAATGTATGGTCTAATACTGCTTAACTTGAGCAACTGCTCAGCACCAGAATGCTCAAGCTGATAATATTTTAGCTACCAGCACGGAGAGAGAACCAGAGCCACTGCTACCCTCTGACAGGGAGTAGGGGTGAGCTTGAGCTTGTGTATTAAAATTACAATCCAGGGGAAAAAAACCCAAAATTTCTGTTTTATAGAAAGATCAGGAGATGTTTCCCCAAAAAGCCTAGGGCAGAGCGTGGCAGAGACCCACCTTTCTGAAGGCCTGGAGCTTGGGGCTGTGCCAGCTCCCCAGGCAGTGCTCCCCAGGGAGGAGAAGGACAGTTATGATGCTTGGAAGGAGATGTGTGGCTGTGGAAGTCAGCTGTGCTGCTCAGTGCCAAGACACACACGGCAGGAACATCTCCTCACACTTGTTTTCATGCCATTGTAAGTTTGTTATTTTTCAGGGGAGGATGGGCTCAGGGTGGGACAAAGAAAACATGACTTCTTTCTCCCCATTTTTTTCCTAATTCCTCATTCCGAAGGCTTCCACTCTGAGGCATCTTTTCCCAGCAAAGAAAACAAAAATCCCTTTGTAACCTTGCTCATTTATACAATCAAACCCAAAAGCATAAAGGATGTGAAGCATCCCCCTCTTCCCCAGGCTCCTGGTTTCTGTGACCTGTCAGATTGTTACCTGCCACTGCCATCTCACAGCCAGCCTCTGAGGGTCAGTCCTGAGGTACAACAAACATCCCTGGTGCTTTTAGCTGGGAAGAGGAACAGGAGGAGCCAAAATCCTCCCAGCAGTGCATGCAAATGAAAAATGAAAAGAAAAATGATGCAGTCACAAGCAGAGATTCCTTATCAGGTCACATCCTCTCAACCAACATCCAGGCAGTGCTCCTGAAACAGAACTGACTTGTCCCACAAAAACACCAAACAGGTTCACTACCTGAGGATCATCATCCTTCAATAAAAACTGATTGCTTGGGAAACTCAGGTGTTTCCAGCTCTGAGTTTGACAGATACTTGAAAGCAGGCATTGTCTGGCCAGGGAAATGCCCTTAACAGCAGCAAGGAACCCTCACAGGCAGCGTTTCCCAGTCACCAGAGCACGCATTCATTCAGCTGCCACACAGCACCTGCTTCCTCCAAGTCTCTCAGTGAAATATTTCCTGCATATTTTAGAAAAAAAAATTGGATTTTTTTTTAAAAAAAATTTAATTCATCACCTCCTCATCACCCACATCTTTTTTCAGCCAAGTCCACACTCGTGTGCTGCAATCAGCAACTGAGAGTGAATGCATCCTTCTTCCCAGCTGGAAGCGGGAGATGCCGCAGTGGGGAAGGCAGCGAGCACTCCCAATTTAGGCAACTCCAGCTAAAAGCTGTTCTGAAGGAAAGATTAAAGGAAGGAAGGAGGATTAATCTTTTGGGTTTTTTCCTTTTTTCTCCATGCTCAAAAAACACTCTGATTGTAAGTTACCTTGCAGTTGGGTAAGAGGGAAGCACTGTCTGCTTTCAGCTGAGAAAAACATTGGAATTTTCAAACTGCACCATATTTTCAAGCAGCTCCTCTTGTTCCTCTGCTGAGTTGTCCCAAATCCCCTCATGTTGTAAGGCAAGAAGCACATTTAGGAAAAAGACACTTTGCTTAGGCCAAGCCTCCATCCTAAACCCAACCCAGCTTCCTGCCCTTCTCCCTCCTACAGTTCCCTTCAGAAGGAGCAGGGGCTGGTGCTGTGCCAGGCTAAGCAACAGCCGCTTTTCCTTGGGGAAAATTATCTTCCATCCCAGCACATCTTGCCATCCACACTCTTTTCCTGGTGCACTGGGAATCCCAGGTGAAAGACATCACAGCAACATACCTGAATTATTCCAAGCATTCCTTTTCTCCCCCTAAACTTCCCAAACTTGTCTGACCATGTCCCACTCTCAGCCTTGCTTTTTTAACCAGTGTTTAAATTATTTCTGTGGCCATTTTAATGTCTTTAATTGCTATAAGGTAACACCACGTTTGCAGAAATTGCATCATCTGCATTGATGCTGGCACTGCTGAAGCAGCAGCTGCTGTTCCTTGCACACAACAGAACAAGGCAGCTTCTCCCAAGGCCTGCAGGAATTCCGTGGCAGGGTGGATTAGCAGGAGCCTGCTCCTACACACACCAACATCCCCCTCCTTGGCATGCCGAGAGGGGAGACTCCAGATTGATTTCCTGAATGCCATCGAGCTAAAGGTGTCCTGACCTTGTCACAAACATCTCTTCTCCATTCAGGCCTCTTGCTTCTGTGACAACTTGAGAGGGGATTCCAGCTCCAGATGGGGCTGGGAGGACACTCAGCATTCCGGGATGCAGAGCAAAGCCAAGGTGAAGGCAGGCAGAGACCCCAGGGAATGACATATGCTCTGCCATCCCAAATCATCCTTTCTGGCCTTAATGCCTCACTTCTGCCAGGGCCATTTGAGAACTATGAATAAGAAATACTTATCTGGCCTCAGCAGGAACACACTGATATCAACATCTGAGTGCTGGTTCTTCCCTCAGTCCCAGAAGAGCTGGGGGAGAGTTGCTGTGCCTGAAACTTATCTTAAACACTGTCCTTGCAGAGGCAGTTTGTACCCTGATATGTGATTACACAAAGTACCTCAAGGTCAAAAGGCCAAGAGATTCATTTGATAATCCAATGAGTATGAATTGTGCTGCTCCCAAAATTGCATGGAGTGTTCCAAAGATACTGCAGGATCCAGCAACACAAACATCCATTAGGGTTAGTTCTTAATAACAATAGGAGTATTAGTCCTTCATAAGAACATCTATTTGTTTCTCCAGAAATGAAACCATTTGTTTGCCAAAAAAATAATAACTCAGATGAGCCCAGAACTGCTTTTCCACCCTCACACCTCACCTGACTACTCCTGCACCATAAAGGTACAGGCTAAAAGTTCCTGCTTCTGGTTCCGTTTTCTGCTTTCTCTTCCATTTGAACTTATAAATATTAAATAAACTGCAAACTTTTAAATACTTTTACTTGCAGACTGAACCCTGCAACTAAGCTTCTGACAGGGGAAATCAATGGGAAATGAAGCTGAACATACTCCTATATTTCACAAAACTATCTGACTTGGTGACCTTTGTGCCTCAGGGGTGTAAAGTCCATTTGACTTTATATTTACCCCCAAGCTGCAGTCAGAAACAGGCAGAAACAGCAGGACTGTGTGAGGGTCAGAGTGAGCAGCACTTCCCCATCTCTAACAGCTGGGCCATGCTTCTCCCAACAGCATCCAAGAGAAAAAGAAAGGTTTTTCAAAGCCCTTTGTGTCAAATTGGTCTTATAAACCAAAATATTACAAAGTCTTTATAGCAGGTTCTACCTTTTAGAGATGTATTCTGAAGAAGCCATTGCAAATATGATCTAAGGACTGTTAATGGCAGCATGTGCTGAGAAAATGGGATCTTGTTTTTCTTCAGATAAATATAAAGGGAGGGAGAGCAAAGAGAAACATCTCCCAGTCCCTTCATCCCTGAGGGGCAGGGACTCAGCATTAAGGGACTTTCAACCACAGCAAATCTCTTTGATTTCTTTTAATGTCTCAGGCCATTCAAGGCACCGCTAATGAACATCTCCTTTAGTCCCAGGCTGCCTGCAAACATCACAGTTTTGAACACCTAAAACTGGAGGGTTTACTGAAAATCTGACAGAAGATCCAGGAAAGATGAGGTAAGCCTGAACCCCACAGGCAACCAGCCCAGTGTAAGGGGGTCTCTTATCAGAGGAATCCATCCCTGTGCAGGAAACAGCTTCAGAGCAGAGCTGCCCTTATCTCCCAGCTCTGCTGATGCCAGCACAGCAAGGGACGTGCCCAGCTCTTTGTTAGCCTGTCTCTGGCAGCTTTAGATCCCACCTCATCATGATTAGCTTCAGCAGTTCCAAGTAGAACATTCACTGGTCCCAGAGTTTATTACCTACAAGTACTTCCTTGAGTGTTCTTTCCTTAATGTCTCATTTTGGTTTTATGAGGGCAAGTAGCATCAGAGCATCTGGATGCATTAAAAAAAGTACAGTAAAAATCAGGTGAGTGCTACTCCATCCCCTCCTGCTCCTATTCACTCCTCAGGGCAATCTTTTTTGTGTTTGTGCTTGTGTTTGAGCAGGGAAACTTCTGTGATGGCAGCTTCTGCATGGAGCTAGGAGGTCTGGAATAAGCAGTGGAGGTGAGTTGTCTTCTCTTAACATTATAAAGCTTTTCTATGTGTGTCCTTAAAATTAAGGTTATAGGCCCATTTCTGACCTTTGAGATCCTGCTAAATGAATTATCACAGAGTTTTCTACAACCTTCAACTCGCATCAGACTTCCAGCTGAATGGCCCATAGACACAGTGAGTAGGATTGCAGAAAAGCAAAGCAGGGAGGGAAAAAGACTGAGGATAAAACAGAAAATCGTGGTTTGGTTTGTTAAACTCAGAGGAACTAAAGACAAAGCCTTTGCAAAGGCAAGTGCAGGGGGTTAAATGTCTGCATCAACACAGCCCCTGAAGGAAAGCGGTGTCAGCAGCTGTTTCAGCAGCTTCACTGGGCTCAGCTGGGCTGAGGGGAGCAGCCTCCAGCTGCCTCCTTCTTTCTGCCCTGCTCAGGGATATTTAGGAGTAGGGAACCAACTGATGTGATGGCAGTTGTGACACTTCCACCGAATCCCACAGCAAGTGCCCACTGACTTTGTGTTGACTTTGTCCTTCTGAGGCTAAGGGTGACCTGAGCCCAAGTTTTGACAACAGTTCAGGAGGTCAGTCTAGGTCAAAACTGGTTTAGAACTGTTCCCAGCATTTACAGTATCTCCTGGTAAAGGGCTGACCTCCTGCTGGAATCCCTTGAGCACAGCTGGGCCGCCCAGGACTGAGCCCTGGATTTCCCAGCTCACTCCAGAGCTGGGAAATGCAGCTCCTTCCTGCAGGGCCCTGTGGCTCTCATCTGGGAAGGCTGTGGAACTAAATCAGTTTGGGAGAACTAAGGAAAAGGTAAAACTTACTAAGGACCTAAAAAGTACAACCCCACCCCAAGAACCCCTTGCAGGCACTATAACCTGAAACGAAGAAGTTTCAGTTTCATTAGCTGATTAAATATTGGAGCTGAAGGACTCTGGAGAGAATTTCTGATAACAAAAGAACCCAAATGCAGGCAAAGATTAAAAGGTGCTAATGGATTTTAGGGACTGCTTTTTGACAGAGTATGTTAGGTGGAGGAGTGAAAGGGGAGAGAGAGTTATCCTGAAAATCAGTTCTTTCAGAGTCTTTTTGCTAAAATAGAAAGAAGTTGCAGAGTTTTGAAGAAAAAATAGGAAGAAGTTGCGGAACTGAGTTTTGTCACAGAGAAAAATCTAAAATTGCACCACATCTACCAATAAAGAAGAACTTACACCCCCTGCCTCCCACCCCAGCCTTCAATCATCCTCCTACCTGGAAAACGCTGCGACATTATCAGCCAGTGTTTCCTGGTCATCCGCCCCAGATCGGTAATAATCGTACACGGATTTGGGCAGAAAGGTTTTAGCATACTCCTCAAAATCTGCAATGCACACTGGCTTGCCAGACATGTTTGCCAGATCTCACTGGGTTACTTTGTTCCCACTTCCCACTCTTTTAAACTCCGGAGTTTTGCCTGTAAATCATTAATATGGGACTTCATCAGGATTCAATTTGTCTACATTCTCCCCCCCAAAAAAATAAATACAGCAACTTCTTGTGTCATCCTGGACTTCAGCACCATCTTTTAGTTCATATGGTCAAGGCCAACCTAGAACATAACAGAATAAAATATGGTAAAAAGAGAGAAAATGATTAAGCAAGTTAAGAAATATGTAGTTAAACCTCCAATGACAGGAATGTACATTTCCCTCTGTCATCCAAAATATCCAGGAGACTGAAAGCAGAGTTTTCTCACACCCAAAAAGCCAAAATCTTGATTTAGATGATTTCTAAAAGCAGGTCCCAGCCTGCACATTTAGGGTAGCACCTAATACAGGTGAGATTGCAGTTATTTCCATTAGAATCCTGGATACTGAGGCCAGATGCAGAGACCCAGCTTCCAGACATCCTTGGGCAAACAGCTCCTGATTTTCAGGTAATTCCACCTCCACAACCCAAAGGGGTCTCGTTATTCTGAAAATGTTAAGAGTCAGATGCACCCATCAGCTGGAAATAAAAATATCTTACCAAAGAGACAACCCTCATCCAAAGTGTAACAGACTTGGCTAAAATTTCTTAAGTTCTCCTTGTTTTAAATTTTAAAAAATATGCAGAGTTTGCAACAGGTTTGTAGTAACTGTTTGACAGGGAAATTAAGAGTATATCATGTGTATATAATTCAGTTTTTCAGCTGCAGACTGCACATTAATATCAATTTACACACAATTACACCATGAGGCATTTGTTACTTATCAGTGTCAGAAACAATTCAAATGCAAACTGCTTTAACCTTGGCATTTCAGTGCGCTTGCAGCAAAAAACTGGGGACATGTCTGCTTGCATTTATTTAAAGTTTGCATCATCTGTGCTAAAAACAGGTATTTATCCTGGAGCATGAGACAAGAAGTGCTGCATGATAGCTGAATATTTTAATATGTGCAGCTGAACTCAACCTTAATAAACTCAAAAGGTTTTTATGTTGGGAAGCTGCAAACATTTCTGGATGTAACAACAGTGTTGCACCACTCTCTTCCCATTCTAGAATGTCTGTATTCTTCAAAACTCTTCTCACCTTGATATATCTTTTTCCACTTAGAGGCTTCTCTGCTGCATTCACAGGATATTGGTGAATTACTTTAATTGTCATTATTTGCCACTGGGGCTAAAAGCTCCTCTTCCCTCCCCCATTGTGAAGTTTTTCATGTGCCACCCTTTATGGATCCTTCCACATGTGACAGTCACATCCCAAAGCCCCTCTGTAACCACTGAATTCCTGCTGTAGTCCAGCCAACACACTTTGGGAAGCTCCACAGAGCTCAGGGGTCCAACTGGAACTGGAGTCTCCAGCAAGATCCACCACTTCCCAGGCTGGCTAGTTGCTGAGCTGGGGTGAGGTGGAAGATGCCAGCACCGACACAAGGGAAGCAAAACTAAGGAAAATGAGAAATTGAATGTCAGGTCTCCCCAGCACATCTGACACAAACACACACAGCTTCTCTCCAAGTAATTGGCTCCTCATTTTAATGAATCTCTCTGAATGAGATTTCCTCTGGCTGCTTAATGAGGCATCGCCTGTCTGACCTTTAACCCTGGAGCCAAGGAACTGAACAGCAGAGTCTGCCTGAGCAACCACACAAACCTCACCGCCACCATCGATGTCAAAACCCAGCAGAGTCAGGGTAGTGTGAACATCCCCTCCCACACCTCCTGCTTCTCCCTTGTTCTTTTGGCAGGAACTACAAACAGAATGGGGTCACACCTGGAGCTCAGCTGAACCAGGCTCTGAAAAGGAAACTTTTCACTGTGGTTCAAAAAGGTCAATCACAAATTCCGGCTAAAAAATCCCACAGAAGGTTACTGAACAGAGACACAACTTGTGGCTTAGAAAACACCACTTGCAAAAGCCAAAATGATTTCAGAGAAAAACCACAACCTGCTTTTCCTGATGTCTGTTACTTGCTACAAAGGGGGACTTTGCACAGCTTTCCACTCTGGACCTGTGTCCTTCTGCAGGAGCAGAGAAACAACAACAGTCTCACATGTCAGCACATGAAAACCTCTGCAGGGGAAAGATGACCCAGCTGGGACTTTCTCCCTTCAGTTAACTGCAGTAAAGATTAACTGGAGAAGTTAGCTACAGCATAGAATTCAAATATCTTAATGTTCAAGCCATTGCCCATTTCCCAAGACTGTTGTGCAAAGCTGTTTTATCAAGTACCTTACGTAAGTAAAACAGTTATTTTGGCTTCCTAATTCCCCACAAACCATTTCTCCAAATAAAGTCATAAAATACCCATTTTTTGAGTGCTTTGGGACAGCACCTCACATCAGTCAAAGCTAAACCAATTAATTTTGTCCCCTCCAAGCCAGCCAGAAGAACCAACAAAAAATATTTGTGGGGTTTTTTACCCCAGCAGCCATCTGGCAACTGCACTGTGGGAGTCAAAGCTGATGGATGCTGCAGGGATGAGCAGCTCCTTGGCCACTCAGCGATGAGCAGGTGGCTGGAACAGGCCCCTGGATGTCTATTTTGGGGAGTCAGCTGGGAAGTCTGGAGACTGCTGGGATGGCAGGAGAGTGCAGCATTGAGCAGAGGACTGATTCTCTTGGGAAGAGCTGGATGGTTCAGATACAATGAAACCAATCCAGGGCAGATTTACAAACAAGATCTCAGTGTTACTTTTGTCCCTGCAACCACAGCAACAAAGACATAAAAAGTGCCCTTATCAAGGGTGATCTTTTAATTTCCTGATGTGTGACTGACACTTGGAATGGCCACTGTGCTTTCTGCACCTCTGAAAGCACCACGGTGTGCAGGTTCAGCTCCCACACTCCCCTGGAATCCAGAGTAACAGATGTCAAAGTCTGAAGTACCAGCAGGCTCCAAGTAATTCTAATGAGCCATAAAAATCAAACTTTCCATATAAAATGGAAATTTGAATGAAAATATTAGGATAACTACATCCCCATTTGCTCCCTGTGTGTTTAAATACTGAGCTTTCCTTTCTCCTCAGGAAAGATGAAGTGAAAGTAAAAGCACAGAGGTTTTTTTAGGTGTTTTTCTAATGGGAGAGGAATGAAGATGTTTGGTTAAAAATAAGCAATCACCACAGTGCTCACTGGAGTAAAACACAACGTGCTCCCCAGCAGGGAAGGGAATGACAGCACACACTATGGGCAGCTGCATTCCCAGAGCTGGGACTTACCACTGGCCTGGTTCCAGACAGAAGATCAAGCCTTTCTACCACTTCAGTTCAGCCACCAGAGACTATCTTCAATATTCCTTCTACAAAACTAGAACTTGGATTTTTCTGATGGCTTGAACCTGATCAAAACCTGATCCCTTTTTGCCTGTAGTATTCCACGTGCTGTTTTCACGGAGAAGACTTCATATTCTCACGTCACAAAAGAGAACAAGAAGCAGCTGATGAAACAGCAAACAAAATGTTCACAAGGATTCATTTGATACCGTTCCAAATTCCCCTTTGCATCCAGAGATGAACACAGTGGAAAAGAAGAAAACCAGAGTGAGTGGTGAACGGCCCAGGGCCTGCAGTTGCTCCGTTCACAGGGAGAGGCAGCTCAGGTAACTCACCTGAGCAGAATGAATCCACGTGCCAGATCAGCAGCTGCTCTCATCATCCAAGGAGGTCACAGGGATGGTTCCTGGCACTCCCTTCTCCCTCTGGCACAGGTGCCCCATGGCCTATTCCTGCAGCACTGCCTAGAATGTGAACCACAACCTGAGCACGCCTCACTTAGATCTGTACATTTCTTGCTGGCTTCCAAATCCCACAGGGAGTCAGCACAGCTTTGGCAGAGTTAGGGGATTTCTCAGGGAAGGGAAAGAACCACCTCATGTGGAGGTGGAGCAGTTATATTTTTCTGCCCAGCTCCATTCTGAACCTTTGAGAGCCCTGGGTTCCTCCAGGGAAACCCTCCAAAAGGAAGCAATTCATTGATGTCTAGGTTCCTTTTAAAGATTTTAAGGAATCTTCACAAGTTACAACCTCTATGATTAACTGAAGATCAGCATTATAAAAAACCCAAACCTTTTGTTAATGGCAGAGATGAGCCAACTCTGCACAGAAGAAATGAAAATGACTCCAGGCAGGTCATAAATACAAAATTTTATGTGGCATTTCAGTAAAAATATGCCTAAGTATAAATTTGCAACACTTTCATGTAACAGACAACCCTGTGTAACATTTCCAGGAAGAAAACCCATATAACACATGCCACACCCCCACAGGGCAGTAGATACAGAGCATTCCAAGACACACATACAAGTTTCACACAGATCCCAAGGACAGGTGGTTTGGAATGCTGGATGGATTTCCAGCATCTTGAAAAAGGAATCTGCCAGATTTTTTGGGGACTTGCTGTTGAGCATTCCCATTCCAGTGGCATGCAGCCCAATTAATATTTAAATTGCTTCTCAACAATCTTAAATTAATTTTGACACACAGCTCTAGTTCCCAAGCCTTAAGGCCCTGTCCTTCATCAAAACATTTTGAACAGTGCCAGCAGCAGCTTCTCCAAGGCCCTTTTGTCTATTTTGAGGTTGCAAGAACAAGTTCAATTTCTTCACGATTAATCCTAACAGAACAGAGATAACAGAACACCCAGATTGCACAAAAGGTTGATCCCAACTTTTTGGAAACACACCAAGTTTAAAACTATTGTAATGGTCTAATTAGCACTACTCACATGATTCAATTAAAATGTGTTTTAGTGGAAAAAAACCTGATCCTGGAAGGTATATTAACATGACACTTCTACTGCACAGCTAATTGTTTTTCTGTTAAACACAAATTTTGCTTTTACAGTGTTTGCTGCTCACTGTTTCCCAGATAAACATTAGTCAAAACTGAGCATTTCCAGTATCACACTACAATAATTTTCCTACAAACATAAAATTAAGTTGGAGAGATCAATGGCTGCACAGTATCACCTTTTCTAAGCAAAGCCTTAACCACAATTTAGTGATCTTTGTAACAAGATACACCAATACACATCAAATATGGTCAAACCCAGTCAGCATTAATATTCCCTGCTTTATTCAAGAAAACACAGAACAACATCCATCCTATGTTCAAGAACCCTTAGAAGCCTGACCAAGCTCATTCCTAGATTCACAGGACAATCTAAGCTGCTGTCACCTGCTGCCTACTTATTATCATCAGTGATCTTACAGTTCAGTCTATCATGATGGAAAACAATTCACATCTTTGGTTTAAATAGTCCAAACCCAACTGTGACATGCAACAACGGAGGAAATGTGAGCAGAGAATTCAGACACACCACACAAAGGGGTTTCTGATCTCTCCCACAGCATCTCACAAACCATGTGCCTTTTAGGACAAAGTGCCATTTGTGGATTTGTTAGCTTTTGAAATCCAAAGACACCACTGGGAAACCCAACTCTTGTCAGAAGACCTTTTTGTCTTCAAAGTGCACAGTTCTTCTCTTCACACTGTAGTGGCCACAAAGTTTTCTTGATTTTTTCAGATAAAAGTGTAGCTTTTAAAAGGCTGCTGTGTGCCTCACCTACTGCTGAGTTCTGCGGCTGCCAGCTTTACAACTGCTCAGGTAGATGGGACAACACCCAAACATCACAAACTGTTCTCAAGATAGTGCAATGTATAGATACTATCAAGCCTGTTTTCACCTATGTGAAAGCACATTTAGAGGTGTCCACTATATGGAACTCAAACTCCAGACTGGGTGTATTCCTTGAGAAATTTCCATTTCAGGATATGCAGTGTAAGTTACTTCTTTGAGCAGCTCTACCAGCCAAATGCAAAGTTTCTACCTTATAGTTCGAAAACATATGTGACAGGACATAGATGGGAAAGTTGAGCTTCCCTGGAAAATATGTTCTTCATGAGCATTAAGAAACAACAAAATAGCTTTCAATACAAATTGGCCCTATTAATCACAGTCTCAAAGGAAACCAGCATTTTCCTCTCAAAACTTCTCTTCTAATGGGAGATGATCTCATCTCTGACTACTCTTTGTTCTTGAAGAACAAGATTAAATTCATGCATGTTAGCAAGGTTTATGCAACATATATATATTAAAATAATATCAAGATTAGGACACATCTTACGTTCATGTTTGTACATCAACAAAGTGGGAAAATACAGGATCTCACTGAGGGCACTCCTGACCAAAAAAGACTTGCATATTAACCCAAAGGAGTGATACACTGATATGTTTAATGACCCAAGTCTAACCACATCTAATGCTGTCTACCTGACGAGCCATTTTCACTTTACACAGTTCAACACATGCACGTTTATTCTGACAGAAGTAGCAAGACCCAAAGCTTCCCACCACTACCCACCTGTGCACCCTCTCTTTTTCCAATGTGATGATTCCAAAAGTAGAAAAGTGATCAAAGGTAAAAACCTAAGTGCCTCTTCAGATAACATCACTAAAGCAGCTTGAGTTCTGCCAAAAGCATCCTGAGTTGGCAATGGCAGGACTGCACTGTGCATGATGAACTTGTACTGGCAAGAAAAATACAACTTACTGACTCCAAAGTGAGTATTTCCTGCTACAATCTCCTGATGGGAACAAATTACCAAAAAGAAAAAAAAAAAGCAGTAGTGCTTTGGCAAAATTTCCCACCGACCAAAATAATTTCCTTTAAACCTTTCAAAAGTTCCAACACACTTTACACATTTAGCTGCCACTCTCTTTCTGCCTGAGGTTTTTAATTACTCCAACTCCTAGGGTCATACAACTCAAGCTGCACAGCCTCTGGATCACCAAAAACTGACCCATCTGGGGGTGAGCTGCAGGATCAACTTCCAGAACAAACACAAACAGAAATGGAACAGAAAGGTGCTTCTGTTTGAAAGTGATAAAAATAAACCTGTGGTACACAACATTTTTGATAGAAGACCAGTAAGGTGCCTCCTTTCACTAGTGAATCGTCTCTGTGCTTCTGTGGCATTTGGGAACAATCAACATTCAGACAGAAAAGTCATAGTCCTGCCAAGCTACCGTGGAGTTAAAAGCCCTGATCTTGCCCAGGTCAGTCCTTAGAGGAACACACACACAATGATCATTTCAGAGCTGGTGAACTGAGAATGACACCCCCTTTTTCTCTGAGAGGACATGGAACAGATAAGACACTGATTTTGATTGTCACGGCTAAGGTCACACAAAACACAGCAAATGTGCTTATCAAAGGAAGTAAGCAAGTACTAAGCTTAAAAAAAGAGGAGCCTGCTGGCAGAGCAGAGCTTTGCGTAAACACCAACGACAAATCAAGTGTAAGCTCCAGCTTCAGACCCTGAAGGGGTCTGACACTTCTTTGGTCCAAGTGTACAAGATACACCACTGGGAAAACTATAGTTCCTTCTCAGCCCCCTGACTTTTCCGCTGCCTCACTGTGCTTTCAGTCTCTGATTCAGCTAAAGGCTGCTCACTTAAGTCTTCCATTTCTTCTTCCCCTGATTCTTTTCCAAGTGCTAAATCCTCCTCCGACTCATCAGCACTTGAATTTGCTGCATCTTCTCCGTCTGAGAGATCTTTCACATCTGCAGCCTCTTCCGCATCATCCGCGGAAAGCTCTGCAGCCTCCTCCGGCTCCTCCAGCGCCGCGTTCTCCGCGTTCTCCTTGGTAATTGCTTCTTCTAAACAAAGCAGACACTGCAGTTAGACCCAATCTCACAACAAAGCTCTTGAGAGTTGCATCACCAGGGACATACTCTGAAATACTGATGAACATTATAATTGATTATTATTCCAACTGTGATTGGAACCAGATGACACCTCAAGTCCCTTCCAACATGAACCGTTCTGGTTTTGTGATTGAAATATTTTCCTTATTTTTCAGTTATTTCATTAAGACTTCAGTGGATTTCTCCTCCACTTCCATTTATTTTCCTTGCATGTCAGCCACAGATAGACCTTCATTTTATTCCACTGAGATACAAACCAAAGACAAACCAATTTTACTTGGCTCCTAAATTATTGGTTCACACCTAAGATCTGAACAGTGTATAGCCCATCCTCCTACAAATTTACACTTTAAACTACAGCCTTTCTCCCTCTTGAAGAGTTCTTACCAGGTGTTTCAGCTGTGTATTTTGACTTGGCTGGGCAGAGGCAGTCTGAAATCAAAACCAGGATCTGTGGAAAGGAAAAAGGCATTTATTAGCAATAATAAAACCAGCAATTATTAGCAATTGTAAAACACCCCGCATTCTTTTTAGATAAATATACACAATAAAATTTACAAAATTATATTATCTTGCTTAGAGATAAGAGCTAAATAAAAACATGGAAAAAAGTGCTTTCTCAGTGTGTACTAACCAGCATTCCCTGCCTTCTACTACCCATTTACTGCCTCCTACTTTCCTAAATTTATTCAGTACTGACACTGCTCGCAGCTGAAGAACAGCTCAGAACACAGTTGAGAATTTTTGTTTTCTGAAAATTTATGAAAAAATCTTGACCAAGATTTCCTGTATTTCGGGATGTTAATCCATTCCTACCCCTGGCTCCCCAATACAGATGTGTATTCCACCTTTTGTGCTCACTATTTAACCAGCCCAGTGCAGAACATGGACACTCAAAATGCAAGGAAGACATTTGTGCCTCACTGTCACATGCTAAGAATAGTGCAAAGAAAAAGACAGAGCTGACACCATGTCAAAGAAATATATTTCAATCACTGAAAAGCTTTTTGGAAAGAGCTGGGAGATTAACTTGACATTTTTTTTCAGCTTTTTCAGTTTGGGTTTTTTTTAGTGAAGGAGTAAGAAGAGTTTCCTTTAAAACATGATATTCCCTTGCTCCTAGTTATACTAACTTGTTTTTCTCTCATTTGGTGAAAATCTACTATCCAGAAAAATGCAGTTGTTGAAATTGAATAATCAAAAACATTTTCTTGTATATAACAATTCTGTATGCCCATCAAATATAAAAACAGGGTTTTGCCTAAATTCAAATTCCAATTATTCATTGAAATCCCTTCCCAGTACTAATGAGAAATACACTGACAAAATGTTTCTTTATTCCATTAATATTTGGACTGAAGGGCAGAGATCCACATCCCAGAAACAACTTTTACACCTCTTACAAGGAGAAGTGACTTAGCAGCAGGTTAAACCAGCTACCAGCAGAACTATTTGAACAGTCCTTGCAGTTGCAGAACACAACTTGTGGAACAGCCAACTAATATAAAAGAACTTAAAGCCCCAAATCTTCAAAGCTTTAAAAGATATTTTCATCCTTTGATTTGCATTAACAGTGTGGCAGAATCCTTACACTGCTGACTCCCACAAAACCAATTCCTCTGTGGTTAATAAAACTCTCCACAAAATCTGTGTTCTTAGAAAGTTGGAGTCTTGACCAACTCTGAGCACACACATTCCACCCATAAGTAGAACAGTTTTAGATACAAAAAGGCCAATACAAGAATTGCTCCTTTTAGTGGATGGACTAAACAAATCTAAACTGAAGCATTTCATAAGAATTCGATTTCATAAGAAGGTGACCTGATTTGTATTGAGGGCCCTGTCCAAATGCTTTTTAACCAGTGACAGGCCTGGGGCACTGACCACCTCTCTGGGGAGCCTGTTGCAGTCTTTAACCACCCTCAGCTTCCTAATGTCCAGTCTAAACCTCCCTGGCACAGCTTTAATCCACTCTCACACATTCTGGAGGTCACAGGGAAGAGATATAAGTATTTACCAATATATTATTAAAGCAAGGTATATTTAAGTATATCTTATGAGCGAAGTTGTTTGGGTTTTTTTCACAAGATAAGGCACAGAGAAAGAAGTAATGTTTTCTTACCAAACCCAGGAGCAGGCCAATCAGTAAGGTAGCTAAGATGAAGATGGCATAGGAAATCCAAACATGAACTCCAAGAGTGCCAGTGAGGTAGTTATGAATTTGCTGGAAATTAGAACAAGATGCAGAATAACTTCATACCTAAAACCACTTAGAATTTCTACTGCCAGCACCATTACATAAATTGCTGTCTGATTAAGCCCTTTCATTTAATAGTATTTATACTGAAGTCTTCCCCTTTTGACACCATTAAATCTTTGAGTTTTTCACTAATTTTTTTACATTAAAAGGCTTTTGAAGCAGAGGATGAACAATTTCTTCTCCCTAAGACACTCAGCATTACAGATGCCATACACAACCCTTACTGCAGATGGATGGATGAGGAGCCTCAGAGCTTGCAGGAAAGTATCACAACATCCTTCATCCTTATGTAGCATCTGTTCATTAACTAAAATTAAGCCATTCAGCTCTTACTGAAGCTTTTTAGCTCTTAAAAGGAGTCACACACTCTAAGTGTACACTAAATAAATTATTTCACTTCAAAATTTAAATATAATAACCCAAATACAGTATTAAGATTTCTTTCAAACTTTAGTATGTTCCAGAAACCTACAAATTCAACTGGCTGATTCAAGCAGCACATCGAGTCAGACAAGCTGGTAGGAAGTAAATTATGACATTAAATCTCTTTCAAAACAAACAACAATCAACATTTACAGGAGTTTAAATACAGAAATTCTAGAGTCTTCTTTTTAAATGTCAGAACATCTTTTCATATTTATAAAAGCATAAGCAAAGACAGCCGAGCAGGAGGAGTGAGGAAATGTAACATTCATCGAAGTGGAAGACAAATGGGAGGTTTTTTCACAGGATAGTTAATCTTTCAGGAAGGAGACTATAGAGAAACAACACTATTTCAGAGCAACCATGGAAAAGAAACATGAGAAGGCTATAAAAAGTAAGTATTATCCAGTGAAAGGACCAAAGACACACAACTTTAGAGCTCTGCTTGATTCTGTTAGTTTGATTCTTAGTAGAAGTGATACAAACTTGTTCCAACTCTCAACTACGTTTCTTTTCTGAAGCACATGTTACAAAAGAAACATACTTTGCCACAATCAAATACAGTCTCTCAATCTCACTGGCCAAAATCTGAAAGGTCTGAAAATTCTCAGGATTTGGATGCCATGGAAAAACTTGGATAGCTCCCAAATGAAAGCATCTTGAAATATTTTGAAGTAAAGTATCCTTTCATATTTTAATGCACATTTCAGTATAGCTAAGCATTCCTCCTTTACTTCTGATAATTACTCTATTATCCAAATTCCTCACATTCTTATACAAGTGTTGCCAGTTTGAACCCCAGATGCAGAAATTATTACTAAAAAACCCCCTTGCCCTCCCTTATCCTGGGCAATACAAGATGCAACTCTCATAAAAGGATAATAAAACTATTCAGTTATGTGTTAACTTTTAAACATATGATTATTCTAAGCATAAAAAGGGAGTATGGAAAACACTGTACAGTTACTTACCCTGATCCATCCTGAGAAGTGAAACAGTCCTGCCATGCCATGCATCCTGGAAAACAAGGAAATGGAAGGACAGGTTCACAGCAGCCCTGTAGCTCCTCTCCCCATTCCTAAATATCCTACAGCTCCTCTTCCTTCTCACATGAGAAATAAGTACCCTCTCTGGATATCTTTGATTTGAATTTATACATAAAGGCTTCTGCCAGACTGAACTGCAGGCCACTCATATGGCTGGTTCATCCTTTGTATCATACAAGCTTTCTACAATATTCCTATCCCTCTCCCTATAAACAAATGCTTCTACATTCTGCAAGCACTACGCTGCTTGCTATTCCAAAGGGAGATAGAAGTCTTTCTTATAAAGAAATAAATGAGAAATCCTTAGAGCTAAAGGCTGCCCAGTAGCCAGAAGTCATGAAATAATAATCTACATAAACACACACTTGATTCCAGGACTCAGCAAAAATTGGAAATGCCACTTTAAATAATGCTCAGTGGCTTTATTTTTTCTCTTAATCTTTTTTTCAAAGATGATATAAACAAGCCTAGCAGGCACAAACGAAAGCAAATGCAGAAAATATGCTGCCTTTATAGGTGAGAAGCTGGGAATCAGGCTGTCAATACTGATTGCCTCTGCAAAGCCTGCAAGTCTAACAAATAAAGGCCTTTTGTCTTTAAACTGTCAACAGAGGACCCTTAATTAGTAATGAGATATAAAACATTATTCTTTTTATTAAAAAACCAAGAGTTACATTATAGAAGATGGAGATTTCCATCCTGCTACAGGCTCCACAGCTTCCCATTTCCTCTCCAAGATGTAGCCTTGAAGATCTTCCAAGGTCCGGGAGCCGCGGTATCTGCGGAACACCCCATCGTTGGCACTGCAAAACAAACTCCCATCAGCACAGAGAGTCTCCAAACTCTGGGGTAAAAAACCCAGCCAAAACCTCCCCACACACATTACAGACTTCACTTGCTCTGAGCTGACTGTTTGTGATCAGTCCATGATGGAAAATGTCAGTTTTTAAACGGCTTGGGATTTTGCCATTTATAAAGCTGCTATTTTTCTTAAATACTCACTGGCACAGCAAATACACAAAGCACATGAGGTTAACAACCAAAGCATTTCTAAATACAATTCAGAATTCGAGGTGCACATACATATGTATTTGTCTGTACATCTGCACGACTCATAATACTCTGACTTAACGATGGGTTCAATACTTTAAGAATGACATCACCTCAATGGAGAAGAGATACAGCAAATATCTTCTCTGATCCATTTTTAATAGTATGGATAACAGGAAAACTTAGTAAAGTCACTTAAACTAAAGAAAAGCCTCAGATAAGGACTTCATTACGCAATCAGTGCTGCAATAACCTGAGCTGAAATAAAAAGTCACTATTCCTTCATTTTCCCCTACTTTTCAGTTACAGATTAAATAAAGTGACAAGTAGGAGTCAACAGCTGCAGTTTCCAGTATGACACACTTACTGGTAAATTGTAGGAAGTGTTGTGACAAAGAAACGACCACTCAAGCCTAGAAAGGGAAGAAAACAACACAAACAGTTCAGTAACAAGGAAATTTCTCAGCATTCTGACTTATCTATAAAAACCTACATATCTGTATTTTAGAGCAGGCTGCACAGCTTTCGCCATTGTTTTGTAAATACAGGTTAACAGTTTGTCTTCAGATATGCGACAAGCAATAACAGATACTAAATATTGGTTATAAACTAAGGAAAAATGTTTAACTTGAAGAGTGTTTACTGAGAGGTAATTTTCCTCATCAATGGATTTGTCTCCTGAATATTTTCACCCAGCTGAAGTTTTGGACCAGCCCAGCATTAGAAGCACTCAGAGCCCATTAGGAAGAGCTGAATTCTTATAGCCAGCAACTGCAATTCATATAAAGTACCAGTGTAAAGAGTGTGGTTATTTAACTTTGCCTTTTATATAATACTGTGAAAATCTTCTGGGAAATGAAGACCTTATTCAGCCTTCAATAAAGCAAACAGCTCTAGGCAACAAGAATAGCCATGGAAAAATATTGTAGCAGAAGAGTTTCTGCCTTTAGACACAAAGAAGAGCCATACTGAAATAAGACAGGTATTTTTAAAAGTTTCAGTGGTAATGTTTTCCTCAGTTTGAATTCCTCTATGGAATAGGCAAAAAAGGGTTATGACTTTTTTTGTTGTTTGGTATTTTGTTTGAAGACATTTAAAGCAAATGATCTTTATAGTTCCAGAAAGGAAAGCTTCTTCACTTCAACTTTTCAGCTCTCTGCCTTTATTGCTGTGAGAGGCAGGGTGATGAAAAATATTCTGAAACAGCTAAAAGTTGTGCCAGCACAGGGAGATCTAAAGCAAACAAACCCACAAGTGTAACAGCAGAGTTAATAAAGCAGATAGCACAGCTGGCACAAGGAAAACTGGGTGGAGAGTCACAAAGAACATAATTAGCTTAAGAACAGAGAAAGTCATGGGAACGAACACTGAAAGGCTCTCTGAAGTTCTTACAAATACCACTCAGGCAAAGGAAATAAAACAGCTCAAACCTCCCACCTGTGGCCTATCCTAGAGTGAACACCTCAGAAGCAACTCTCAAATCTAAAAGTTACGAAATGCATCTAAGCACCCCCAACATTTTAGGTTGCTGGTTATCTAAGGCCCCTCTCTAGATTGGTGAAACCAGTGTGAGTCAGCTACAAAATTTAAGAACACATTAAATTGTTTTTGTGCCTGTTCAATACAATCTTGAATTGGCTAGAGTTAAGCATCTGACTCTGCCTGCAAATCAGAAACTGACATCCACTATGAAATCAACAGTTAATCAAAACTTAAAACCCCTATTATTTAGTGTATCTGTTATCTGTCTGTACTAAAAAATGTACAGAGAATAGAGATGTCATTTAAAACTCCAGCTGCTTTCAGCCAACAACTACTCAAAGAAGACAGAAGATCCCCTTGTTGTAATTCACAGGTACATGTTGTGATCAGGAGCTTAAAAAAGGAACCAAAAATATGCAGAATTTAAGGGTCCAGAAGCATCTCCGCTATTTACTTGTTCCACACTGAACGTTTCAATGAAGATGAGGCAAGAGGAAGCACTTTAAGGCTGGAACATCAAGTGACTGAAATCTGCTGTGAAGCCATTAAGACTCTGGTGGATTTATTCTTCAGGCATCTCCTGCAATTAGGCACCATGAATGGCCACTTTCTCCTGCCGGTTTGGGAAGTGCAATTTTATGTAACTCTGCACTCATCTCGTGGTTTTCCCCTAATTTAACACATTTTGACTACTTTCAATTCAATGAAGGGGTTACATAACTAAGACTAATTAAAGTACCATTGTGCAAGCAAGAAAGGAGACAGAGCACTTAAACACAACAACTGAAAGGCTGATGCAAAGCCCGCAGTAAAAATACCTCAGTAACTTTGGAGAGCTCCATAGAAACTCCTATCTTCCAAATTACATCAGCATCAAAGGTCAAATACATAATAAATGTTTGTTTTCCAGTTTGAGCATTCCTTAGTTTTAGAAGTGCCTGCAGCGTCCAGTGCTGAACCGGATGTTTATTACATGAGCTTTGGTACAAATTCATCATTTTGGTCAGTCCTTTGACTCAGAAGTTACCCATGCTTAGGGGTTGTGACTCTCAGCAGCATTAGAAATTCAAGTATTACTTTTATATCTATTTAAACAAGGCAGTATTAAAACTAACACTTTATAAAGATTTGTATATGCAGCTTTTTGATACCAGGTTTTTTGTGTACTTGGGACTTTTAACAAGACATGAACCTACACAGGGTCCAGAACAGCTGGCATTTTCTTGTCCACTTAGATTGCTGATTTTGAGACAAGAGCTTTGATACAGTAAATCTGTTCAGCATGTTTTCAACTAATAAAACACATTTTTCACACACTTCATAAAGCAAAAACAAAGAAAAATCAATCGTTTGGCCTCTTCTTTCTAACAACATCTCATCTTTCAGTCTTTTGATACTGCTAATAAAATCTTTTATCCCCTTAAAGCCCAAATAAGCATCCCCAGGAGATGCAGAGATTTATACAATATTAATACTGCTTGTACAAAGTCACATTCAAAACTTTGAAGGGAGTCACCAAAAGAATAAATTAGATTGCACTTGTGCTTCTCTGAATAGTTAGGAAAGTGTTTATATAAACATATCTGCATATGTGCATCACCAACAGGAAACAGCAACAACATCTGGAATATAAAGCATGGCCACAATTAAACCAGTCAATAAACCAGCACCATGCTGGAAACAGTTAGAAACGTTAATTAAAGCAGGCTTGCTCTACCACACCCTGAAATTCCAGAGCTGGAATCTTCTGCAGACAGGTTGGAGGAATGAGACAGGCAACAGCTTCCAGGGAAGAAGATTAAAATAAAGAATAAGCCTCTTTTAAGTCAGTATTAAGCCAAATCACTTCCCCCCCCCAGTTCTTTAATCCTTCAAATTGAGTTTATAAACTTCAGTTCAGAAATATGAACTGTATGGAGAAACAAACTGTGGATAACATTATTTTGACTTTGAAGCCTAAATAAGTAGTAAATGGCAGTTGTATTGACTGATTCCTGTTATTAAAACACTGTTTCATGCTGTACCTGGTTCCTGAGTGACATCCACTTTTCCCACAGTGATGCCGAGCTGTTCGCTCTCCTTGGCAAAGCTCTCCCAGGTTGCCTCAATCTGCTGACAGGCTGGACACCAAGGAGCGTAACTAAAGGGGGAAGGCAGGGTAAGTATTTTAATACTCTTACACTTAAAGACATTCAAACTGATTTATCGTACAGAGAAAATACAAACACATCAATCACAAAGGGAAATAAACTAGTTTTTCTTAATTGAGTCTACTGAATAAGACAATCAAAGTTTTTTTATCAATCCCTATGTTTCTCTCCATGTTATTAAAACAAAACAATTCATTGAGAAATTCATATCCAAACTCCTCACCACTTGTGATTTATTCTATTTACATGGGAAATAAAATACATTTCCATGGCAGCTACCTGAATTATTGAAGCCAGGCTGTCCTCTGAAGCAGTATCCTTCATCACAATATTTTGTATTGATTTCCCACACCTCACAACTTCCCAAAATTGCATTTGCCTTAACCCACTACTCCATACATCACAAAATGCCCTTTTTGATAGCAGCCATTAGACACTTAAAAAGAGCACATACCAAATTCCTACTTGCCATACTTATTGTCTGGTTTTTACCCAGGATTTGTTTCAGAAAAATAGGAGTGCACTTTTCAAGAGCTGAATTTTCTATAGTCTCAATCAGAATAATTAAACTAATTTTAATATCAGTCTGGAAACAGAACACCTAATACAAAGGATAATATCAGATAAAAATCGGTGATAAAATCCCTTTCGCCACCTTTCTGTATTTTAGCCTAACTTGATTGACCAAATCTGCAAGAAACTTGCACAGCTTGCCTTGTTCTGTCAGACACACTGAAGGGAACCAGGACTGGGAGTACAGACTGAGCTGGGGCAATTGCCCATGCACAGACTCAGCCTTTTATTAATGAGGAGAGACCTTTAAGGGGTTTAATCTGATTTACCAGCAGGGGGATGGAGGTTTCCATCCAAAGCAGTGAGTCTAGGGACACCCTCCTCATCACAATGCTCCACAAATGCCAACATGCTCCCCATCCATTGTAAACCACAGAAACATATTCCCTCCTGGGCAGAGTCCAAGATCCTTAGCACAAAACCACCACTGGGAACCTTCACAAGGTTCTCCACTCCTTTGGTTTGTCTGCCACCACTGCTATCTGAGCTAGGGACTGGCAATTCCTGTTCTCTGGCTGTCAGCAGGAATGCTTACTTCTGTACTGGCTGCAGACAGAAATATCCCCAGCCACCCCCAGATGTTTCATAAAGCTTTATGTAAAACAGGTCATTTCTCACCAAAGAGGCAGAATTAAATTCACTCTGAGTGTTTTTAAATTCCTGCATTTAAAAAAGGGAATCTTGTCACTTTGTAGTTAAAAGGGCACAAATTAAAAATACTTGTTGTATTTAACTGTACTAGAAATTCATGATTTTGTGAAAGCCCATATCTTGTCTTTTTAAGTCAACATCATTCTGTGTGAAAGCAGCCGAAAAAAGGACATAAATCTTATCCTGCCAAAAAGACAGCCCCTCAGTATCTTTGCAAAAGATGCTGGAAACAAGTCTCACACGCAGCGATGTTCTCCATTGTGCTGCTGGCCCACAGAGAGCTTTTAATAACAGTCTGACAGATACTGTGTGCTTTACACACAGGATTATTTTATTATAGAAGCCTGACTGATAAATAAGAAACTGCAAACATCCATCAGATAATGCAGCTGCTATTGATCTAAAATGAGAGAAGTTTGACAGTTTTCTAAATCCAGCTTCTCTACATGTATCAAATTCACACCATGAGATTTTCAAAATTAATACATCCTTTAGCCTGTTTAATCTGATTTTAGAATAAAAATTTCGACCCCATCAGAATTTATGTTTACATTTGACATGCAGGAGCATTTCTCCTGAATGAAGTGGAATATTCAATACAAAACTAACACTCATATGACTGAAAATATTTCCTTTAGTTCAAAGAGACATGAAAATTTACCCATGTCACAGTTTAGCAGTGATAGGATGTAACAAAAAGCTGTAGTTGTTGGCCCATTTTTAGTATCAATATTGGACATGGGATGGCAATACTTCCATATAATGCTACAAGATCCAGCTACTCCAGCTGAACATTGGACAAACAGTCTTGGCTACACTTTCCTGAAATTACACATCCAATTCTTGCTTGTCCCCACATGTTCAAGAGAGAACTTGCAATAGACATCAGATTTCTGCTAGAGTTACCACTACTGTTTACCTCAACACCCTCACTTGCCTGAAGCTTTCATGTCTGCCTTTGTTGTGCACCATTTGAGGCATCAAGGAATTCATGACTGCCTCCTGGAAATAACAAAAAAATTACATTACCAAAGCTTTATTGTATCTCTTTCTCAGTCTTAAAATACTGAATGAGTAAGCGTAATGGAAGGTAAGTTACTGAAGAGTAAAATACTTCACACTTAGGACATCTTTATCAAAAGTTTTAAAAAACTTTCTGCACCCTGAAGGACTGAGGCAAGTACATGATGTCAACAGGGTCCTCTAATGAACCCTTTAGAACTGTGGCTGATTCGTATTTCCACAGAAATTATGGTACAACTACCATTCTTAAATTCATTAAAAAAAAATAAAACTCTGTAGGAGCAGGGACACAGACCCTCGTGTCTGCTGTGGAACCAGTCTTTGTTACTCTTCAAGTCACAAAACACAAGAGCAGGTCCTTGGCAAAGGCAGATTTAACCAAATTTCTTCTGCCATACTCCAGACAGGCCAGGAAACAATTAGCACTTTGTCAACACCACCAAATTTAGGGCTGTCGCTCCCATTTCTTCTCCCTGTGCACAAGGGGGTATCTCCATAAATTTGTAGGGCACAGAGTGCAGTGCAAACAGATGTGCCAAGAGAACAGGCCTTTCCAAATGAAAAATCAAAGTCTGCTGGAATTTAAATCAAGACTTGGGCACTCTGTTAGGGAAAGTGAGCTTTCAGTAGCCTGTTCCACATGAAAAGGCAAGTTGCTGATCTCCATTATAGCTAAAAGTGACACACTGCCAAACTATTCACTGCAAGCAGGTATTGCACATTCCTCAGCACACACCTCATTCCTGATGCTTCCAGACCCCTTCCACAGCACAGTTTTACAGCTGAAATGCTCTCCCACGCAGGCAGCCCTCCATAAATACAGCTGCAAATATCTATCACTGCAACGATTGACCTCAGTGGACTAAAATCACTATTTCCAAGTATCCAGGTGTTTTCTCCTGCTCCTACTCCATTACAATACCTAAAGCTTTTTGAAGAAGGCAAAAAGAAAGCAATTGAAAAGCAAAGTTTGAAGCTCTCAGACACAGACTTCTGACTTCTATTTATCTCTGATCTAAAGCATAAAAGAACAAGCTTTGGTTTTCAAATACCAACAACTTCACTGAGGCAATACAAAACCACTCAAGTTAAAACCAGTCTGAGCAAAGGTGTCATTCAGCCATATCACCCTGAGTAGATCAGTAAACACAGAAGGACTTTGCTGAGATGTACTGATACACAGTTTCCAGCTCCAAGCCACTTATCTCTCTTCTTCTACCTGCCTGGCTACTGAATTCACCATTTCACTCATTTTCAAGTACATTTAACTGGTTCTTTTTATCTGCCTTTTCACTACCACTACCAACAGCAGTGGTGAACAGATGCAACTTTGAGTACCATTCCACACTGCTCTATTGACAGTTTCACCAAGTTGCACAAATCTAGGAAAAAGGAGAAACAGCTTATGGATACAGGCATGGGAGGATTTGCTAAATAGAAAACAGCAAAACTTGCTTAAGCCAAGCTGCTTGATGGAGTTCATATTGGAAATGCTATTAAAATGAGAGCAAAAAACGTTGGGACAGCATCCAACAGAAAGGTAAAAGCAGTATCAGAATGAAATTCATATTTTCTTTGTTTTAATAATTTTGCCTTATTGCTGCAGATCTCACAAGCATAGGAAATGGAAAAAAGACACTTTCTAAATACAGCAACGTCTTAAGGCAGGACAGGCAGCTTTGTAATGCCAACAAAAGAAAAGCTCCAGATCAACTGTGTGGTTTAATGACTTTTCAAGGGAGCAGGTGGCAGCCAAAGATACAGAAGTTGGTCCCTGTCATTTACCCAGATCTGTATCACCACGACACAAGCCCTGGAAGCTGACAAGGAGCTTCCTGCAGAGTGCCAAACCCCTCCAGACCAAACAAGCTTTTTTGGGTTTTTTTTAAGGAGAAATTATTTTTAAAATAGAAAGCAAATCAATCAATGAAAAATTATGTGAATTATTCTAGAGCTTCGGCAGATTAAGTTCTACAATTCTACATATTTTTATGCCCCCTTCTGCATCTGTTTTGTAGCATCTGCTACATAGTGTATTTCAGTGTCTCCTTTCCACAGTTTTTGTCCAGCCAATGCCCAGCACAGCACTCAGCTATGTGTTCAGTTAGTAAATAACAAGTTTGGTCACTTCCTCTGGACCCAGCCAGCAGAGCAGCAGAGGCTTCAAATCCAAAACAGAGTTTTGATAACTTGATTTTCATTCCACCTGCTTTCTGGCTTTTATTGGGCTTTGGGTTGTTGGGTATTTTTAAGAATAGGACAAAGAAAAGCCTGGACACTAAAAAGAAGTAAGAGACTAGAAACCCTAAAGTGACAGAAAATTCTCAATCTTGTTGAATTCGTAACCTCACAGTAATTGTTAAATTTTAGCAAATCCTTTGGGATTTTATTTACACAAAGTATTTCAAGCCAACTGACTAAAAGCTGATGAAAAAAATAAAAACTATGGGCCTGCACTATAATAAGCCTTGGAAACATGAGTATTAACTGGTCTCCTCATTTTCACTTGGCTAGAATTAAAATGGACAATGAAGACATTCTTTTTCAGGCACACAAAGCAGTAAGTCTGTGCTGAAACAAAGGGGAACCAAAACATTTAACACCCTATGTGGGAAAAAGCACATGAAGTACTGCAGATACACCAAGAGCACAGATAGTTTACTTTGTAACCAGAGGCACGAAGACAACAATTTCATTGATGGGTTGGGGCTTTTTTGTTTGTTTTAATTTACTTCAAAAAGAAGAGGATGTTAAATTAAGATAAATGAAGCTTGGAACAAGTTTTGTTTACAAATGTAAAATTCACTTTTAAGTAAGCAGACCAGAAATTAGTTTTCTGTGCTACAAACAGACACGATATTAAAGACAAAAAGAAAACTCCTCATATTAATGAATCATTATCTCACAGCTACAGAATAGAGATAAAGAAATAGGGAAACTTTTGAACACAGCTCATTCCAGCATCACACTCACAGCACTCCAGCCCAGACCTGTGTGCTGCGATACTAACAACATTCAAGAAATGGTGCAATGTCTGGCAGATACAGAACCTTCTCCAAAACATTTTTATCAATAAAATGCAGCAGCGCTTCCAGGGCCTGTAATTTTTCCAGCTATGAATAACCAAATATCTGCAAAAAGCTAGCCAAGTACACACACCTCAGCTAGAAGGGATGAAGGAAGAAAAATCCTATTTCTGCTACTGATGCCACACACAAGTAATTTCAAATTTTAGTTTCTCTACTTGTGCACCTGGGAACAACAAAAAAATGGAATTACACAGTGATTTTCTACTTTCCCAAATAGAAAAACTGACATTAAGCAGCAGCTGTACCTGTTCCTACCAGGGCAGGAGGCTTCAAAAAGCAGCTGATGAAAATAATTTTCTTTTTCATGAAGATGCTATAGTGACATTTGCATTATGAAAAGTACTGCTCAGAAAACGAAGGTCTTATAAATAAATAGGAGGTTCTTCAAACGAATGAAGTTTTAATGAACATTATTGCAGTCCTACCAACAAGCCTGAGAAGAATCCATGAACTGACATGCAGGACTCCTGTCTGGATCACTAACTAAACCAGATAAAAATTGGTAGAAGCCAAAATCCATCAGAATGGAAACTGCTGCAAGAATTAGATTAGTCTGTGTTTGCTGTTCTCATTGAAGCTACTTGGGCTGAGAATTCTGAGAAGGAGTTTCTGCCACAAGCTTAATCAGAAATATTTAGGCAAGAGGGATGCTGCCCATGGAAAACCTCACTGGCTGTAAGACACTGCCTGCCCCAGCTTCCCTCCCAAAACAAAATTGAGTTTCCTGCCTTCTCTTACAGATATTTTGAGGATGAGGACTGAGAGCAGGGGTGGGAGGAAACCTGGATCAGATTTCACCCAGAAAGCAGAGAGGGGAAAAATCCCAGACAGGATTCTGTCCAGAAAACATCAAAAAAAATCTATCTTAGAGCTCAAACTCTCACTAATTCCACACCAGCAGCATTGAGTTTGCATCCTCATTAAAGACAAAGGTTTCTCCTCAGGAGAAAAGCAGAGAGCCCAAGTAGTGAACCACAGGAAATAGCATGGAGACCCTGAGGATCTTTCACACACCAAACACCACATAAAATTAATTAGAGTCTGATTTATGCAATGCAGCAACATGTACCATGCTCAGCTAACACTGAACTAACTCTGCCACCATCGCTATTGTCAGCAACCTCTCAGTCAGAACCAAAGACCGATTTTTCAATTGGAGTAAAGGCTCCCAAAGGATTTTAATTGCTTGATATCCCAACCACTTCTGATTTCAGCCAGTTCCTCTCTTTTTTTTTTTCTTCAGAGGCATGCACCACTAGTTATTTAAAACTTTGAGTCACCATAAATAATCTTCCTCCTTAAAACTCACCAACCTTTGTATGAATCAGTAACTTTATAACAATTGCTTCCACATTGCACTAAGATGTCCCAAGTGAAAAAACTTCAATTTAAAACATAACCTTGGAGTGGGAGAAAACAAATTTGTATTTTCCTCTACCTTTTAGATCACAACAAATGGAGACACAAAATCCATTATAAATCCTCAGCCACAGCAGTTGGCATCCCTGGGTCACTATCAGCTGTTTCAAGATTGTTACCACATATTCACTGATTAACACCAGGTGTTTTTAGCACTAAAGCCCTAAGAGAGGTGACAGTCCATCTCAATAAGAAGAGACTGGAGATAAATCAAATTTAAGAGTACAACAAAACTTTAAGTAGCTAACTAAGTATCTAGGAGGGAGCATGACTTCAGATGTTCAAACTGTTTTAAACTCAAGCATTTGCACAGAGTAGCACATGCCACAATAAAAACCTATTTTATAGCTGCACGGCCTACAGGTACCACATGACTACTGCCTACTTAACTACTTTTTTATTCATTGCTGTCTTAAAAAAAAATCCTCAAGCTCTTTTCCCGCCTTCTAAATATAAGCAGGTGAGAGAAGCTCCACCAAAAATAAAGTCACGTGCATTTCCAGAACTGTGTCATGTCACAAGCCACCACTCCAGTACAGTCAGGCAGAAGTTAATGAAATCTGATCCATCTCCCTTGAATGAGAACTCCGAGCTCAAGTCAAGGCTGGGATATTATGTAATACCTCCTTGGAAGCCTACTCCTGCTAAATATTCCACTCCAAATTCAGCCCTCTTGGAGCTCATGCAGAACCCAGCGCCAGCCCCTGGTGGGGGAGCAGAGCAAGGAGCAGTGCTGGACACTATTCCCAGAGTGACCCATTTCAGCTTGGACACTCAGATGAGAACCTGAGGGAAAGCTGCTTCAAAGAATCACTGACTGGTTTGGGTTGGAAGAGGACCTTGAAGACCACCCAGTGCCAGCCCCGTGCTATGGGAAGTGACACATCTCTCTGGACCAGGTTGCTCGAAGCCCCGTTCAACGTGGCCTTGAACACTTCCAGGGATGGGGCATCCACATCTTCTCTGGGCAACCTGTGCCCAGCTTCACCAACCCCACACTAAGTAATTTCTTCCCCAATATCCAATTTAACCCAACTATCTGTCAGGCTGAAAGCACTCCCCTTTGGTCTGTCACGACATGCTCTTGTAAATAAGTCTTTCCTTGTCTTCCCTGTAAATTCCCTCCAGGTACTGGAAGGCCTCAGTCAGGTTACCCAAAGTCTTCTCTTTTCTAGGGTGAACAATCCCAATTCTCTCAACCTTTTCCCAAAGGAGAGATGCTCCATTCTTCTGATCAACTTGGTGGCCTGCTCTAGGTTCGCTTCGACAGCTCTATGTGCTTCATTCCATATCCCTCATTCCCTTCTGTCCGGAGTGACCCGTTTAACCTTGGGCACTACCCACACAGGACGGGAACCTGCGGGGCGGGCAGCTCCTTCTATCCGGCCATCCCTGCAGAGACCAGGGTGTGCCCGCCGGCTGAGGGCGGGCAGAGGGGACCGCGGGCACCGCCCGCCGCCTCCCTCACGCCGAGCCCGGGCAGCCACCGCCGGGCCGGGGAAGCTGCGCGGCCCCTCCGCAGGGCGGGAAGGCCGGGCCGGCCCCCTTCTCCCCACAGCAGGGCTGGAGTCACCGGCCATGCCCGTCCCTCGCAGGGAACTCCTCGCAGGAAACCCCCCTCGCCCCCCCGGCCACGCTGCCTCCGAGGCGGGCGGGAAAGCGGCCGCTACTCACAACTCCAACATCCACTGGCCCTGCAACACCAGGCTCCAGTTGGAGCCGCACAGCACTCGCACGCTGCTCCGCGGCTCGCCGGGGCTGTAGATGGAGGAAGAAGAGCAGGCGGCGGGACCCAGCAGCGCTACGAGGAGCAGAGCGCAGAAGAGCGGCCGCCCCTGGCGCCAGCGGCCCGGCGCCATGTTCGGCCCGCCCGCCCTCAGGAAGTCGGGGCACGAGCGGCCGCCGCGGGGGCGGCGCCTGCGCGGGGCAGGGGCGGCTCCTCCCGCCGCGGCCCCGCCCGCGGCCGCTCCCGCCGCCCGCCCGCCCTTCACGGCCCGGCACAGGCCCCGGGCGTGCAGTGCTCTCGGTCAGGTTTTCTGACCTTTCTTGTAATTGGGCGCGCTCGCTGCGTTGTGGGAGCTCGTTGTGTTGTGGGAGCTGGTTAAACAGCGGTAATGGCTCCGCTGGGCTGCCGTGAGGCAGCGGGTCTGAGGGGTCACGTTAATGCAGGTGTTGCCAGTTCCAAGAGACTGTTGCGGACTCAGAGAATCCCAGAACAGTTCGGGTTGGAACAGAGCTCAGTCCAAGCCCGCTGCCAAGGCAGGGTCACCCAGAGCAGGTGACACAGGAACACGTCCAGGTGGGTTTGGAATCTCTTCAGACAGAAAATACTCCGTGATCTCCCTAGGCTGCCTGTTCCAGTGCTACATCAACCTGAACATAAAGAATTTATTCCTCATACAGAGATGAAACTTCTTGTGTTTTAGTTTATGGCCGTTTCTCCTGTCTTTGGGCACTGCCTCTCTGCCCCAGGCAGGCAGCCCATGCATCCCAATGCATTCTTTACCCCATCCCAGACATAACGCTGCATTTTCCTTGGCTTCAGTGAGATTCCTGTCAGCCCCATCCTTTTGCCTTGTCAGATCCCTCTGAACAGCAGCCCTGCTGGAATAAATTAAGAAAATCGACTTCTTTGGTTAGCCTGGTAAATTGACCAGGAAAAGAAAAAATTAGAAGAGATCACTGTACAGGTCTAGGCTGCCTTCTTGTCTGTTGTGGAAATCCTTGTTTGGCTGGAGATTATCTGGGCATGGAAGTAACTTGTACTGAACAATTTTCTAACAGTTGCTGAAACACAATGCTGATAAGGCCTGTTGGTAAAAAAAAATCACATTTTTATTTTCCCACAGAAGAAGAAATAGTGGTATTTACCACCTGTGAATTTTGTTGCACTTTACCAGTTTATTTTATGAGGCTCCTTTACATCACTCCCATATTTCCCCATAGGATTCTGGGCTTAATCAAACCATTCCTTAAAGCCCAAGTATTGGTCTGACTTTTATTGTCACTGAAGCATTCTCAGGGTTAATATTTGGTGACAGAAGCAGAAGATGCCCCTAGCACTGCTCTCACTATGCAGAAATAGAACCATGACAGAATTTTTTTTCTCTTTTGTTACTTCTCAGGAGTAATGAGACCTCTCCCAATGACTCAGTGATACTCTCCTCACCAGGTATTTCAACAGGACCTGCCCTTACCAAAGAAGAGTTTTGCTGACAGCTTCCCAGCACTGCAGAGATCCCTGACTTTCTGAGCCATCTTGCCACTGCAATTAATGCCAGCTGAGGATTAAATAAGTAAGAGCCTCTCAGAACACGATTCTTGTAATATTTACTGTGTGGTACAGGAACTCTGAGTCTCCATATTACAATTTTTCTAACCCTTTCATAATTTGCAAAAGAAAAAAAATTCTTTCTCTAATTTATCATTGCCCTTCCTAAATGGATAATGTAAAATTGGATGGTTTAGCAGTGTTTACACCTGGGATGTGAAGAGAAAAAAAATAGAGCAGTAGAAATTATTTGAGAAGATACACACTTGGCTGAAGTTCCTTTGTGAGAGGGTAATACAAAAAGGACTTTTTTTTTCTCTTCTGCCAGTAAAAACTTGGAAAAGTTGAGGGAAACATGCTAATCTTTCTATAGATTCTCTAGGGAAAGAGGAAAAAGTGATTGGCCAAAGCAGAGAGAGGGCTGAGATCTGGTGGAGCCAAATTAAGAGAATTTATGTGACAAAGAACTGATGTGCAAAAGGGAAGGCTGAGGAACATTTTATTTGGTGGTGGTACAGTGTGGTGAATAATTATAGTTGTGTCATTAAAGAACATGCAAATGAAGGGGCTGAGAAGGAACAACATGTAAAATGATGGCTCCAAATAAATGGGAGTGTTCCTGTGAATTCCAAAGAACAAGGAAAGAAAAACTTACTTTGTAACTAATTTATCAGTAATTTCTAGCCACATTCAACATGGAGGAGTTTCAGGCAAACGCTGATCAGGAACAAGGCAGAGTTGGTTTCATTCCTGAAAGAGAGCAGAGTGTTCCTAAACCAGGGGAGACATGTCATGGAGCTGCTAATCCCTGTGAAGTAGGTCAGGCTTGCCAAGATGAAGATGGTACACCTCATTTGAACCTGATTAGGAACATCCATTAGGAAATGGATAAAAAGAGAAAGCAAGGAAGGCCAGTTAGAGCAAACAAGTGCCTGGGCCAGACCTTCTCTTGGTTCTGTGATGTCGTCAATTACTCTGTGCCTTACACAATTTACTCTCCTTTAGCTTCAGTGGGCTTCTGTTAACCTGTACTGCTCCAAGTTCTACACTGTGTGTGTGGTGCTCTGATGGCTCTGCACAGACCTGGAGAGTTACAGATTTCCAGCTTCCATACTCCCACTGTTGGTACAGAAAAGCTTCAGGAATCAAGCTGTCACTTTAGGTTTCCACAGCTGTTTATAGAAGTGTAGCCATGAGCCCCAGGTAAGTTTTGGACAGAATTTGATTTAAAGGAAAAAAAAAAAAGAAAAAAAAAGGTAATTCTAGTCTGTATTTGTTTGCTTTAATCTCAGTTATAAAATGTAAAGTTCAACTACGGTATGGAAAGAACAAGTGAAGCTGCATGAAGGGAAAGATACCAACCTGTCCTTTTGTTTAGTGACAGCTCACAAATATTTCTGTGCTGGAATGATAATTTATCTGGGTGACCAGCCCTTGCTCTGCACAGAGGACAACACCAAAGTACATTTTTTTCCTAGACTTCCCCATCAGTAATTTCACTATTTCTCTTGAACTGTATGAGAAATACAGGGCTTTGTGTTTTGCCACTATTTTTATATAGGGAGGTTGAACTAGGTGACTTCTGAAAGGTCCCTTCCCACTCATACTTTGGTGTCTTTGTGTTCATTGAATTAAATTTGCCTCCTCTGATAATGTGGTTTTCTAGTGGAAAAAGAAGGGAGTTTAAAACTTAAGAGATTTTAGGTGTGTGCTACAGAGGATGAAGTTGGAAAATTCTTTCTGTATCTTGGTTTCCATTAGATTTATTTTCTACTTTGTTGAATGTTGTCCTATTATTAGTTTGTGTGGGTGTCTCGTGGTAAGGAAAGGTATTCCAGCATTCTTGACATCTTTTCTTTCCCTGTGTGCCATGATGGATTCATGACACTGCCTAGAGCAGAATAAATTACTGCAACACTGATTTTCCTAAAATACACTTGATACCACCAGCTACAATTTTTTTACCAGTTCTCTACTGGATTTCCAGAGCTACTCTCCTAAACTTCTGGAATTTGTTCTCGATGGATTGGTTGTGAAACTAGAAAACAAGAGGTTATCCTCACACAGACAATAAGAATGATGGTATTTCCAATTTTAATTTGTACATGTGTGTAACGAAACAATGCAAATAACAGTTGCAATATACTTTTCACTATGTGAATGCTAAAAGTGGTTTATAACTTAAATAATGTGGTAGAGAGTAAACAAGATGTGGCCAAAAATACATATTCAATGCATTTTCTAAAATGGATTTATTGAGAATAAAGCTTGTTATATTTAAGGAGAATGGCTTAGTTTAGAACAGATAAATCAATAAATACACAGCACTGTAACAGTTGGGAAGTCACCATGGCTCTGCCTTTGATGTCCAATAAAAATGAACAAAAGCTTTTAGACAAAACTTTGACTTTTGAAAAGGAACATTCATATCTGTGCTTCAAAAATCAGACTAAAGAATTCATTGGAATATTAAAAGAATATACATGAAGAGCCTTCTTGTTCATATTCATCAAATTAACGTGAATCTAATGACTACTCACCAAAAGGTAGGTATGAAATGAGAGAAGGAAATCATATCTGCAGGGTACTGTCCCCAGAATACATCCAGTTGAATGTGATACTCAGTAACATCTCTGACTAACTTGGGAGTTTTGAGAAATGTGAAGAGCTAGGCCTGCCAAGATTTGGAGACAAGTTATCAAGGGTATTCAGCATTGAAAAATGTATCTTACTATTAAAAAATATATCATCTCTCGCTTTTATACTTTTTACACAGGGAAGTTGATGTGCACCCACCCTCCTGAGTGGCTCCTCTTGATCTTGTAGCATGAAATAACATTGAAAAATCTGCTTTTTTCACCTTGCCTGCATGTCCAGAGGTGGAGTTTGTCATCCAAAGTCTGAAACAGAGGCGCAGCAGAGTACAGCAGTGCTCAGTGTACTTCCTGCAGCCAGAGATGTCCACAAGCTCCAGGGAGCAGGGATAATACCAGAGCACACCTTGTCCAGGAAGCAGAAATGCCCCCGTGGGAGCAAGAGGAACAGCCTGCTGCCTCTGGAAAGGTGGCTGCTCAGCGGGAGAGCTGGCACAGAAAGGACAAGGGTGGAGCCTGCAGGGCAGCCTGTTCCTCCGGCAATGCCTCTGTGTCAGCATCTTCCCCCTCTCCCGAGGTTCCAAGGGAAGGTGGGGGGGAAGGCATTGCCAGGCTTTATGTAACCTCCAGCCCTGGAAAGAGGTGCATGCTGGGGCTCCCTCTCCCCACACAGCACCCAGCATGCAGGCACGCCTCCACACCCTTCTCTTTGCACAAGGCAGGAGAGACCTCCCACAAGATCATCTCCCACCTCTACTGTGCATCTGTTCATTTTCTGCCTGTCAAGCCTTCTCAGAATTTAAAAGATCTTACAAGAGATAGGGGAACAAGCTTTCAAGTTTGAGTGCATCAGATCTGGACAGATCTGATATCAAATGTGAATTTTTATTGCTTTGGCTTACTTTTCTTACCTTTTTTATTTTTTCCAGAGTGGAAAAGAAAGAGAACTGCTGTGTAAGGAATTGTTGCTTGCAACGTATTTTTCTGAGCAATAAAAATACCTTCAAGACAGCAGTACAATTCTCTTTTTAGCCTTGACACCTCCAAATCCTAATACACGTGGCTGAGTTAGATGGAAAGGTATTATTAGGTTTTTATTAGATTATGATGCAAACTCAGTCTGGCTAGGCTCATCAGGCAGTAAATCTAGTGTCAACAGCTGTGACCAAATTCTGCTCCTGTACCTGTTACTGCTTGTGGTCAGTTTTCCTCTGGTTTTCTGTCAGTTGTGAGAAAGGCATGCATGTACCAGGGCAGGCTTCCAGTACAACCTGTATTGACAGAGTAATTGTGATTGTGCTCCTAAATGAAATCAGGAATAATTCTATTAAAAGAAGAAGAGTTATTCTTCCTCACACAATGCAGGATTCCAAAATTCAGGCCTTAATCACACAAATAGGACTTTTATGATACACCATGGGTATTAGACATGGCTTTTACCATCAGTGACTTCTTGTTTCAGCAATAACCTTTTTTCAGCTCCTGTGTGGCAGCCACATGTTGTGCTAAAGAAGTGAATCAAACTCTGTTAGCCAGGGAGACCTGGAGATCTGCTGTTGTCCTCCACAGAGACTGCACAAAAATTGTCACTCTGAAAGCTGCCCTGGATCCTGTGAACACAGCAAGAGCTGTTTCCATTCCAGGCAGTGCCACAGTCCCACTTCAGGAATGCCAAACTCACTTTAATCCTGCTCTGACTGCTGCAGGAGCTCAGCAGTGAAGCAAAGGTACAGATGGAAACCCAGGCCAAGCTCACAGATGTCCTGTGGCAGAGGAGCTGCTGTGCACTCTGTAACACACAGAATAGATGCTGTGATTTTAAAGGTTGCAATACACCAAGACTTCCTCCAGAAAGAATAAAAGCTCACCTGACAGGATGGCAAGTTTGAGAAAATGAAACTCTTGCATCATAAGCCAAATTCTTGCTTGTAGGCAGCTCTTGGATAGTGTAGCAGAGCCATAAATCCAGATGCCACTGCATGTAGTTCTCAAGCAAAGCTGCCAAAAATCCCAACCTCTGCAAATATCCTTATTTATTAATCTGAATTTGTGCTGAATTAAGCAACTTCTGATGAAAGCAGCAGGATATAACAGTGTATATAACAGTACCTTCCAATGTATTGCTGTATCCACACTACCTTTTCTGAGTTTGTAGCCATTCTATCCCCCACTAAGAGAATATCTTCACCTAAAAGCAGTGAAAAATAATATTCCTGCCCCCATCTGAACAATTAATGGATATTCTGCCTTAATATTTATTCCAGGTATTATTATACCTGGAATAAATATTAATATATTTATTAATATTCTCTAATAATTTTCAAACTTTGGAAAGTAATGTTAATTTCCAGGTACTTCAAAACAGGTATAGAATTGTTATCCTGCACCTCCTGTTTAACCAGATCTCCTGTTCCTTTCCCACTTACCAGTGGATGATGTGCACCAGGGACAAGTAATGCTCAGCCTCTTTTTTCCTTTTTCCCTGGCAACCATTTAAACAAGGTAACAAGTGCACAGGACGTTGCAAGGCACTGGAAAAATCTACCTGTACAGAGAAACTTACTGAAATCCCCACTGAATGTGAGAAATGTAATTATGTGACTATATCGTGACTGTAATTCTCCTCCCTCTCCCTTTCCCAGAGACTGTTGAAAATAAGTTATTTGAAAGAAGAATTACATGCAATATGATCTGAGTTTAACTCAGCACTTATCTTGAATCAGTAGTGTCCAATAGACATTTCAGGCCATTTATTCTTGGGACAATGATCTCAAATTGTTCCTGGAATTTTAGGAACAAGATCACTTTCAGTTAGAGCAGAAAATCTGTGGGGTAATTTTATGATAAGTTAGTAGAATGAAAATTGGAGTCAATCCAAAAAGTTTTTTACACTGCAGTGTAAAGCAGGTGGAGTTCCAAATTCTTGTTCCAGAAAATACCTTTTTCATAACCAAAAATCCAGGTGAATGATGAGCCAGGCGAACAAAGGTGATTTTATTAGGCTGCAGAATTCCTACAAAATGAAATTTAAAGATTGCTTATGTGTCATATTAATTTATGTGGTCACAGAAATAGCTCTGCTCAAAAAAAAGAAGTACTGTACAGATCAATAATCCTGGGCAGGGGTGCATTTACATCCCCTCTGCTGCTGGTGAGCAAATGCCTCTCTACAGGTGCCAAGGAAAATGGGCCACTCAGACAACTGCTTGCAGGCCAGGCTCCATCTGGTACAGAACATTCCCAGAGCTCGCTGTGCTGCTGCTGGGGCTGACAGTTGCCAGAGGCCCAAACACTGCTGCTGTCTAAAGAGCTTTTTAGGCTGTTTGCCACCTGGGGTGGCACTTGTCTTTCAGGTAGTAGGACACTGATCTGTGGACTGCTGTATCAGTGCCTCTTCCTGCAGGGCTGTTGGATTTGGCAGGAGTCTGGCTTGAGGAGTCACTGCTAGGTTAGGCTGCAGATCAATTGTTCAATGGAGAAATTGTATCTTGTTGCTGTGCCACATGAAAGCAGAAGTCTTTTAAAATGCAAATTGTCTGCAAAAAAAAAAGAAGAGGGTACTCAAACTTCCAGGAGGCTGAAATCCTAGTCTTTTGTTTGCCAAGGCCACAGAAGTCTTTGCATATACAATCAGCAATCAGTCATTAAATGCTACTTCCAGAGTGTCCATAAATATTTAAGCCTATTACAACTTTCAGACATACAGTTTGATAATTAAGGTGATCCCCACAAGGAAAATGTTTGATTTTGATTTGGGGGGGATTCCTGAGCAGAGCACTTGTGATCCAGCCCGAGAACATGAGGGTCTCAGTCACGAAGTCAAGATATTTTTCTTTTGAAAGAACAGGAAAACTGTAGAGGGTGCACATTTATCTGAAGTGTGGGCTGATGATACGGGCTAATTTAAAAGTTTCTTTCAGAGCTACCCTTTTGCCAAGGAATGCATTAACAAATATCTAGAAATAGCAGGCTTTATATGGAATATGTTGAAGTTGGTAAGTGCTCAGAGGCTCATTTGCCATCCTTCTCCTGTTAAGCACTGTTCAGCTCCACAAGTGGACAGTGCAAACCAGTTCTAAGAAGTGGATTATGTATGGTAACAATCTAATGGATATAAATACATCATTTTATATGGCTTATTCCAGAAAAGCCCTGTGCTGAAAGTGATGGATATTCTTTAAGCTGATATTTTATGTTTTGTTGTCCCATTTCTGTGACTTTTTCCATGATAAATGAGTAGGAAAAAACGGGACAGCATAAGACAATGATGGCATTCTCTGTTTATGTCTCAGATTCCACAGGGAGATGTTGTGCTTCTGTTTTGGAGATTCATTTGTGAAAGAAAACCACCAGGAGTGTAAACCTGAAGCCAAAGGCATCTTGAAAGGAGCCACATTCAGTGACTGAGCAGACACTGACACTCATAACACTGACAGAGCCTTGGCCACAAAGATAGGGGAAGACTGCTTCCTGATTTGACTTCATAGGGAACTGTACTTTTGGCAAACCGTTAAGGTATTACTAGAAATTTATAGTTTATTTTTGATTTAATCAGAGATCCATGCACAAGAATCATGTCCTGGTAAATGGTTCTTTCTGACAGCACTCCCAGTCCTCCTTTCACATGTTTGGGAAGAAGCTGAGTTAAATGCTTCATTGAGATAGAAGAAAAGAATACTCTGTTGCAGTTTAGAGAACAGTAAAAAATATTTTAAAATTAAAGAACCCTCCAAGCAATTTCTGAAATGCAACCATGTGATTTCTGTTGCAGAAAGGAGAAAAAAAGCCATAAGAATGTGCAGGGAGTCAGGCAAGTCCCACCACACCCTAAGAAATGAGCTCTGTTGTCATTCTCTAAAACGGAGGGCTGTCATTTGGAAATGTAACAGACATTTTTTAAGTCTTCCTGTCTGCCTACCATATTGTATTGCTTGTGGTTCATCATTTCCCAGTAAAATCTGGGCTGTGAACAAAAGGCCAGACAACTACAACTTTTTTGGCTGGTAACAGGTACTGGTTACTTCTGCCTAAGAAGAACTCTGGATTTTATGTCCAGAATTTTTTAGGGCTCAGCACTATCCCTTAACATAAGTACCAAAAAAATAGCAAATCATGGGGGATTGTAATGAAAGTATAACCCCTCCCTTAGGGTTACTGCAGCATCAATCTGCTATTTTCACATTGCATTCCTGTTTTCTAAAAGTCTCTAGTAAAAGCAGATAGCTTTTAACCAGCCTGCTTGTTTCTCAGCAAAGTAAGAACCAGAACCTTCTTTGGAAAGAAAAAAAAAAAAAGAAACTGCACCAGAGCCCTGAGAGCACCAATCAACTCTGTTGGTCCTGATCAGCTTCACCTGGGCCCCTGCCCACACCCTTCCCACTCCTTGGGCCCTATTTAAGCTCAAACTTGGGATCTGTGTGGTGGTTTTAGGTTTTTTTTGTAGGGATGGTGGTCTCTAGCTGTGCTTTCTGATTGTCTTTAGTGCTTAGCCTGCCATTTTATCTCCTAGCTAGGTGGGACCTGTGCCTGGTTCATCTTCTTGCTGTGTTTGAGGTAGGTGATGAGTTTTGTTGTTTGTAACTGGTTTGTGTTGCTCTGGTTAGTTCTGTGCTGGGGTCTTCCTCAGGTCCTGCCTCAGCCCTGCTCAAGCTTTTGTTGCTACCTGATATGAGAAGATGGATAGATGAGGACTGGAATGAAACTTTGGGAGGTGAGTGTGGTAACTTTAAAAGTTAAACTTATTTTTTCTGATGCTTTAGTGACATTGGGAAGCATCTACCCTTGCTTTAAAATCTCTAGATGTGGGAAATTCACAGTTTTCTGCATGAAGTAGTTAGGCTGAGTTTTTTTAGTTTGATTGGCCTAAGCAAGGGGATAAAGGTTCCCAGCTGGCTGCTCCTCCATCCTGTTTCTCTGGGATGTGTGCTTGTCACAGGCTCCTGTCACTGAAACCAACAGGATTAGAGAGTAGGATTTGCTTCTGTACTTCAGAATAGTCTGTTCAGAGGAACAGATTACTGGATACTAACCTAATCTTCTAAAAGAACCATTCCTCAGCCTGCAGAGAAATGGAGATTACTGGTGGTTCCTCAAGAGAAGAGAGCTGAGAAGGGAGATATTTAATGCTGTCTATAGCTAGAGCTTTTTGTGTATCTTGTATGTTTGTCCTGAAAGCATGAATACAGGTGTCATATTCAGCTCAAACACCCTTTTGCAAAGTATCTGATTTCTGTGAATTGCTATCAGCAGGCTTGTGGAGAAATCAGATACAGAATGTAGATGTTCTAGTACACCTAGGCCAGATGCAGTTAAAGATTTTGGAAGTGTTGCAGTTTCACTTCTCATTGGATTTACCCAGCTGCTTATGGTTGGATTCTAATTAGCCTCACTTTGTATTTTTCTGCAGGGTAGCATAGCAAACCTGGCATAGTTAATACAATTGCCATGCTGCTTTCACAGCTTTAGCTGTCAGCCTGCTTTTGTTCTGAGGAAACAGAAAGATTGTGAAAATCCAAGCTGGAAGGAGGGAAGGAGTTAGAGAGGATATTTGTACCTCTGAGCATTCATGCAGCATGAAAAAACAATGGGAGTGTGTAGCTCTACTTCATATGGATAACTGTCCTGTAGAAATAGTTCTTCAGATCAAAAATTTCCTTCTTCTCTGGCTGAAAATGATCATCTTTCTCTCTGCCAGTGCCTCTTGCTGTTTTGTAGCAGTTTGCAATATGTCTTGCTGTCTTTGAGACGCTTTGCAGTCTCACTTCAGTTGTTGGTTTCTCAAAGCATCCAGGGGAGTGTGTCATTATGAGGGGTTTAATGAAGGTAATGGGGAAATCAAACAGTTTCTTTTGCAGCATCTCATTTTAAGAGGCTTGAAAAGGCCTGTGTGGCCTTTTTATATAAAATACTGTGTGTACACCCCAAATACAAACATACTGTTGTCCTAATTACCTCGCTAAAAGTAGCGAAGCTGATGCAAACAAAGAATGACCGATGTAGCCCAAGGCATTCAAGTTTGTCTGAGCCGAGTTAAATGTGCTTCCTAGACTGTTCTAACAGCTCAGTTGTGTTTTCTGCATTTCATTGTGGTGCTTTATTCATTTGGACACAGCAAATACCTCCTGCTCTTCCATTTCTGATGGACTAGTCTTCATGTGAGGACAAAGGTTATATCGTTGTGTTTGGTAATAAGAATTTTGTAGTCTATTTTTTATTTGGAAAGATTTCCCTGACAGGGGCAGGGGGCTGGTTGGAAACATTCTGGGTTTTTTTTTTTAAATTATATTTTTGTGTTCAGATGTACTTGATGAGCTATATAATACTAAACAGAAGCTGAGGGATTTTCCCCATGTCTTCCCTTTATTCCTACTGGTCACAAATGCTGTACACATCACTAGTGCTTTGTACAGATGACTGCCTTTGAAAACACCTGTGTATCAGAATAACCTAGTGAGGAATGTTAATATTCTTGCTGTAATAATTAAAAATTGTAGTAAATACCCTGTGCCAACTTATCCTGAATTAATGGTGTTGATAGAGAAAAAGTTGCTAAGATTGAATTTGTGGAATTTCTTGGTTCCCTGTTAGGACTGTCAGATCAGGCCCCTCTTTCCCATCTGATTAAATTTCAATATAGGAATTAGAAGGCTGGATCTGACAAATATCTGCCAAAATAAGGGTTCTGTTTCAACACAGGTTAATAATTTCCTGAGGAAAGATTATGAGTTAGGGCTGTGTATAATATTTTTTTATGTTAGAAATACTTGGCAACAATAGGGGCTTCTGGAGCATTTAATTTATCTTTAATTATCAGCAATGGACTTATGTGAATTTATTTATGCATCTTTGAACTTGTTCATAGTTCCTGGATCCTTTAGCAGGAGTTCCAGAACTTAACTATGTTTCATATTACAAAAGTAGTTCCTTTTTTTTTTGCTTTAGCTCTGTGGTGTCTCAGATTTAGCACTGTAAGAACTTAATAACTCTTTTTTTTAAATTTCCTTTCTATTTAAATATTTTGTAGACCAAGTGCTGCTCCACTGACTGTGGTGGAAGCTGTGCTGATGTTTTATAAAATAGAAGTAAATTCCTGCTCTCCATGTATTTCCCACCTCTCTCCCAGTTAGCTGGCACTGTAATATGTTAATGACAGCTTGGAGCAGGTGTGATTTCCATTTGTGTGATGAACCAGTTGTGTACTTGTCCTTTGCAAACGTGCTGACAGATTGGGAATGCATCCAGTTAGACAACCCATGTCCTCCTCAACACTTGCTTGTGTTGGTGGATGCTGAGTTCCAGGCAATTAACAGTTTGTCAACAGCTGATTACAGGATGGCAAATTTAAGATAGAACCTCCTGCTGAGTGGATTTTGCCTCCCTTAGGATATCAGTCCCCTGGTAATGATACTGTTTTCAGGCTGAGATTGGTTTCCTTGCTGCTGCAGAGCCTGAACAGCAATTTTGTTGAAGTCTTGGAAACTCTGAAGGCTTTTTAAATTTATTTTTTTAAAAAAAAAAGGGAAAGCAACACTAGCACTGAAGTGTCTTGGTGACAAATCAAGCCTTAAGTCACTATAGAAAAATACTATTTCACAAAAAGTGAAGGGGCTGTTTTAGTAACTGAGTCACAAGAGAGATGAGGTTGGAGAGGGCCTCAAAACACCCTGTGGTCCAGCCTGTCATGGCAAAAGGAGCAGAGCAAGACCCTCAAGGCCCTGTCCAGCTTGAAAACCTCCTGTGATGGTGTCTCCACATCCCTGGAGGGAAAGGTGAGCTCTCTTGTGGGGTATAAGCTTTTACATGAGCATTACATGTGCTTCCTCTTTAGCAGGACTGCAGGCTTTTGGGAACTTGCTTGTCCTACTTTTGCCAAGGATTTATCCCAAATGTGCAGCTGTCTCTTTAACCTGAGGTATGTCTATAGCAGCAACAAGAGTGGCTGGCTCTTTCTCCTTTCATTGTTTGCTTCTAAATATCTGTTTAGCTATATCCATATTTCTAGAGACCCTTCACATTTTCCTTCAGCTGTTTTCTGATGCTGAGATGATGTTTGGGTTTTTTTATCAATGTGTGCAGCATCCTGTGTTTATTTGTAGTGTTTTAGGGTGTGTTCTTACAGATTCAGTTCTCTGTAAGGTACAGGGACCAGGCAACTCATGCATTTCCTTAGCTTGTAATGAGAGACAAATAGAGGCACAGAGTGCTTCAAGGATAAATAGTAATAAGTTGTCTTGACACTTCCATTTCTGCACTTAATGGAAAGCACTGAGAGCTGTATGTGAGCTAATGCTATGGCAAATATTTCTCTCAATGTAGGGTGGGGGGAAAAACACCACCAGATCAGAAAAGCAGGATTCAATGCTCACTTTTTCCAGGAATGCCTAAGTGCCCAGGCTTCCTGGGAGGATAATCAGTCTGAGTGAACATCATTAGCTGACTCTGTGTACAAAGGAAAGATGGTTTTCTCAACTTGCTTTGCTCCCCAGTTGTAGGTCACTAGCATAAATGGAGTGTACAGGCTCAAAATGAGATCACTGCTTTTCTGCTCTGCCTCTTCCATGTTGCCAGAGTAGAAGTGGGAGAGGGGGGAAACTTAAAGCCTGGAACTGGGATGGCAAAGGAAGACTCTCCATGGATATTTCCTCACTGTAAAAGGAAGGATCATAAGTTGGAGGCAGAATGCTGAACATTAGGCATCACTCCAAATTCTATTGTGTTTTAGAGATACTGCTGGAGTTCAGGCAGCCTCTCAAGGCCAAGTTTCCTAGAGAGCTTTTTTACATCCATCCTTCCATCTCTCCATGGCTGAGGCAAGAAGTGGGAGCTATCATCTGTGTGATTCCTTCCTTTCACTATTTATGCCATTATTACCTTCACCTGGCTTGCTTGGTACCATTTGCACTGTGCTTTTGTTTGGGAGTAGCACAGGGAAGAGAGTCTAGAAGGAATGTTGAAGGGAAATATGCAAAGAAATAATTTAGAATTGTTCATCAAATATGATCCCAAGTGTTTTAAGATTTATTCAGAAAGCTTAACATGAAACAATTAAAAATGTAAGATCAGGATGCCCACATGAAAGTGCATTAAACAAATTTGAGTGTACTCTCCTTCATGGATAAAAACCCCAAATATGGGGCTAGACCTCTTTCAAGATCCGTCAGTTCCAGAAAATATAGTATCATTCTAAGCATTGAGATTTGACTTGAGTTTTTTTTAAATGCTGGGAAATTTTCTGCCTTGATTTTGCTTTAGTAAGAGAAATGTGTGTGGTGGTGAACCTTATTTCAAGTCACTTGATAAGTGTGCAGCCCAATGCTCTCTTTATTGGGTACTTGACTGATGTCTCTCCCCTGCTCTCCCTCTCTTCCCCAGTTCCTTATGGCAGAAATCACTTCTGCAATTTACTTTAATGGGACTTTTCCAGGCCAGAGACAGTTGCTATAGGACAGATGTAAACCTGAATGATGTGTCATGCTGCGTGCTTGATGAACTCTGTTCAGAGACACCTCACCTTGACACAGCTTCACTGACTGCAGCAGACTTTCTAACATTCCTATTTTAGTGGCATCAAAGCAATGGGCTCTGTATCATTACAGAAATGAGACTTAAATTTTCATATGGACTGGACACTTTTTTATATTTGCTTTTTTTTTTTAACCATGTGTTCTGGGGAGTTGGAACTTCATGGAACAATTCCTCGTAAGTCTTGAACTGCAGTTATAGTTTGACTTGAACCACAAGGAATGTAAGAATCTTACTAAAACTAAATAATGTGTTGCTAACCTGCTGTTCTCCTCTTGGGATATATTTGAGCCCAGTACTGGACTCTTGGTGGCTGTCACTCCAATGCATATTTTGAGTTTCTTTTGCTGCCTCTTTAGAAGTAATTGACTTGTCACCTTGTGCCCTTTTATGTATTATAAGTGGCAAAACCGACTAAAAGTGAAACTATTAAAATCACAAACTGAATTACCTGCCTGCATCTTCAGCAGCATTTTTAGTTAGTTTTGAAAACGAGGGGAATAAATCAAATATAACAAAATGTGCTGTGTCTGGATTTTGGAAGTTACAGCTTTTCACAGTCAGTCTGTTCTTGGCCCAAGAGAAAAATTCAGCTGTACATAAACATGGAAATAAAATTACTTCTTGGGGGCCCTGGTGTTAAACAGCCTATGTTGGCTGAAACTTGGCAGCATCAGCCTGTTCACCTCATTTATGGAAACAAGATCTGTCATTGTACTATGTGAAAAAAGAGCTTTCTTTCTGGAATCATCTCCATTAATTACCAGGTTAAAGATCAGATTTCCTTAAAATGAGTTTGGGCTTTGATAATTACTTTAAAAGGAACAGTTCTATGCTTTTGTCTTGACTTTTCTTGTCAAAAAACTTCTTCTTAATGCATTATTTTTAATGCAGTAAATTGAAGGAAGAAAATGCTGAAAAAGGCATGGTGACAGGTTGAGATTTGAATTATTGTACCTTTTTTGGAAGGAGTGAAAATGCCTGTGTTGCTCTCTGCCACCAATTCCCTCCATGATGTGCCTGGAAGCATGGAAAATGCATTCCTGCCTGTTTCTTTTCCTTTGAGGTGAGCAGCCAGGGGCATGGAGACAGTAGGAGTAGGAAGACCTTCAAATTGTTCTTCTACCCTCTGGCCCAAGAGTAGGTGAGCAACCAGGAAGCTCCTGTGGGAATAAACTGTGGTTTTAAAATGCCCTGTGAATAATGAGCACTTTGTGTCCTGCATCTCCTTGAAACCCAAGAGAATTAGGCTCTTAGCCAGGTTTAAAAAGGTAATCAGGCTGAGCATTGGAAATCAGATGTTTTCCTATGTGAATTTAGGTTCTGAAATTTATTTTTAAATCAAGCACTGTTGACTTTGAGTCTGTTACACATGGACACAAAGGAGAAGGAAACAAAAAAAATATTGGAGGCTTCAATAAGTTTTGAGCTGTAAAGCTTCTGCAGGCTACTTGTCAGGCATGTTCCAGCTGTAAAATAACTGTTACTGAAAATATCTTAAGATCACTGTATAATTTAGTCAGCTTTGAATGTCAGATCATACAATGGAGCACATGTGCATATTTTAAAAGAAGAGAACTGGTAAAATTAGCCTGTTTCTGCTGAGATGCTGCTTGAAGAGATGCTTGCTTTGAGTTGGCATTGTCTCAGGTGTGTGGCAGGGTGGATGGAACTGCATGAGGAGAAAGAGCTCTGCTCCCTTCTGGCATGGAACAATTCCCCTCACATTTGCTTCCCTGTCCGTAAATGGATGGAAGAGCACTGATAAAAAGCTTTCTCTAAAAGATAAGAGCCAATTCTACACTCCTGAGGGTTTTACTGTTGTACTTGAATCTTTTTCTCATTAGAAAAGAGTGTTATTGATTAGCAGTGATGTGGCCATTTAGCATTTTTAAGGTAGATGCATATTATATTCTTTCAGTAGTTGTGATTCTGGGGGCACCATAATTCAGCTTTCATTGTTCTTGAAATACCTCTATAAGAAATCATTTAAAAAAGCTTCAGTACAGAGGAACTGTATTTCAATGCTTGAAAAAGTATGTTCTGTTTTATTGACATCCAAATGCTCAAAGCATCCTGTGAAAATTCATCATTTCCTAAAAGCAGCTTTCTCCAAAAACTGCAGTCAGTTTTTGGGTAAATGTAATAGCACATTTACTGAATGACATTGTTAGGCCCCACATTTTCTGAAAACCAGAAACTCTCTTTGGAAGAAGCAATGAGTTTTTACTGCTTCTCTCCTGCAAATGGATGGCACAATTCATCCCAGATTGCTCCAAGTGATCCAATTTTCACTGTTACTAAAGACAAACAGTCACCAGTTCCCTTCATGGTGTTTTCTTAGTTGAGCAATCTGGGACTGATAGTCATGCTGATGTGCTGAGCTCGTGGGAGAAAAGAGAAATACCCACTCCAGTGAAATCCTGTGTGCAGATGTTGGAATGAAAGGAGTGCTGAAAAATGCCAATTCTTTCCTTTTAGTCTACTTTTTGAATATTCTATCAGTTCTGCTTGATTTGCTGATGAAAACAAGTTCCTGCATTACACACTGTGGATAAGTACTTAAAAATGAATAAAAATTGGAAAGAGAGATGTTGCCTCTGAACATCCAAGGAGAAATGAAAGCCAGCAATGCAAATCTGTCCTGTCAGAGGCCTTGCTGATGAAACAATAGCTGTTTTTAATAAATCACATTATCTTCAGAAGGGTAGTGGAGCTTAGGGAACTATATTTTAATTGTGAATATATTAATTTATGTGCACAAAGCAGTTGCTTAAATGGGAATATCAAAGCATTTTTTCCAAACCTAAGTGAATAAATGCTTGTTTTTAATTAAGGGATTTGAACCTAATTCCATTCTGCCAAGGCTGCCATGTATTTTAGGAAAAGGAGAAAAGCACTCAAATGGTGTAGGAAAAAAAACAACCCTGGAGCACATGGGAATATATTTTATTTAATTTTTTGGCTCTTGGATACTTTTGAAGATTTGTGTGGGAGAAATAAGGGAATGAATTTTAGGTGTTCTACAAATCTCAAGAACAAGAGAGAGGAGCCAGGAGTGGAGCAGGAGGGATCAGGGTCTGATCAGACTCAGAATTGTGTTTTTTAAATAGGAAATGTATTCTGGATGCTTTTATTCTTGCCTTTTGTTTGTGTATCCACAGACACCAGTTTAAATTCTTAGCAATTGCTACATTAGTATGAGTTTCCAAGGATTTTAATATTTTGGGTATCACTGACAAACTGTAGGTCATAGTTGCAGCTCTCCTAGATTGGCCATAGCCCTGCCAGTGTTTTAGATTGTGAATGTTTAGGTGAACTGCAATCTGCTAAGACTGAAGTTAAATACTAGTTTTTAAAGCTTTGAACTTGTAATCAGTTAGACCTACAAAAGAAAAAGATTATGGGGCTCAAAAATGAGTTTTATTGGGTTTTTTTTGTTTTGGATAATGATAAACTTTTTAAAGTTTAAAAATTCCTTTATAGAAAATGTACAGGTCCAAACTACAATGATTGAAATTAGTGCTTTGAAGGTCAGTAAATTAGGCCTATCTTCACAAGGGAAGCTGAGATTTGATAAAAGCATTTCATCCCTAGATGATGTTATTTCAGCTGTGAATTGTCATCAAAGTGCCTCAAAGTCATTTCTCCCTGGTCTTTTACATAATCAAAGGTGTCTAGTGGAACTTTGTCTTGTATTTTCATTTTAGGCTAATAGTTACCATGATTCAGGGCTCATTCAGAAACTGACATTTCTGCCAAAAAGCCTCCGTGAAATTTTTCAGTTAAAGACCTGGCTTTTCCTTGAAAAATTTACCTTCTGGTGGGTTTTCTTCCAGAGTCACAGCAGCTCTGTTAGTTCTGGATAGCAACAGTGTTCAGTGTTTGTGATAGTATGGACTTTTTTTGACTACTTAGGCCACTGCAGTTGGAGTTGAAGGACTGTCATACCTAAAAATAGGAGAATGTTGATTCAATAAGTGTGAATAACAATTGGGAATTCTTGTTTCTCACCTGCTCACTGCTACACCCAGAGAAATGCAGTTCAACATTGGACCTAAAAGCAGGTTGAAAGTACTGAAGGCAAGGCAGCTCTGTGTGCATGAAAAGAAGAGAGGCCACTGGAAAATGTCTTTCAGTGGAAGTTCCCCAGAAGGAAAACCTGTTCCCACTGATGTGTTTGTAGCAAACCCAAAGGGCAATAAGTGGTTCAAGCAGGCCAAGAAAACAACAAAGGGAATTTGAACTGGAAGCAGGCCGGCAGAGTGATGGATAGCTACTGGATTAGTCAGTGCATGGAAACTTTATTTGGCATTCGTGTAGTCTTAAGCCTCAAAGAAGAACCACAATGTTCCCTTGGGAGATTATTTTAAGATCCCAAAGAATGTATGTGCCATTCCTCAGTATCGAGCAATTTCATCGTGTGCTCACCCAGCCTGGGTTTTTTTAATTTAGGAGTGAAAGTGCAGAGCATCCCCTGAATGCAGAGCTATTGCTCTTCTATGAGGGGGATGAGAAAAAGAAAAAAAAATCTCATTTCCACATCCACAATAAGTTATTTTCCCTCAGGATCCATTTTGCAGCATACTACAGTCTTTGGATCTCTCACTTATTTTGTAGTCATGAGCTTTCTACCACTAGAAGAGGGACTAGAGATCACATTTGGCATAATGCCATTTAGAGGAAATTTTTTAGCTGCTAATTAGAAATTTAATTCAAATTAATTGTAAAACTGGTTTCAAGGTTAACTTTCAAATGGATTTCTTGAGGCTTACTTTTACAACGTGGGGATTTTTCAGGTTTTGTTGTTTTAGGAATATATTGCTTGCATAATCAAATGAAAATGAGGTTTGAAGTGCAGTTATGCATAGTGTCAGCATTTAGACATGAATATCTGGGCATTTATGCTATGAAATGTCACTTTTTCTTGTGCAATACACATCCAACAACAGCTAAATTAATTATGCCAATAATAGTTTGCTATTAGTGTATAAAAACTATGTTATTGTGGAGATGATGCAAAAAAATAAATGAAAAGATTCCCTAAGAAACATCCACACAAGTTTTTTTTTTCCATGTTCTTGCAGGAATCAAATGGGATGTAGAAGCAAGCATTAAGTGTTCCTCTGAGCCATGCATGTTGTAAGCCTTGTTTTACCTTCAGATACACCTGATTCCTGAAAGCAAAACTTTCAGTCCCCACAGAGTGCAGAAGTTCAGTTTTGGGAGTTTGCTTTTAAGTTAAAATTTGGCAAATGTGCACACTGTTCCCTTTCCTTTCTCCACTGGTTCTTCTGCAGATTCAGTGACTGCCTGTGCCCTCTCCAGCAAGAGAGGTTTCCAAAGTGTGGTTATTCTCTGAGTGGCTGTATTTCCAATTCTCTGCTGCTGTGAATGTCAGTGGCTCGAGCAGAGGAATGGTATTCTAGGCAGGCAGTGTACTCCTCAAATGTAATGTTTGAGAGAGATATGTGGATTTATGATTCCAGGACAGCTGTGCTAATTTCCAGGTGCTGAATAAACTTCCCATTCTACATTTCAGTAGGTGAAGGCTCTCTATGCAGGACAGATACCCAGTGGAGACACTGTTCTAATTTTTGAAATCATGAAAGGCTTTTGACACTTGCTCTATTAATTTTCCACTAAGGACAATGAGTCCTTAAAATAACTGTTTAGCTAACCTCTGTATGGAAGGGCTCTGCCTGTCACTGCTAAAATTGGAAGCACTCATTGTGCTAATGGATTTTGGCTCTTCTCTGCAGCTTCACCTTTATCTCTAAAGCGTAGATGTTATTGTTTGAACATTGGTTTTCTGAGTAAAAAGATAAAATGTACATTTTAAATTAATCCTTATCTTCTTTGCTGCCCTCTTCCCTTAAAGTTTGCTCTTGGAAACTCAGAGCTGCTGAATGACAGTGCAGTTGCTATTGTGAGACCCTGTCAGCTGAATCACCACCACAGAGGCTTTGCCTGACTTTTCCAACATAACTGTCCCTAGGCTGGGGCATATTTTAGTTTGGCTTCCCTGAGTTTTCACTCTCAGGACATAACTTTATTAACCCAGCTCACAGAGTTGTGTATTGTGAATTGCTGAGAGGTGCATGGGCTCAAAGTTTTATGCTGTTGGTGTATTACCAATTATTTCTCTGTGTCAAGTATTTTATCCTATTTTGATTTTTCCATTACACAAGTTGAAAAGCTGAATATGAAGGCTCAGGAATGTTTTGATGGACAAAGTTAATCACTTGGTGATTCAAGCCATCAAGCCTGATAGATCAAGCTTCAAAGATGTATTTACTTCTCAGCCTCAAATCCTAAAGTCCCAACTGAAGTGTTAGCAGCAGACTTCAAAGTAATTTCCTGACTACCTTTGAGGGGACAAAAAATCAGCTGCAGCTGTATACAAGGAGGGTGAGCTGAATCTTGGAATTATGCATTTGCATGCGATAAATTTTCATCTGGTTTAAGATCTCAAAGGTTTTGAAAGGCAAAAAGATTTCCCTTTATATTTTTTTATAAAATTGCTTATCTTCCACGTGTCTCTATGAGGGGGAGAACATTTGTTGTGGAACAATCTAAGTGTATTCTGTGAAAAACCTGTATGAAGCCATCCTAGCATGACATTATTCATTGACTCAAGAAAAGTTAGATAAAAATATAGAGGATGAATCTGTTGTAATTTGGATTAATGGTTATCTAAACGTTATTTTTACATCATCCATTTGGAACAAAAAAAATCCCAAGGTGTGGCAACTGATGAAAAAATATGAAATTAAGTTATACCTACTGTTCCTGGTGCATACTCTGAGACTGTCTCAAACACTCCTAATGCCTTTTTTCTCCAAGATACCTCTTTGGAAGTGCTGACATGTTAATATTAGGTCTGACAAACTTTTTTTCCCTCCCTTTTAAGTAAGTCTTTAGTGCAAACAATACTGTGAGGAGTGTTGCTGGTTCTGTCTATGCTGAGGCCTCATTTGTTAATTTCTGTTATGTCACTGTGGAATTTCTTTCACACCTGGTAGTATTTAGACAATCAACACATGGCTGCTGCCTGATGGATTTCAAAGTGTTGATATGAATCTTTTGGGATCTTCTGGGTCTATTTATAGCAGCACTGGTTGGCTTTTGCACAGTGCTTATGGATGGCTCCTGGAACGTCCCTAGATATTGCATCCAGGATGTTCCCACTTTGTGTGGATGGGTGGTGGTATGATGGCCCAGGAACTGAGGAATTTGCATTCCTCTTCTTGCATCCATGGTGATTTTGACAGCACAGCTCTCACCTCTGTGTGCTCAGATCTGTGACAGGACATTGACCACTTCTCGAAACTCATAAAGACCTTTTTGTGAGTATAGGTGGAGGTGATGCTGAAATCAAATGGATGCCTGTATGTGATTGAGTGATAGATCCTCTGTGATTTCAGGAGGACCAGTGCTATGAAACAGGACTTTCCAAGCTGACTTTGACTGGATTGCCACTGATAAAAATATCAAATCTGAAATGGCTGCAGTACCTGGAAGGGGCAAAGGCTCACGGAGCAGTGTTGGGATAACCTGGGCCCTCTGCAGTACGTGTGCCTTGGCCATCCATTGCTGTCACGAAGTGGAGAGCTGGAAAAGCAGCTCCCTTTGGAGCAAAATCCCCCACTGGCTGCTGTGAGGTGCTTGTCATCAAATCCTGCACTGTGTGAACAGAACCAGTGCATGAATAGCTGGGCTATGAGCATATTGACTGCTTTAGGTGTGGAATGAGCACTCGGTTTCCAAAGTGAACCAGAGTACATTTCAGCAGTGCTAGCAGTCCCTTAGACACTATTTACAAAGCCTGCAGCTTCTGTGATACTCTCTACTGTTGACCCCTCCTTTTAATTGTGCCTTCCCAGCTCTTCTGTGATAAAAGAGCACTGAATATCCACTGTTCTTCCTGGAGCAGAAATAATTTGGAAAGGTTGCAAGCAAACTGCCTTAAATGTGTGAGCAGGCAAAAAATTTCTATTGGCATTGAGTAAAGAACTGCTTGACTTCTCCTGTGCAGAATGTATTTTGAGACACTCTGATAGAAAGGCAAACAGAAATGGCCCCATTATGGTGCTGTTCATTCTGAAAAACTCTGCTGTGACCCTGTTGCACCAGGAAGAGCAGCTGTTTTAGAGTCCCTTGCCCACACAACTAAAGCTGATGGAAAGATGGATTTCTTTAGAATAAAAATGTTCCTGCCTGCAGTTCAGATGGTTGATGGAGCAGATGTCATGTTTTGACTGCAAATCACAATAGGTTTCAACTGGAAGCAAACCCAGCCTCCATGGGTTTGTTGTGATAGGAAACTTTAATTCTCCAGTTGGATGTATTAAGATGCTAAGAGTAGCAATTGAGCTACTATTTGATTCTTGAAGTTTAACATCCCAAAGAAGAGGTACAAGCCCTTGACCCCTGGGTAGCTATGCATGTCTGTATTGGATGCTTTTCAGTTTTCTTACTCTGAGATTATTTTCTGAGACACTTAGTGAATGTATATACATGTTTTCATACGGTTCTTAAATCTAAATATCAAGGTGCAGTGTGGGCTGATGGCTGGCTGGGGAACCAGGAGCTGCAGGCTCTGGGCATTCCTTGTCAGCCAGGCCCTGTCCCACTGCCTCTGAGGACATCAGGTCCCTCTGGGGACAGGCCATGGGATGTCAGTCAGTGGATCAGGGTTTGGATCAAGGAGCTTCACAGCCAGGAATGGGCATGGCTGTGTGACACAGCTGAGACAGACCCCAGGCAGGGGATGAGGGTGAGAGCCTCAGCTTAGGAGGGAGCTGAGGGCAGGAGGGAGGGAACCTCTCCACAAGGTATCTTAGCAGAGCTGTTGAGGCAGCTCCAGGCTTTATTCACAGAACCTATGAGCCTTTGGAAGTTTAGGGAGGAGGGAGATGCTCTAGGTCCTGACATCAAGGGCCTGTGTAAACAGGCAGAAAATAAAAAGCAGGTTCCCTGGGATAACATCATGCTTCCTCCTTGCACAATGTGTAGAGCAGTCATTATTCCAGCAGCACAGGCACTTGGGCTGCACAACTTTGCTTTGCTAGTATTTACTGTACACAAATCATTGTTGTAGCTGTACTAATGAGCTGCTTAGTTAATTAGTGCAGCTAAATGCATTAATTAGCCACTCAGTCAATGCGGCAGCTCATGTGGCCTGGGCAGCCATTGGCTTCCAGGATGACAATCCTGTTTCCTTCAGGGTTTATCACAGTCAGAGGCTGGAGGGGAGCTCAGAGTGGCAGTGACCCACAGCTGACAGCAGTGGGTATGACCAGGGTGAGAGGTTTTGGATGGGTTGGAATTAGCACACCTGACTGGTGATACAGGTGTTGGACAGGCTGAATGGCTCCTTTCAGTGGCACTGTGCTGGAGCCAGGAGGGGAGCTGGAGCCCAGCTGCATTTTATCCACACCTCCCACCATATTAAGACTATTTTGTGTTTGTAGACCACACAATTGTTTGACAAGCATGTTCTCAGGCAGTACATCTCAAAGTATAAATAAAAGTGCCATATGGTTTGTCAGGAAGGTCTCTGCCGCCTCTTGCACATGCTGAGTCAGAAGGATATTGCGTGCAACCCTTGGCACGTGACAGGAGAAGCATCTGCTTTGTGACATGAAGACATGTGAAATGTAAGTAAATCACTTGGGTTTGTATTACTGGAATATCCATTGGCCCTGTTTGTGTTGGTGCTGCACTCTGCCAGGCAGTGCACAAACAGAACAGAGTCCCAAATCCAAGTGCTCAAAAGCCTCTCCATGCTGGATTGGAAAATGTATCAATATGAAAGCCTCTTGCATTACTGCACTGAGATCAGCTCAGAGTGCTATAAAATATTCAAATATTCTCATCTGCTGCAAACCTGGCCTAACTCAATTGAAATCAAAGCTATCACAACAAGACTTATCTCATTAAAATCAATGCTTTTTTTCTAGTGTCCAACCTCCTCTACGTTGCAGCTAACAAGTCTGCAAAAAAATACATTGAGAATCAGCCTTTCCTTAGCAAGCCTTAAGAAAGCAGCACGGTTGTTTTAGATGTTATTTATTAAATATGGCTTAATTAAAAACTGGTTTAGCTGAGTTTGGAGCCTGAAACAATTCCCATTAATTCCTTTGAGAATATTTTATTCAACTTTATTAGCAATTAAATCTAGCCCTTAACCCTTTGGAGACTGCCAACAAATTGCATATTTGGGGAAAGCAGTTTAGTGTTCATTGGTCAGCTATCTGGAGACTGTGAATGTTCCAAGGATTAAATAGTTTTTGGTTTTTTTTTGCCACTGGGCAAAATTGTCTGCCAAGTTTTCACCCAATGCCCGTTAAGCTGGGATTTATAAACTTAAAATGCAGGAATCAGGGCAACCTGAGTGACTCAGCTGCTCCTCTTAGTCCTCATTTGAGCTGAGATGTATGCTGTAAGCAAATTAAAGTATTAATTGCTAGTATTCCTTGAAAATGGTGAGGTTCAAATCCATTCTCATAGCTGACAAGAGGCACATCTCAAAGGATCCGTGTAGTTTACATTACCTGACTCTCGGGAATCCTCTGGAGCAAAAGGTCATGAAGGATTCATTTCCTTTGTGGCACCAGCAGTGCCCAGCTCAGGCTGCAGTGCACTGCCAGCAGCAGATGGGAGAGGTGCTGTTCCTGTCTGTGAAAGGTATTCTGGGCACTTGGGGTGACACTTGGGATGAACATTCCCTTCTGAGCACGGCACTCAGGCTGGAGTGGTGTTTCCTTTGCCAACAGCTGCAGACTCAGAACACCCTGCAAGGAGCACCAGTCCAGCTGAAATTTAGCAAAAGTCTGAGAAAGATAAGCCTAAATAATTCCTGCTCTAAAGGTTTGCCACTCTGAGGCTGAACTTGTAGCAGCTGTTAACTACAGATACAAACCGAGGGGAGCAGGGAAATTTAGGAGGAGCTCAGGTTCCTTTCCAGCCCATTTCTCCTGACAGGACAGCAAACCAGATGTGTGGGGGCAGGGCTGTGGAAGGTAAGGATGGGAGGAGAATTCCTGTGTCCTGTTCTTCCTTTCCAGCACTCAGAATGCCTGAAATTCATGAGATGTTTAATTGCAGTGGCAGAGACAAGAGCCTTCTGTGACTGCTGTTTTTTACTAATGGTGTGAATGAGGGTCCTAGAGAACTCATGGGAAATAGTCCAGAGCTGAAGCAAAGTCAGGAAAATCTACCCCCAAAATTTCCTGCCACTGATGGCTGCCCAAGAAGAGAAATTTAAGTTGGTAGAGGAAATATTGCTCCTGTGTGGCTCCCCAAGTGTTTATGGTCTTATTTTAGAAATGGACTCCCTCCTGGCAGCCAGAGCTGCAATTGTCTGCAATTATAAACACAATTTACTGTGCATGATTGAGGCACCAGATTTGCTTGTGTTATCATGCAAGTGAAATAAAATCAGAGCTTCCAAGATTATGCTTCCTTTCTTCCAGGATTATTTTTTTTATTGGCCTTGATAGCCCAGAGAGCTTACTGCTGGAGACTTCTTCCCACAAACATTTGTGTTCTTGTTGTAAATTCATTCTGGTGTGTTTTGTGTTGTTTGCTGCTCTTCCACTAAGTTGTCAGAGTTTTTAATATTAATAGCTACTTCCTTCAGAGCTGTCTCTCCATGTGACCATTGTGGAGATGATAATTCTTGACAAATAACAAGATACAACAATAGCTGTATCAGAAAGGAAATCCTTTTGATAAGACAGAGCTGGAGATTTGACTACTAACCAGCAAATTATGAGACTGTGTTTCTAGCTCAGTCTGGCCCTTTATTTAATCTTGGGCAATTTAATTCACTTCATTTCTTTCTGTGCCTTGCAAGTGTGGGGATAATGCCCAATCATGTGGTAACTTGTTAACTCCTATAAAGTTCTCAAGCTGTGTTGTTGCATAGTATTGAAGTAGAACTTATATAATCAGAACAGCATTATTACTCCTATTATTAACTATTTTTGCACTTTGTCTAAACTGAATGAAAGCCAATTAAGTCTTGCTGCATGTGAGCCTTTCACAGTTCATACTCATATATAATGCATAATTCATATATTAAAGAAACAACTTTTATTACCATGCTAAGTGCAAGCAAAGATAGGGGAGAAGAAAGATATGTGTTTTACAATCTATTAATTCTGGGCCATTTTAGAGAGCAAAATACTGAGTGGATTACTTAGGCTAATATCTGTTCTGCAGGCTGCTCAAGGTCATATATAATGGATGATGGACCTTTCTGTGTGTGATATGCATTATGCATAGTTTTTGGACAAGTTGTAATCAAGTCTAGGAATTATGCCAATTCATTATTGGAGAAATTTATGGCATTCAGCACTTACGTGGCATTTTTACATTTTTCAAGGGGGAATTATAACTAATTAACCCTTGCATGTCTGCAGAGTACAGTTGTCACAGGTGTGAAAATATAGTTACAAGAAGCTGTTTTTGAAAGTTAATACCAAAATCAGAATTAAAGCTAAAGTTGTTTACCTTTTGTAATGTGATCCATTTTATAGGCCTTCCTTTATCTCCAAAAAGGAGTTCCCTAAATGAGTTGAATCCAAGGATATTATGCCTTATTGGAGGGTTTGACACCCTGGATATTAATATGAAGCTAGAGGTGAGCAAGTCAACTTTAAATGTAGATCACTGGGTTTTATACTGAGAACATCCTGCTTAGCAAGGACTCACAGCTGCCAGGAGAGTGGGGGTTTGTTTTTTTAATAGATTTTCCCCTTTTGATTGACTTGTGGACTCCAAACACATGAAACCGTGAACTGCAGGTGATGGTGGAAAGTTGGAGGCTGCACCATGTAACAGGAAAGAGGGATGAGGGAGGTAGAGAGAGTTCCTTGGCTAAAAAATTTGTTATGAGTCATTATTGCCTGTGCTTGCCAAAATCTTCTGACAGTTTTCTGTTTGCTAATTACCTATGACTCTTGGAATGCAGCTCTTATAGAGCCAGTTTGTCTTCTCTTGTCTTTCTGGGGAAATAACAATTATGGATTTACTGAACTAACTTGTGCTGTACTACCAAAGTGAGAAAGAACAGCTTTAGATGAGGATCCTCGATGCTTTATTGTTCTTGTGCTCAGCACCAGCAGCCCTGCCGCTTTAAAGTAGTGCATAAAATGTTCTGAAAACCCTCTGGAGCTTCTTGCTTAGCTCACTTCTCCAAAATGCCCTGCTGTAGGCTCAGGACTGACATGGGAGTAAAAGTCTGACTTTGTGCTCTTTGTGTGATTTCACTGTATGATTGCACTTGCCTGTGGGATTATATTCTTTGTTACCTTCTATTTCTACTTGTTTGTAAATGCTCATAAGTGTTGTATCATTTGTGACTGCTCTGATTCTTTTCATCTGTGAAATTGTGTGAGCAAAGAGCTCCGAGAAGTCTCTCACAGTCTGTATTTTGCTTTTCAGTCAATGTATCTTTGGAAAATTGGGGCAGTGCAAACCAACTGTATTGGGTTCTATTTTGCTGTTTTATTGAGACTGTCACTACCCCTCTCTGGGAGGACATTGGGTGAATGGCTTTTCTTCATTAAATGCTATTCATTCTAGTCAGCATGGCTGTGGCTATTCCTCTTCCCATTCAAGTCTAATTCCTGTTTTCTTACAGATTAGATTTTAAACTAAATTGCATGGGCAGAATAAAGGAAGTTGTAATGAAAGCTAAAAGGCTCAGGTTTTGATGTGCATTTGAGGTCACTCTAACCCCAGGTGCTGATTTCAAGTTTGAACAATGAGAGAATGACAGGATAATGTTACTGTGAAAGCATAATTCATCTGGCTATCTTTCACTTCCCCACACTATTAGGCCTATTAAGAATCTGAAACACTCTGAAGAGGCATTAGGAACTGTTGATGAGAGAAGTTCCCATCAAAGTCCATTAGCATAAGTGAGTGGTCAGAGTAGCTGGGTCTGACATATTTCATATTATTTTGCTGCAAAAGTAAGTTTGAATTTCTGAAGAGCTTTCAGGCTCAATCTTATTCAAGATGATCTCACATGGCACTTAGCATTCCCATTGCTTTTCAGGCACTTGTGTGAGGAGCAAGCATTCTGAGAACAAGGCAGGCATTCACTTCAGTAGATAAAAGGAAGATGGGAGGAAGGAAAAGACCTGAAGCATGGCTGCAAGGGAAGACAGATTCCTGGATGATCAGCTGTGCATACAAAAGGGCCTTAAAATGGTCACTAGATTTTCTACAGAAAGGAAAGAAAAGCTCCCTTTCTGCTGTCAGAACTAGTAATAGCTCCTTGGATATTGGAACACCACATGGATGCAGGAAACATCAGAACTTTGTGGTTTAATAAACCTGATATTAGCCATGGTGATGCTTAGCAGTTCAAAGCAGGAAAAGGAAAAATCTTTAGCTTTTTAAAGAAAATAGAAATTAGAGTAGCCAATCATAATACCCTGCATTATTGCCTGCAATATACTTCACTTCAACCAATTTTGTTTATAAATGTCAGTGTCCACAAAAAAAGAGTGTGGTGTGTGGCTGGGCTTCCCAAAAGTGCTCAGAGCACACTGGTTCCAAACTGATTTTCTGGAAGTGAGGTGGCCTGCAGTCAGAATGACCAGGAAACTTCTGAAGTAAAGGCTGGAAAAGTAGTGTTAAAAAAAAAAGCATAAAAAACTTGCAGCATTGAGGAAGAGACTAGAACTGGATTTGGCACTGCCAGGAACTTTCCTGTGGTATCAAGACCTTCCCTCCCACCTGTCCCTGGCTGAGCATCCTTTGTGGTGAGCACCAGGAGTAGCTTCCAGCAAGGTAGGCCACTCTCATTTCAGGGTGTGGCCAGTAGGGATCTCCCCTGGTGTGGGGTGTTTGCGTGTTGGGATGTGTTCAAATTATGGATTGTGATGTTCTGGTGGATCACCAGTGTGAACACAGCCAGTGGAATGTGGAAATCAGAAGGATTTTAGAACTCCATGCTTTAAAGCAGATTTAAGTTGAATTATAGCTGCTTGCTCTCATCTTTGAGGTGGGTAGGATGGTAAATCAGACACCGAATAGTTTTAGCTCAATTTCAAAGAGTAGCTCAGCATGCAAAACAGAGCTAAATTTCTCCATGCAGTCTAGGCAGTTAAATACCTGGCTGTGTTTTCCTTTGGATATTTTAGCATTGAGTGTTCATGAAGACACAGACCTTCCTAGGGGATCCTGAACTGGGTTTTGGAGGTATTGGGAAATTTTTGGTCAAATCACAAGGCATGTGCTGATGTAGTCCAGTGTTTGCTTGATCCCACTTAGCTGCACACAGGCAGATCATTATTTTGGGCTGTTTTACAGTGATTACAGCAGGTTTTGTGCTTAGTTAAACCATGCAGTGTGAACAAATTCTAGAGGAAAATTCTCTTCAAATAACATATAAAAGGATTAGGAAATGTAATTTTTACTTTTTGTGATGGAAGTTCAGAAGTATCTAACAAAAAAATTCAACATTTTAATTGTGTATTTAAGCTGTTTAGACTCTAGGCAAACTTAATTTTTTTTGTAATTATGTATTAAAATTGTTTGCTAAAGGAGGAGAAAGGTTAAATCACTGGTATGTTAGAAGGCACTGCTTATTCATGTCAGCAAAAACTTGTGAAATAGGGAATGAAACTCTAACCTTGATAGCTGACAGTAGAACAGGAATCTCTGTAATCAGGCTGACATTTCTTTTCCAGTTGGTCTTATCATTCTGCTAAATGACATGAAACTGGAATGGTATCTTCTGTGGATTAGCTGCTGACTGGAGTCTCAGTATTCCATATGAACGTGGATACTGGAGAGATAAACATCCTGCATTTTTGAAGGGATGTCACAAAGATGACAAAAAGCAATATCAGTTACCAAATGTTATTCTAAACTAGGATATTCATCAATGTAGATAATTTTTCTTTCTCCCTGTTAACATACAATTTCATAGATTTAGGTTATCACAGAAATTGTCCCTTCAATGATTGCATATGATGAAATATTATATATTTCAGTTTCTGTTCTTTCAAGTGTAATAAATGAGTAAAAGATGGGCAAGAACTTGCCTTGGTCACTGTTTCCACTTGCATCCAATGAAGGATGGAGATTCTCCTTCAGTGTTGCTCTGTTCCTTTGTACCAGTTTGTATCACTTGGTTGGTTCTTGGCTTACCCCTAAGTGGCAAATTAATGGTGAAAGATCTAATATATTACAGGAGGAAAACTTGTGGAAAATGCTCATCCTCTCACCTCTTGCTTCCTTTATGAAATTCTGAAAGCTGCGTGTGCAGGCATTTCCCAGACATACTTTTACCATAGCTCTTTGCTCTTGCCATCTCACAATCCTGAAAATTATGGGAGTTACTATCTTCAAGTAGTTCCTCTTGCACAAGCTCTGTCCCTACAAGCACCATTTCTTGTACCTTTGAAAATACATGTGTCAGGAGTTTGTCATGTGAAGCCACTTATGGTAGAGCCTGATTAAGCAGTTGGGAAATGTGCACTGTTAATGGAAACAAGCCCTGGTTATCCATCTTTTCTTTCTCACTTCACGCTGCTTCTATGCAAGGCTTGTCTGCTCTAAGTGCCTGTTGACTGACAAGGTATCCACAGCAGATTTGCATTGACTTCTGACTTTGACCTGAAAGCTTCCTTAAGGACAAAGTGATTTATGAAAAACAGCAAGACTGGAGTCCAACCTAAAAATAATATATGTTAGAATTACCCTACTAAGACTTTGATGATTTGAGAATAAGCTTGACTGAAATGCAGGTGCCATTGCTAGGAGACTGATTTCTGAAATACTCTAGTAATAATTCCTTTTGTATTTTAGGAGTATACTGTAATTAGTAAGGATCTTTTTCTTTTAACCTAATCTATTGTGCATGACAGTTATATTTGTAATACAATACTTGATGAATATTCATATGTGACTCCTCATAAAGTTCTCCTAAAATCGATACTAAAAGGCTGAAATTGTTTGAGAGGTGGCAATTACTGACTGCAAGGAAATTATTCTCCACTGAACACTTGCAACAAGAATTACTGCCAAAATGCTGCTGATGGAAAGAGTATTAAATAGTGAGTGTAAATCACAAAGCTATTACGGTGGTTTATACAAAATAGTTCACTAATGGATCACAAACTGTGGCAGTTACATTTATAACGAGCAGGCTCTTGAATTTAGACAAATAATAGGGAGTTTTATTGCATGAGAGCTTGAAGATCACTATATTCCTTTATTACTGGGCTGTTTAACAGTTACTAGTGAAGCCTGTGAATTGTCTTCACTGGGTGAATGCTCCCTTGCCTTGGATATTTGACTATGTTGTTAAATCAGGCACATCTTTGAGACTGAACTCTTGGGGGTTGATGCAGCATTGTCAGCTGGATGTATTTTCAGGAGTGCACCAGAGCTGTTTTTGGCCACAGCCAGCCAGAATTGTTTAGAGGGCTGGTGGGGCAGAGCTTCCAAAGGCAGCCTCTCCTTTACCTGTGGGCATCCAAGCAGTTTCTACTTGCTGTGGTGAGTTAAACTTGTACAGAAGAACATCAGGTTTTCTCTTGCTCACTGATGTGAGGATGGGCAGATGGTGTGGAGATACTAGTTTGCTTTAGAGCTTCTGGCAGCATTCCACATGCACTTGGTTTGGTACCCTCTCTTTGTTCCATGTGGAGCTTAGCTGTGTCAGAATAGTTGGCTTTTAAATTACAAATTTGAGGGGGAATTTGAGTGTATTTTGCAGACAGTCAGATTTTTATCCACAAAGCTGCTTATCTGACATATGAAACACATTTTTGACTCAAATGTGCCATCCAGGTAAGGGAATCAGAGCTAATCAAGAATGAGCAGTAGTGCCATGGGAAATGAAATTGTTATATTGCATTTGTAATCTTTGTGTGTCTGGGGAAATTCATTTGTATGCCATGGCACAGACAAAGCACCCCTGGTTTGCCCATGTCAATCCTCGTTAGCTCTTGAGAGCCTTCATGGATTAAGTACTGCAGCAGAACAAATCCATGGAGTGCAGCATGGTCTCTATGCATGTAGCACACCCATTTCTGAAAGTCTGCCTTCAGGAAAGGCACAGAAATGTCTGTGTTTATTGCAAACAACTAAATACCCAAGAACAGGGAATTAGAAAGAAAACCTGTCCAAAGACATAAGGACAGCAACTCCATTATTTCCACAATATCTTCACTAGAAACAGTTTGCTCTGATAATGTTGTTATTTTTCATGCACAGCTGACCTTGCATCATTTGGCATTAAGGGACACATAATAGTCCTTTAAATATTAAATAGTATTTTCATATACAGAGACCTGTTGGTGGTATTATATATTATGCATAAGCAACCTTTCCTTTTTCATTTTCCACCTATAAAGATGTTTCCCCCTCTTGAATTTGAGATGACAGGTTTTTTTCTGAGTAGCTGTAGATATAAAATACCTAGCAGCAAGATGGCTTTTAACTCATTTTTATAGCACTGCAAGGCAGTATCTTTGTAATAGCCTTTTCTCAGACACAGAAATGCTGCCATTAGAGGAGGGCTGTGCCTGTCTCTCTCTTAGAAAGGATATTGTCTTTCACAGGGGCTAAAACTCTTCATTACAGCTTTATATATACAAGCAAAAAATGAAGTCCTGTCTGTTTGGTAAGCTATGAGATGTTTTAAAGAAAAAAGTGATGCAGAAAAGCCTCTTGAAGCAAAACTGTTGGAAGCAGTATGGGCCAAATTCAAATAGCTGTTCCATGTGGTAGGTGCTACCCAAGCATGAATCCTCCACTTTTGCCAAAATGTCAAGTAACTCCAAATCCATTTCCCAGTTATCTTAACAGGCAGCCTCTCACTCAGACTTTAACTTGATTGGTGAGACAAGAATCTCACCAATTTATTTGGGAACACAGACAAAACTTTGCAAATACAGCAGCTGTGCATTGCTAAGATGACAACACGAGAGGTGCAGCTCACAGGGAAGATGGGGCTGTGGTGAAGGGTCAGTTGCTGCCTCCTGACAAACCAGGAGGGAGGAGATGAAGAACTGATGGGTTTTGTTTCATTTGGGAAGTGGTGGCTGGTGGTTTCCTGAACTAACAGCTTTATAAGCTGCTCTGAGCTGTGATTTATCTACTGGTCTGTGCTGCAGTCTAGCTGGCTGGTTCTTTAATGGCAGAAATGAATTTTAAGAGGTTGGCAAAAGCAGCTGTAATTGGGCTTGAGGATTTAAGTGTTGCAGTGAGGGAAATTAGTGTTCCTTCTGTTGGAAAGGGATAATGTTGCAAATAGCTTGATTTAGAAAATGAAGAAAAATTTCAGTGGGATGTCTAGGAGGAATACTTGTATGTTGTGCTGAAAACAACATTTTTAGTTAAATATAAGTAGGAGTGTGTACATGCATAGAGGGCATATGTGTAACACTTATTTTATCCACATAAAGGGGGAAAAGCCTACCAATTCCTTTTTTCATACCTCAGAAAATTCCATATCCAATGTTCTTGTTAAATATCTAACAACACAGTGTGCTGAGAAAATACCATCCCAAAATGCTAATTCTTGCAAAAGATGTGTGCCTGAGAACAGATTTCAAAAAAAGGTTCAGCCACCAGCAGTGTCTAGTTTTATGCAAAATGTGGTTTTTTTCAAATGAAAGAGTAAACTGTATTTGTCAGATAATGATACTGTTAATTTTGGTTAGGTGGTCTTGAAGTCCCTTCCAAGCCATTTTACAAATCAGAAACACACAAAAGTAGCTGGGAGTACAGAATACACTGCCTTGCCAGAAACAAGCCATGGATCACACTGGAAATCTGCCGCCCAGGCCACTCGGTGCCTGCAAACCAGTGCTTCCTAAAGCTCTTCAAATTCAATGCCCACCCTCCCAGAGAGATAAAATCTGAGCAGGAGATGAGTGAGAAGTTGCTCAGGCTGGTGCAGCACTGAAGAACAGTGATGTGCCCACCCTGAGAGAATGGAAGATTTTTAAAGCTCTTCCAGCTGAAGTCTGTGGAGATGCACTGGATTCCAGAACAGTTCAGGAAGGGAATGAAGAAGATTGGTGCCCCAGTGGCACACTGGAAGTCAGCTTTCCTACCAGTGAGTGACAGAATGTTAGAGCACTGCTGGTTCATCCTCCTGGGGCTCTGAGCAGTTTCTCTAGTCTTGGATCTTTGCAGTTTGGTTTGAACTTGCTAGGTGACTCCAAAGCTTTTCCATGCTCCCAAAATAACTGAAATTATTCCCCTCTATTAATAATCTGGTATTAAAACACTTCTAGCACAAAGTGAAATGTTCTTATGCCAAGTACTGGGGCATGGACTGAGGTGTACAGGGATTTCTCCAGTGTAGGAAGGTGATGAAAAATTAAGTAGGGGGGTCTTGGGTGCAGAGACTTCACCCACAGAAGAGACAAGGCCACAGAGCTGATCCTGAGGGCATGGAATCTGGGGAAGGAGTTCCTCACCTTCAAACTTTATGTAAGTGAAAGGCCTTTTTTAAAAAATAATAACGAAAAAATAGAGGGGAATGATTTTCTACCAGGGAAGCAAACTAGTCCCAAACCAATGCCTGTACCTCCACTGCCAAAACTTGGTATATTTTTATATTTTTCTGCAATAAAGCTGACATTTTTTAGCAATATTCTGTGGTACGGTTAGATATTTGTTATAGCTTGCAAGACCCTTGTCAGGTAATAGTTATGTCCATTTTTTAGGTGATTTTCACTGATGAACAGTGGTAGAGGAAGGCAAGGAGCTCTGACTCTGAAATAGCTGCTTGGCAGGCTGTAGAGCCTACCTCTGTGACAATACAGACATGTGGTAGCATTTTGCATCTCCTGAAAAAATGGATTCTAATCATTAATGTGCATGTGAAAAGGCCTACGTTAATGGTCTCTCCTATGTCCCATTTCTGTCTGTGAAAATCACCTTTGCTGAACAGATCCTGAAAGGAAATCAGTACCTACAGCTCAGTGGAAATCAGTGAAGTGCCAAGGAGGATCAGTGCTGTGTGTGATCAGGCACTGGGGTTTGAAGCAGGACTCTATTGCATTGGCTTTGTAGTGATGAGCTGCCATTACTGAATTTGTGGTGACTTGGTTAGGAATGCCAAGCTGAAGTCACATTGCTGTTTCCCTTCTATTTTAGGTGGCATTTCTAAGTTAGTTTGCAAGGTAGCTATGCTTTAATTTAAATCCTTCAATAATGGCTCCTATTGTGCCAGTTCTGAGATGGCATCAATGACTAGGATTTTATTGACAGACTTGGTACCAGTATATTAAACACTACTCATTGATTGATATTTATATAGTGCTACTCACAGGATGCTTTTTCTGCACTGCTCTGTTGATTCTTGCTGTTGTATCATATCTAAAACATCTATTTTTTTTAATCAGTGTTGTGAGGTGTGTAGGAAAACAGAGAAACAGTACTTGATTAGGTATCCTGGAAATCTGGACTTGGGTCTCAGCTTATCAAAGACTTCTTTTAAGATCATGTTCTCTTAGGGCAGTGATAATCCTTGCTCTGAGCACACTTCCTTTGTGTCACTGAGATGGTAACAAACAGTCCAAACTGCTAAAAATGTATGTGTGCAAAAGGAGGCTGAACTCCTGCTTGAATCCTGGTGCACTACAAGCTTAGAAATCACTTTATCATATCCTTGGCACTGTAAAAGTAAATAACATCTATTATTCCTTGTTTTCTGAAATAAATAAAAAGATACTTCTTAAAATTGGTATCTACGTTCAGATTAATTTTATAAGCAGCCAACCTGCTGGTAAATGATCTGAGATTTCACTGTGGTAACACTGGTGGGGGCATGTTAAATCAAATGAGTACCTGTGCTAAGTGTTCCTTATGACTGCTGCAAATCTCACTGTGTAGAGAAATCAAGAGGTGTTTTTTATTGCAGCCTGTGACATTGACTCACCTTTGTTTTGCTCGTAGTTCTTTAGCTGCTGGCTGCTCTGAAACATGAGGTTTCCTTACAGTAATTGCTTTTCCTTATTTGAGATTATATGTTGTGATCTTTTATGTGTTTACAAGACTACTGGGAAAATGGATGTTGAAACTTAAATTCATCATCAGCTGTTTCATCAAAACTGTTGCATAATCTCAGAAAAAAAGATAATTACAAGATAATTTACTTGCTTTCAGAGCGCCTTTTTGAACTTGCACCAAAGCTCATGGAATTACTTCAACCAAAGTATGATTGGGGCCTTTCAGTTTAACCTAATAGTCCTTTTCTTTTCACTTTTCCAACCTAATAGTCCTTTTCTTTTCACTTTTCCTGGAACAGGAGGACTTTTGGCTATTGTGGAGGTGAATATCTGATCCAAAATGTGAGTAAGGCAACCAGCACTTTGGTGTGATCCTGCAGTGCTATGGAATAGGGACAGTGGCTGTTCCTCTTCTTCCTCCTCCTGGCTGTGTTTTGCTGATAAATATCAAGATGTAGCCCATGGTGGCCTTATAAAAAGTATCATTCCTTCCCCATTTAACCTCCTCCCTTTCTCTGACAATGTCTCAATGCCTCCTGGTTGGGAGGTTGGTAAATGATGTTTCTGATTGCTCAGCAGGCATCCTGTTAGAGCAGATTGCCTCCCAGCCAGCCAAGAACTGTAGTTAGTGCTTCTCCTTGCCACACAGTGACAGAACCATCAGCAGAGCCTTTCCTGAACCTGCATTTGGAGCTTTGTAGCTCTCACCTAAAATCCTAGAAAACTGTTAGTTCCTGGTGAAGGGTTCTGTTTTTTGTCAAGAGAATGCACTACATGTTGGGAAATGCTTATTGTGGATATTAATAAGAGCATAAGAGTTTGGATAGGCCATAATTGCTTTCAGCTTATTATTCAGCTTTATGATTATGGAGGACACTGTTGTGCTTAGACACTGGAGGTTGGGCTGGGACAGCTCACAGATTGGAGACTGAATCCATTCTTCCATTTGATGTGTTACTAGTGACCAGAGCTTTATTCAGATTAGCAGTATTAAGAACTGAATTAGATTTAAACCAGCTTCTCTGGAATGTGACTGGGAATTGGTTGGTTGGTTGTTTATTTTTTAACCATTAAGAGTTTTAATTCACCCCAGGAGATGTGGCTCAAAGACCTACCTCACAAGAAAATTGCTCTAAGTTTTAGAAACATAGCTGAAAGCAAGTGTTTTCAGCTATGTAAATGGTGTTCTATTGCTTTCTGACTAATGTTTTGTGAGTTGTGGAGTTTCACCCTTTACCAACTGCAGGTTCTGTAAAATAGCCAGAATGGGAATGAAAGTCTGATGATTCAGGGGAGAGTATTGTAAGAATATTTCTGAAATGAACTTAGAGAAAAGTGTTAGTGGGAAAAGCATAAAGTTTCAAATTACCTGCTTCATGAGAAGGCATAGCATGAAAATCTTTTTGTATTAATTTAGGAGTATCATGAGATAAAATATGGAAATTCTAAAAATTCAACTGGGAGATTGGAAAATTAAAAACATGTCAAATTTCCCTTGCAAGAAATTCAACACAAATTTCTCCTTAAATTTTTAGCATCTGAAAGAGTTTTAAACATTTTTTCTGTGAATGTTGAATGGAAATGCAATATTCTTGATGGTGTACAGACCCTTAATTTTTAGGGTACTTAAAGCAAGCCCTGGTGATCTTCAGAATCCAGGGTGTATATATATGCTGGGCTCTTTTCCTCTAGGAATGAAATGGGCAACAGCCATATAGAAGGACCTGAAAAATGAATTCATTTGAGTTTAAGGAAAGAGGGTTGGGCCAGATCTATGAACACTTTTTCAGACTCATAAGATCCTATCTTTCTGAAGACAAACCATCCTGCCACCAGCTTTTACATAAACATATATATGTATATATGTATTTTAACTGCACTGAACTTGTAAGCTAGGCTTAAATGAGTTAGCTACCATGGGACATGACTCCACCATAATGGGAGCAATGGGAAACACAACTGAGAGCTGTTAGTTAAATATTGCACTGTCATTGCAATACATGCAAAAGCTTTTTGGGAATTACGGATGGGAATCCAGAGAAAGCGTGTGCTGACTCTCATGATGTGCATGCTGGGTATACATGTAATATAGAAGCATCTCTGTGCCTCTGAAAGATACCATGAGATTTCTGTAATTTTCAGGCAGTGCAAGAAAAGCACAAACCAGCATTCTTCTCTTTGCATGAAGCACAGAGCTCCCATTCATGCAGCAGCTACCTCATCCAGAGCACATAATTTCTGCTCTACAAAAGGGCTGGGGATTTTCAAGGCAATTTCTGCTTTGAAGCCCATTTGAAATCTTTGTCTTTTAGTTCACCTCGCAGCTCAACCTTGATATAAATTAAAGCAGCTGAGAAAATCTGCTTTTTGAGATGGTTCTAATCTGCCTGTACAGCTGGGACAAAAGTTAAGAGCTGGAAGAGAACAAAAAAAGGCAAAGGTGCATATATTACACTGGGATAAACAAAAGCACAGCTTTGAAGTCAGTGAACCTTTGGCAGTTTACCCCACCTGTGATTTAACAAACCTGGTAGGCCATGAAATCTTTCATAATTAACTTCAACGTTCTTAAATATGTTGTATGTTTTATGGACTGGTTTTAACAATCTGTAAAAAAAAAAAAAGCATTATGCTGTAAATTTAACAGGGAAGCAGGAACAGATTATAATATATAAAAGGTGAATTAACATTTCCTAGGGAATCCATTACTGACTTTTTAACTTGTCATTTTAACTGCTGCAAGAATGGCACTAGTTTTTGGGTTCTTCTGGTAATAGTTTGGGTTTTTTTAGCAGAAGTAGGCAGGGAGGGTCAGGACTTGCAGGGGGACATGGAGAAGGCTCCATGGGATGGACCTCTCAAGGCAGGGCCCATCCCCAGTGAAAGAGCTGGGTAAGAGGTCTTAGTGGGTGAGGAATTCTTGTAGCAGCCTCTTCTGTCCAAACCATCTGGGGTTCATTCTTCTTCACACAGGGTGTTTTCTGGACTGTTTCTAGTGACAGGGAGTGCCACAGGTGCCAGCTGTGCATCAGGTCAAAATCCATTTGAAATAAAATATGGTCCCAGTGAGTATAGCGGTGACCCAGCCACTTCATTTACACAAAGACACTATTTGTGTCATAATTTCCATCATTGTGCATTAATCTTTATTCTCCCAGTATTTTAAAGCCATTGTGATTCTAATGCAAGGGGAAAATGAAAACGATTTGAACAGGAAATGGACTCTTGTACAAGATTCCCCTCCTCTTCCAATTTCTGTGTAGCAGCTGCTGTTGCCAGGCTGTCTTTGTTGCTATGGTGGTGGTTTGTGTGCCAGAATTTTATATTCACTCTTCAAGAGTTACCTGATTGAGTAGCTGTGCCACAAAAGTTATCAGGCTCACTTGCAAAGATAAAGGCTGTATCTGACTGCTGTTCTGGATGTATGGCAGGTTAAACATAAACAGATTCCAGTGGCCTCTGGCCATGAGATTAGGGAAGAATTAGCAGGTGAATTCTCTCAGTAAATGAGTGACTTCTGCATTTGGAAGGTGTCATTTCTTAGCACACAAAGCAGCTTCACCACACCTTGTGGCACTTCTCGTTGGTCAGGTGTGAGCTTTGCTGTCTGTGTGATGTGAAAAAACTATCAGGAGGACTGAGCTTTAATTGGAGAGAGAGTCACATTTTCTATATTTCTTTTCTAGAGAGTTGTTCCATAGAACTTAATGATCCTGCTCCCACTGATAATTAGAGTATAATATGACCCAATTTAAAATGCTGTTAGGGTCATAGACTTCTGGTGAAGCTGAGTTTAATCCCAAATCCTGTAAACACTTAGGTTTTACTCTGAGTAAGTTCAGTGCATCATTGCAGCGAAGCATTTGCAAGGCTGAGGCCCCTGCTTCTCTTCAAAATCTAGAATTGTATCAATAAGCTCAGGATAACATGTGAAATAGAGATTCAATATATATTTCTCTGAACCCAAATTTAAAATAGTAACTTTAGGTTTTAGTGCATTTCTCATATAGCACTTCACATATAGTCTTGCTGTGTCTTCGTTTGACCTGACTTTGGTCAAAGCCATCTGTTATTTAAATCAGTTATTGCTCCCTTCCTGATTTGTTTACACATTTCCAGATGTGTATCTAAAACCTTGTGTATTCAGTTATTCCCCTGGAAATGAGATATTGGTACCTAAGCCCCTTATAAAAAAAAGAATGCTTTATGGGTTTATTGCATTCAAACAACTAGTATTGCCTATGCAAGGCAATCATTTTACTGTCCAGGCTGAGTTTTTTGAACCTAGAGAAATGAAAATAGCCTGAAATAGTTCTTGCAGCAACACGAGACCAGCAGGTATTTTCAAATATCATACAAATACATCTGATTTGTGTGATTTGAAATAACCACTTGAATAAAAGCCTATTGCTGAGTAGGGTTTTCTTTCTAACATTACATCTTCCCTTCATTCTTGGAATGGAAAGGGGCTGAGTGAAGAAGAAACAGAAGATAAGTGTTTAGATGTTTAACTGAAGCTTTGGAGGAAGAGGTCTGGCTCTTCTTTTGCGAGGCTTTATCCAATCATTTAATGACAAGATCTTTGTACTCTTTCTGGGTGTAACAATTCTGCTGAGTGCAGCTGATTTCCAGGTCACTGATCCCAAGCTGTGGAAAAGGAACTAGATAGAGACATGAATTTGTGTTTGCAATATGTACTAGGTACCAAGAAATGTGCTCCTTGCTGGAGCAGATGCCAGTTAAGCAATAGCAGGAACACATGAGCCAGCGATCTGGGTTGAAACTAAAATTCCCACTCATTTCACAGAGCCCAGGATTTCAGCACAGGCTGAATTGTAAGCACTTCCCAGAGCTGTTGTTAAAAAGGCTCAGGCATAATACCATTTCCTTTTGTGCTGCTTCTTCCTTTTGATGGAAAATCCATTAGATACTTGCTATAGAAAAGGCATGTTTCTCTGTAGACAAATGTTATCAAATTAAAGTACTTAAGTCTAAAAAACCACAAAATTTCTCCAGACAAAACTTCATATCTGTAATGACAGGCATCAGTATCAGAGCCTATCCTAATCCATAGGCCCACTTCTTCTGTGTTCAGATTGATGGCTGCTGGGAGCCTATGGCATCATCATGAATCCTGAGGTATCAAAAATTGTGATTTGTTTTTCCCTAACAAAGACTGTAAATAAGGCCAGGCCAAGTGCAAGTAGATTGTGGATTTGTGGAGAAAACTGCCACAGAAGTGCCATGATCCTTGGCAGGTTTAGATCTTCCCAAGATCTGACTTCAGTAAACTACTGGGAATGCAAGGGCTTAGGGATCATGAGTAAGTACTGTAGCATCAGTACTCTCTGCTCTTCTTTTCTGGGGGATTTTATTAGTATTTTCATTCTTATGTATGCTATATGAAATGAGATGAAAAGGCAGTTGTGAAAATGGCCCTGAAAATCTCTCCCTTTTCCCCCATCCATGGAGCAACCCTATACATCAGTGCAGCCAAACATAGAGTTGGTTATTGTTTCTTTAAGTCATGGCAAATGGCTGGGAATTAAAGCACAGCAGGGAGAGAGAGCAGGCTCTCATCCTGACTGAAGAGACACCCACGTTTGCATGGAAGGTTAATAAGAACAAAAAATAGATCAAATGGGTTAATTGGCCTTGAAATGTGTATGCTGCGTGCATGGGCTATCGTAAAGGAGCACATTCACCTCCCACTAAAGGCAATCAAAAGTTTTTCATAAAAGGGGGAGAATCTGGAAAAGGCCCAGAGGAAAAGCTTTAGCAACTCTTTATAGTAAGAGCAAATCAGCAGTCCAATTTTGTAGCTTTTTAATTATAAAAAAATAAAACCAACATCTCCACGCTCAGATTGAAGAAAAAATAGTTAGTTTGGAGGAATGATATTTCAAAATAGAACTAAGTTAAAAATACCTACAAGGGCATTTTTTTTCTGTCATTTGCTTTGTCTGTAGCAGAAGTTTGGCCTGCTGCCCCTAAATCCCAAGGGTGAGTTGGAAATCCCTACAGAGAAATTAGAAATCTCATGTGTCGTGTCATCTGATGCTTTCTCTCTGTGACTGCACAGAGGCTCCAACAGAGAGGAGGTCATTGGTGGAGCACATATAACTTTGTTCTTCAAAAACATTTCCTTAAAACCTCTGCATTTAGAATTTTGCTGGGTGAGAGGATGTTTTGTCATCTTTATGCCTTTTGAGTTGAGTATACCTAAAACTGAATTAAGGTCACATGCCTTTGTTCTGAGGAAGCCTCTTCATCTTATGAGATCAAAAAGCTGTGGTAAAGCAATTTCTGTGTATTCAAAGCATGAAGCTTTGGGAATTGTTTGTGCCACTCTTTCAATTAAAAGTTGTTCCTCTTTTGGCATCACTGTGCAGGCTCAGCGCTGTCCCTCTGCTTTTGCCCTGCTCCCTCAAAACTGAAAGACGAGAAGTTTCGCTCAACATGAGGGAGAACTGGTGTGTTGAAGGTGGCAGAGCACTGGAACTGCTGCCTAGGGAGGCTCTGGGATCTCTCTCTCTGGAGCCATCCCAAACCCACCTGGACGTGTTCTTGGGTCCCCTGCTCCAGATGCCCGTGCCTCGGCCGGCTTTAGGGACTGGATGATCTCCAGAGCTGCCTTCCAACACCAGCCATGGTGTGACCCGGCGCTCAGCCCCTCTGCAGCCCGCAGGAGCGCTCCTGGCCGCATCTCTCAGCAGGACGAGACTCGCTCACCCTCGCTCCCTTGCCGGGCATTTCGCTGCGGTACCGGAGCCCCGCACGTGCTTGGGATCTCCCATTCCCAGCGTCTCCCTGCCGTCCTCCTGCCCCGCGGAGGAGCCGCGGCGGCTGGCCGGCACTTCGCTCTGCGGAAGGCAGGCGCCGCTGGCCGGGGAGGTGGCCCGGCGGTGGCGGTGGCCGGGAAGGTGGCGGTGGCCGGGAGGTGGCTGTGGCCGGAGCGCCGCTGGCCCGGCGGTGGCGGTGGCCGGGAGGTGGCGCCGCGGCGCCGCTGGCGCTGCCCTGGGCGCAAGGGAACCTCGGGGGCCGAGCCTGGCGGGGCGGGAGGAGGAGCGGCGAGGAGGGGAGGGAGGGAGCGGAGCGGGCAGCGCCGCGGCTCCGTGCCCTGCGTGCGTGCGTGTGTGTGAGAGGAGCGGGCGGGCCGGCGGTATATAGAGGATGTGCCGCCGCATGGCTCGCCCCGGCCGCTGCCGCGCCAGCTCCTTGGGCCAGCGCCAGTGAAGCCTCTCGCCCTCGCCGCCCGGGCGGCCGCCTCCCTGCCCGCTCCAGGCGCCTGTGCCGGCCTCTCTCCCGGGTTTCCGGCGCCCCGGCGTCCCTCCTGCAGCGGCCGCTTCCCGCGGCTTCTCCGCGCCGGGGCAGAGCGGGCGCGTCCATGCGGTGCAGATGGCCGGGGCACAGCCAGGGGTGCACGCTCTGCAGCTCAAGCCCGTCTGCGTCTCCGAAACCCTCAAGAAAGGCGTCAAATTCGTCAAGTGGGACGATGTGAGTACCCCCCCGGGTGGCTTCCCCCGGCAGGGACGCGGCGGGGTTAGGGATCGATGGGGGTGGGAGGGCTCCGGGCCCTGCCCTGCTCGGTGCGGAGGGCAGGTGCGGGGCGGTGACAGAGGTGTCCCCGCCGTGTGCCGCCCGAGCCGAGCGGCGTGTGGAACCGGCGGCTGAATGCCGGGCAAACTTTCTCCGAGGGCTCTCCTGTCTAATTGCGCTTGGCCGCTGCGAGCTGTGTCGAGCTGGCTCCTTTCGCGAGCGTCTTCCTCTCCCGCCTCCCGTGTTTCAGTGTGCGTGTTGCCATCTCTGTCCTCGTAACATAGTTGTTTGAACCTGTTCTCTCGCTCCATCTCCCGTCTCCTCCTACCAGCCTCTCCTTCTGGCTCCTGCTCCTCTCGCTCTATCTCTCGTTCTGGTGGAGTTGTCAAGCTTTGGATGTGTTCTCCAAGGGCTTGTAGTTTGGTACCCTTGGTCACTCTTACTTCCTCTGCAGAAGGCACTCTTCTTTCTTGGCTCATTAGGGAATGAGCTCAACATCACTTTTGCTTTCCCCTTGCTGCTTCCCAAGCCTGTACGTTTGTATGGCCTCAGGTAGGACAGGAGTGCGATTTCCACTTCACCTTTTGTAGAGCAGCTGTTCGGCAGCTGGGATTTCTTTCTCGGCATGCTGGCTATAGCTGGGGCAGTTTTGGAGGAATGGGGAGCTAAAAGAGTTGCCTTGTTCAAAGCCTGCAGGGAAGGAAAGCGAGATGAGTCCTCTGCTAGCTTTTGCTCCAGTAGTACAACACTGGGGGTTTGTGTCTCAGTTGTGCATGGAGGAGCAGGTGCCCCAGAAAGTCTGTGAGTAGTGTCTGGAGGTACAGAGGCATTCCCAGACTCGAGCTGTGGTAGAGAATTAGTTGGGAAAGAAGATAGGCAGTCTGAATTGTTGAGATTGAGTTGTTTTCAGACCTCTTTTATTTTTGCTGTGAGCTTGGCTGTGCTAAAGACTTCCGCGGCAACAACTGGAGGGACAGCAGCAAGGGAGAAGGAGCAGTTTGTGTGCAAGCACTGTTCTTGGTTTGTCTCGCTTTTTTTGCCATTGCTTTCAGCCTGTCCAGCACCCAAATGTGAGCCTGACCTCTGCAAACCTGTGATAAACACTCTCAAGGGGAGAGAGAACATCAGAAACCAAACAACTTGTGGTGTGAAGTTTTATTTACAGTAATAAGCTAACACATTTTTAAAAGGCTCAGCAATCTGACCTTGTCCACAGCACCAAACAGTGGCTTGATACAGGTTCTTCATGTTCAGGAACTAGGCTTGAATGACTTGATGGAGAAAACGTTTTCTTTTGGTTGACATTTTCCTTAGGGTAGGAAAAGGCAGCCTTGTCATTGCAGTTATTGTTTTATTTTTGGTAAGCTACCAAGGAATTTCCGTGTGTATACGCAGAGGTCAAGTTCATGATGATTTGAGTCTCTGGACTGAAAGTCCAAGGCATCAGGCAACAGTTTAGATTATTAGAATGCTATTTCCCAAACAGTAATGGTATAGATGGAATTAAAAGATGAAGAGGTGTTCGCCATGCACAGTGGATGTTCACTGGATAACCTGTCTGTTGTGGGCTAGTTGGTAAAAAGATTTAAATTTGTAAACCTAAAAGCTGCAGTAACAAAACCATGGCTAAATTCTGGAGAAAGACCCTTTTTTTTTGGGTTAAAGGTGTTACTCAGCAGTACACAGGTGTTACCTGGAAGGAGTGATTGAATCGAGACCTGTTGTGTTTAGTAAGTGCTTTTATTGGCAGCCCTGTGAAAGTTGATGCCTATTTAGCCATGCTGTGATGAAGAATTCAAGCATTAACTCATTGTTGACTGTGCATTGTGTGTACATCTGTGGATTTCCCACCCCTCAACCCTCCTGTCTTGCCTATAGTGTTCTCAGCAGTGAGAAACCCCACAAAATCCAGAGTTTCAAGGGAAGGGAGTCTCTTCTGCCACTCTGGCTGTATGAAGGCATTCAGACAAATGCATGGTCAGTGGCTTTGAAAAGTATTTGCCATTGAGTAGCCATTAACCACTTTGGAGTTTTAGTTTTCTATGAAATTAGTCTGCTGGAGGGTTTTTTAAAAGGATGCTGATGAATGTGAGTCTGTGGCCTCTCAGATAAACAGGCTTGCACAAAGTCACTAGTGAAACAATAGGTTCTAATAAGAAGTAATAAACTATGATATGTAACTGTAAAACACGATTGACCCTAATGAGCACTTTGGTTCTGCTGTGCCACCAGGGCTCTTCAGAACAGCCAGGCTCACACACTGATGTTTATTATGCACAGTTTCTTTTCACAGTGTGAGAGTGGGAGTTCAGTTCTTGCACATCACCTGTGTGCTGGGGCAGCCTCTGTCCTCTCCTTGTTGTTCCCATCCCTGCTGTTTTAGGTTGCCGTTTAAAGACTATCCTACTGAGTTTCCTTTGCATTTTGTGAAGCAGAAGTGGTTGTTGTGAATTCTTATGACTTGTACCAAGTTGCAGCCCAAGGCAAAGTTTTTCTAGCTGAGCTTCAAACCACTGAGAATTTCAAAGTGGGAATGCTGGAGGCATTTAAACCAGGGCATGAGAGGCGTTTCAGGAATTTTGTGTTGTGTAGAGTAAGGTTTGTTACAGAAAGTGTTTGCCAGCTTTGAGAAGGACACTGTGGCAAGGTGCGCAGACCAGTCTGACAAAAGCTGTGGTGATGCAGACTTGAAAACCATTCCATGTATGGACTGCTCTTCCTGAGCCTCTCGTAGCTCTGTGCCTGATCAGTAACTGAAGTGCTGATAGCAGATGTGGTACTGATAATTCACATGAACCCCGCTCTGAGGAGGAGCACCCAAATCTGCTACATATCTCCCATGGGCCTCAGCCGGTGCCTGCTGCCCCTGTGCTGTGGGGATGATCCAGCTGCAAAGAGAAATGCTGTGCCTGAGCTTGGTGAGGTGGGGAGGAGGTCACATCAGCCACTCCAGATCACAGGCAGGTGGAAGGCTTGGAGTTGCATTTCCTCTGCAGACCATCTTCAGTTTCTAAATTGAAAAAAAAATATTAGGATCAATTAAGAAGTTCTGGCTTTGCAAGACAAGTCACTCTTTCATGCCTTGGGATTGGATGTAATACTGCTCCAACCATCCAGTGCCTAATACACTGTTCACAAATTCCATTTGAGATCAGGGTGCAAAGCACTGAAGTCAAACAGATCATCGCTGTCCTGTAACTCTGCTTTTCCTCACACTGTTGCTGTTGTGTTCTGTAACAATATTGCAGGTCAGGAAGCAAAGTTTAGAATGATCTGTTGCTCTTGGTGTGTAGCTCTGGATTCACAAGGCACTGAGCAGAAATAGCTGCTCTTATTAGCTATGGAAGATAAATGTGGCTGGTTGCTTCTTTTTTGTGGCTGCATCCATGTGTGTGCCTGGTTCAGACAGCAGCTGGCTGAGCACTTGCTTCCTCAAGTTGTTTCTAGAGTTGAGCCTCTGTAGCTGCTTCTCCCTGACTGCTGGGAGAGACTCTGAGTCTCCTGACTGCTGCTCTGGCTTTAAACAGCTTTGTTCTTGTATTCCTAGAGAGAAATGAGAGAGGGGGAAGGCTTGGGAAGAACTGGCTTGATGCCCTCTGCTGTGGTGATACCCAGGTTACAGCAGCTTTTCCTCGTGAGAGGTTAAAATGGTTTGATAAATAAATGTAATTAAGTTAACAGGTCAAATTTTTTTGATAAGGGGTTAAGCTTAATGTAGCAGAATGTGTTGCTAGGCTGAGAAAGGTAAGGAGACTTGAATATAAAGAGCCATTTCTCCCAGGAATTATCTGTCTTGAGGGCTGAAATCTGCCCTGGCTGACTTCTTTTCTTGTTTTTGTCTGGCCTGTAGTGGGAACAAGATAGGCATAACTGAGACTTTAAGTAGCTCAACAGCCAGAGCACAGCTGAGCTGATATTTTCTGAGAGCTGTAATTGGCACGCTGTAGCAACTTAATATGATGGTGTATGTTCAAAAATAGGTTTGTTTTCATTTCTTGCTTAAAGGCTTTCTTATCTTCCCTAGTGATAATATGTACTTTGCATAAAGATTTTGACTGATCTCTCTGTGGCTCACACTATTTACTTTCACTTTTAAGTTAACTATATTGCTAAGGTGAATTCTACCTAAATTGGGGGCCAGGATTCCAATTTTCTAGCCATATATTTATTTTTTTTTCCTAAGCATTGCATTACTGCAGCAAACCTGCCAGGTAGCATTGCTTAGTGACTACAGAACTTCCCATGTGAGCAGCAAAATAGAACCCAGGTCTTTTAAGTTTTTTTTTAATGCCTTTCTCTTAGAGCACTTTGTGCTTAATAAAGCATTTTTGAGCTCAGAGTGAATGCTCTAGAAATTTTCAGTCTTCTTTATCTGTTGAGAATGTTTTAAAGAAGATTATCAAGAGTATCCCCTTTAACCTTACAAGTAAACATAACATCAGAGCATCTTTATTATGGATAAGCTGAGATAAAACAAATAAACAACTTGGAATTTTTCAGAAGTTATTTTAAGTAACTTTTTATTCCCCCCTGCCTTTTTTGTTTGTTTTTAAACTGTGCACAAACCTGCCACTCCAGTACATTAGCGAGGACATGAAAAATGAGCAACCATTGTTCTGTGTGTATAAAACTAAAACAATAAGCTGAAGAGTTTATTTTTTTGTGAGCACTTTCAGTCTGGAGCAAAGAGGTCAAATCGGACATTTTAGAGTTTTTGTTGTTTCTTCTTGGTTGCTGATCTTTATGTAGTAAACAAATGTCAGCTCTGGGCTATTTAAAAGTATTTTATCTAAATGAGTGTAAGTTGTGGTTTTTGGTATTTTGCAACACAGGAGAATGAGTTTACAATTTTTAGGAGTTAATATTTAGTAAATGGGAAAGCCTGAACTTGGTTAACTCAGTTGGAAAGCTCTTTCTAACTTAAGTGTGGTGGGAAAATAAGATTTGGGTCTGCTGAAGATTGGTTAGATGCCTGCCTGGGAAGATCTGATGTTCAAGTCATAGATAACATCTCTGTTAGTGGAGTTTTGGAGCCCTTTGGAGTATTGGTAGATAGATGGGAAAATGAAAACCAGAAAACAACTTGTAAAATAAATGAGCATTCTTTGGGAAAGCGAAGTTAACTGTGAGTTTGGGTTGTGCACTGTGTGGTTTCTTTGGTATTTGACTACTCAGTACTGTTTTGATTTTTTTGACAAAACCTGGAGTGCAATAGTTAACACACAATTAACTATTGCAGTTGTTGATCTGTTATAAATTGCTTCATATGCACTTATTAATTTATTTTCATGTGGCCCATTAAATGACAAAATGTTTCCAGTTGTACTTTTGCAGCTGCAAAGAAAGACCAACATTAAAAATCTCCTATTTTTTAATCTGTGACTAGATACATTGGACATAATTTTTAATCTGTGACTAGATACATTGGACCTAATTTTTGCCTGTGGTGCCATACTGTTGGATGTTCAGGATGCCTCCACAGTGGTTTTGGATGAGTTTGAGCTCTGCACCTCTGAAATTGAGAAAATGAAATGTAATTCCAGTGTTCTCTCAAAATCAGAATGAAGCTGATGAGCAGATTGGTTTAAGTTATATTCTTAGCATCACCCAAGAGTTCCCTGGCCATGGTCAAAATCTTCCTGGTTGGCATTTCACTGCCTTTGTTCTAAAGTTCTCCCTTTTTTCTGACTTTCTTGACTGTTTAGCTTGCAGCATTTAAGGACTCATGCAAACAAATGCAGTAGGAGGATCATTAGCTTGAGTGTGAGGATATCCTGACAAATGGGTTGGGGTAGGACAGACTTCTGAGAAATCCCACTCAAGGAAAATCTTTGCAACTTGCAGTCTTTGATCAGCAGAATGATGATTTCTGTCCTGTGGTGCCATCACTAAAGTTTCTCCGGGGTTTAACAACCCTAATAGTGAAGGATATCTTCTTGCATGTCCTCATTGAACAAGTGGAATTTCATTTTACAGTTCTGTGAGATCAATTCCAGTTTTGATTTTTTTTTTTTGTCCTTCCAGCACTCGTTTCACCTTCCCCAACACTTTCCTCTTGCAACCTGTTCATTTGCAGTAGACTTGGTTCTCTGCCCTCAGTAAAGCACCTTTACCCTTCCAGATTATTTCAGGGGTGGGAACTTTATCCCTTTCACTTGTAAATTCAGCTGTGAGCCTGAAGAAGTTCGTAGTTCTGATTGGATAATCCTATTTAGTTCCAGGCTGAGTACACTCAGTGTGTTATGGAATTGACAGCTCATGTGTCTGCTGGCCCTGTGGAAATGGGAGTTCTGCTATCCCTTCTCCTTTGCTCCTTCTCTGCTTCCCACAGGCCTGGAATCCACCTGGTTTGTGGGGTGGCAAGAGAGCCTTTTTAGGAACTGTCCCCACAACTTACACCTTGGCTCAACCAAATTTTAGGCCCTTGGCCAGAGTGAAAGCCATGTTCAAGCACGTTTTGCCTCTGGCAGAAAGAGTCCATATTTCTTGGCTTCGTGTTTCAAAGCAGTTTGGCAGAAATTTTCCACAAGATTCAAACAAGTGAAATAATGATGTATAAAAGTTTTCAGGTTGTATTTGGTGATGTTCAATGTCTCTGAAGATCTGAGGCAAACCCAGGAAAGCACAGTCAGCCTTGATAAGGCAGTGTCATGAGCCCTATCTGTTAGAAGAACTGAGGACAGAGGCTGCTTTGCTTTTCTTTTGAAAATCTGTTGATGGGAATTTTGACTGCAGAAATTTCTAAGAAACATCATCATTATCAATATGTGATTTATTAAAACAAAAGCTCTTCTGGCTCATGATCATGGAGTGAAAGATTTCCTCTTGTACACAGCCAGGTCATGGTGGTGCTCTGATATATATGGTCAGAAAAGAGCTAAACCAAAGTTTTCACCTTTTTCACTGATTGTATGATGATCTTTATTGGTCAGCAATAATGGAATGGAGGTGACACTTTGCTCACAGGTGTTACATGTAGCCTGAGGGACCCACTCTTAAAATCAGACCTTGAAGCAGTTACCTGGCAGTCATTTAATTGTGGGTTTGTCCATTGATCCTCTGTGCTTGTGTTCTGCTGGGCCTGGCTGGTAAAGATCCCAAAGCTCTTTGTGGCACTTGCTGGGCATAAAGTTGAAACCTCTCTATTTAAAAGTATAAACCAAAGAATAGTGCTAATGCAGGATCTGAGGTTGGACAGCCAATTAGGAGGCAACTTAATGGAGTAAGTATAGAACAGCCACATTACCCATCTGAGGCTGTGGAATTGGAGCGAAGTAGAGTATTGGCCCTAAGTCAGCAAATGAAAAGGTGGAGGACTTTTAAAGGTGAAATTAAAAGCCCTTCAAGAAAATTATTTTCTTAAGCTGAGACCAATGTGATACACAGCACATTGGGGCTGCCAGAATAGGGCCACTCTTTATTTCAAGGAATTTGCAGGAGCAGTCTCTTGGAAACCAGGCCAGTACTTGGCATCAGCACCCACAGGTGGCATTTATACAGCCTGATAACCCACAGTCACTTGCACCATTGACTGGGACACTCTCCCTTTCTTTTTCCTCTGTCCCTTCTGGTCACAGCTGATTTTTGCCTTGGTCATCTTCTCCTCTACCTTTATCTGCTTGGAAGTGTCCCAGGAATCCGGCCTGCTGCTCAAACAGCTGCTTGATTTGTTGTTATCCACAGGAATGGATATAGGCTGCTCTCCTTCTACACATTTAAATGTGTTTATTTCCAAACCTTTCAGCTTAAGAGATGGGCAACACATTTTTGTTTTCTGGTTTATTCTCACTTTTGGATCTGAGTGGGTTAGGGGAGATATGAATATCTGCCCCTGATCTGTTTGTCCTTGAAATTTTGTTTATTTTATTTTCCTCCTCCTCTATTGTGTTCTGTCCATAACTCTCTTCTTCAGAATTGTGTGTGGTTGGTCAATCTGTTCAGGAGAGTTATGAGGTCAGCTCTTTGGGTGAGGAAATTGAATTAATGGACTTCAGGATACTCATATAAATGACTGCAGGTGTGTCTTATGGATCATAAACCACAGCCATTCCCTTGTAGCACAATAATGTTTGTAAATAAATGTACCAGACCATTGTTGGTTGAAGCAAATACCAATTTCAGAGCCTTGAACTGCTGCTTCTCTTGAATGTGTATTGCAAAAGGAGTTTTGCAGGGGTCTTTTTAATTGCTTCCTGCCTTGCAGAGTAGTATAAAAGCAGGAGACCTGTCCCAGGTGACAGAGGATTCTGCTTTACTCTGGAGTGGGGAAAGACTTGCAGAACTAACTCAGTTTCTGTTCTTCCACACCCAGAACTGAGTGTGGCATTTGATGTCAGGGATTTACAAGAGTGATAATTAACTTGTATAACATATAAAGCGTTATGCACATGGCTTTTATTGCTGCTGGCTGTGTGGAAGAGTTCCTAAGACACGTGTTGCACAAATCCACGTGCAAAGTTATTCTCAGATCCTGTGTGACCGTGCGGGGTTCTCATGTTCATCAGCACATTAATTGCGCTGTGCCTGATGTCAGAGTAGTAGAGATAATTAAAACAAAACCAACCAAACAAAAGCCCCAGTACAACCAAACAGCTTTCTGGAACAGAGATTCCCAGACTAAGACTCATCCTGTCAAGATAAAGTTTCCCTTAGGCCACCCGATAGATATTGAAAGCTCTTTCCCTTCTTCCCTGGCATTCTTGAGTCTGATTTTAGTCAACATTTTACAGCCCACATCTACAAAAGTATTACTCTGATAGCTGTGTGTCATCAAACACACTTGGGTTTGAAGCAACTGATTTGAAATGATGAACCAGCAAAATTAGTTAATCCTAGACATAATTGCTTTGTGTCTGCTTCCCATCACTTCCTTCTCTTTCCCCCGAGGTTCCTTTCATCTCACCCAAAGACAGGAGGACACCTTGTCTTTATCTTTCATCATTTTATATTTTCATGCACAGGCTGCACATGACACAACAAAATAAACTAAAAAAGGAGAGTAATGTCTCCAGAGCAGGGATTTTTTTTTTTCTTTTTGAGTGGTGGAGGCCTAAGAAACCTTTTGTAGGTGCTTGTGGGTATAGAAAGATTTCTTCAGGACCTGATATATTTTAAAACCAAATTTGCATGTCACATCAAACTCTCAGGTGTACATAGAGTATGTCAGAAGCTAGGGAGAAATTATGGGGGGGATAACATTGTACAAATTCTGCATGTTCCCTTAGGGAGGGGCAGTGTTTTAATGGAGGGTCGGTTGTGCTTTGTGACAGAGCTCTGGGTCCACCTGGGACATTCCTATGGCACTGGCACTGCCACACTTGTTCCCAGCCCCTGAAAAGTCCTGTGGCACCATTTCAGTGTCAGTGCAAATCCAAAGCCTGCATCTTCCAGTTATAAAAAGGCCTTCTACGCTCATTGAAGGGTTTGAGCTTGTATTTCCTCTTAGTGTAGAACTTGCCCTTCAATCTGCATTTCTCTTGTGCTGAGATAAAAATGTGCTTGATGCCATTTTATTCTTTCACCTTGTTGTCCAGTAGGCTCCTGGCTGTTTCTGGGCCTGCCACTGAGCTGCCCTGGCTCTCAGTTTTTGGAGCTGGAAACAGTTCAACTTCCCTATTTCAGGAATGCCCATTGCTGGGAGTTTAGTGCTGTGGCACAAAGTATTGTACTGGTGACATGATATAGACAAGTGTTCTTGCATCAGAAATGACACTTGGAGGAGTTTAGTTTCATTTATTTATAATAGTGTCACTTCCATCAACTTATTTTGTGCTTATGCTTTGCACTTAAATATATTTGATTTAAATTTGAAACTATTACAGCCCATTTTTTTTCCTCAAAGCAATCTAGACTGACCTCACATGCTACTACTTTGGAAATAGGTGAATGTTAAAGCTGTAAAATACCTGCAGAACCTCAACAGAAATATAAAACCTCTCTGAGGAGGAGCTGTGTCTTCAGCCTGGGTTTCTGGGGAGCTGAGGCTTAGGTAATTTTTCTGTACCCTTGTCTTTTTCCTTTCTGTGCCCCTTCCATAACTTCTTAATTGAGTGTGAAAAACGGGTAGCGGTCTTGAGACAGCAGTATCTTTACAGATGTAATGAAAAATAGAAGAGAAAGAGAAGAAACCCTACTAGGAGCAGGCTGCACTGATGTCAGTTATTGTTAGGCACCAGGGAGCCCTGATGTGAGAGATGTGATGAACTCCCACCTGTGGAAAAAGCTCAGTTTAAAGCTTGTGTCTCCTGAGTCAGGTAGTGCTGTCAGTCAGAAGACATGAATTCGTAGGTAACAAGGCTGCCTTGCTCAGTGTACTTAGAAATGGGTCTGTTTTTAAATGACCTGAGACTAGACAGGTTTTCAACCACTTTGAAAGTGAGGTGGGATATAGATATATTCCCATGACTAAAATTTTCATGGTTTGATTAAAAAAAAGATGAATTTTAGCAGAATGTTATTGATAAAAGTCTTAAGGTAAAGAATGCTGTTCCGTGTTTTCTAGGAAAATTCAGACTTTGTAAAAGTAAATTTTTTAGGTATTTAGTGTTGGTGTGTGAAGGTGCAGTCAGATCAAGGTGTGGGCAGTGGGCACCAAACGACAATGCTTTACTGTGTGGGCTCTGGTTTAACATTCAGGGGTTTATGCCTGTTTAACTTCATCTTCTTCCAACTTTTCTGGGTTAACTCTGCATGTTGGCAAGCCTGGAGTTATTAGGTGCTGTCTCCACAGCAATGGAAATACATTATGTCAGGAAAATGGAGATGAGGCAGGTGATACTAAATTCTTTCAGTGACATCTTGCTAGTGATACCTTCAGGGTAATTTCTAGATGTTGCAATTCATTAATACGGATGGCAAAGCAGCTTGTGCATAATTATGTGTTCTGTGTGCTGACATGGATTTTTTTTGTTTGTCCTTTCTCTGCCAGGACTCCACTGTTGTGACTCCAATTATCCTCAGAACAGACCCACAGGGATTTTTCTTCTACTGGACAGATCAAAATAAGGTAAGAGAATAGCTTCCAGCTCCAGAATGGTTCTTCCTTTTCTCTGTGGTGATGTGTGCAGTCCTGGCACAGCAGACAAGCATTTTATCAGCATATCTTCCTCTGCTCTTGTGGAGAGCAAAGACAGTGGGCCTGTGGCTCATCCCTGCTGCACAAAACTTGGAGATGGCTGGAAGATTTGGTAAATTCCAGCCATGCTAATGCTGGGATGCCTGGTGAGGTGTGTAATTGTCCTGGCAAGGACAGGAAGGATCCATTTGGGAAGCTGTTGTTGTTGATAGTTGGTTTCTCTTGCCTTCTGCACATTGAGGATTTTGTCTGTGGTGCATGACAGGCCCAGAATTTGCAGAGGCCATAGCTCTCTTTGAAATCTTTCTCCTTAATAACCACGTGCTCCATGGCCATGCCTGATGGGCCACATCACCAAGTTCTTCCTAATCCTCACTGGCCACTTTCAAAAACATTCCGGTGTGCTGAGCTCACTCCCGTGGCTGGGGAGCAGTTGGGAAAGCTCATGGCCTGATTCATCACTGCCTGCTCCAGTTTCACATCCATGTCACCCCTCAGAGCCACCACTGCCCTGTTCCCAGCTGCTGGAGGCTGGAAACTCAAGGAAATGCAGGCAAAGCACCCTGAGCACTTGGGTACAGTTTGTTTCATACACAAGTTTGTAATAGAAAATTAGTGCTGCAATTGTTATTGTAAAACTCTGTATCGAAACTGGGGACTGAATGAGTTTCTCCTCCTTATACAGATGAATTTTCAAGTTCTTATCAAGCAAATGCTTGTACTGGCTCCCTGTTGAAAATGGTGTTGAACTTGGTAGTGCTTGAGCTTTGGCCTTGTTATGAGTATCTGCCAAAAAAACTGAATGTGTGCTTGTAGCATTCTGGCTGCAGAAACCTGGCTTACCTGTTGTATAGCTATTTTTTAGGAGTTCTTGTTGATTTGATGTTTAGATACCAGGACAAAAATAGCTTGAGGAGATAACAACCACAAAATGTGCAATTTGCTATTATATTAGGTCGTGTTTATCTTCTGTGTTTGCTTTTGAGAGGAGACGGAGCACGGTGTTGAGTGATTATATTTGTAAATCATATCATGGAGTTTATAATGAAAATCTTGTCTTTGTCTGTGCAAGGTTGTGGTGGGTAATAGAGAGTTCATCTGTTGACAGTGCAGAGTTGTTTTAAATTACTGCCCAGAGCAGCCAAGTGAGTGCCCTCAGAAGCTGAAGGCTGTGGCTGATTTACACTGACCCAGTGGCTGTGCCAGGACACAGTGCAGCCTTTTGGCTTGTTCCTTCCCTTGCATAAACTAATTGTATAGGCTAAAAAATAACGATGAACTTTGTAAGAATAAGTGGAAACCCAGAGTTGATTGGAGAGTTTATTTCACTTTTAATATGTTTGGCACTAAGACCTCCTTCAGTTTCCTACTGTTGTCTGTAAAAACAATGTCTTGAAGCAATTCTGTGAAGAATAGCTATTTATAGAATTGTTGTTCTCATATTCGTGAAAAAATGTATTTATAATGCTCAGGGCATTTTTTTAAAGGTTGGGTATTTATACAAGAGCTTTAAGTGTCAGTTTGATTTTTAAACTTGCAAATCAAGACTCTGTAAAGAACAAGTGAGATTTTTTTTTCTGGTTAATAATTCATGACAACTAGGTGAAGTTTATTTCTAAACACCATCCTAGCTGTGCCTATTTAAAGAAAGTAAATTTATATCTACTGGGGTGCTGATAGTGCAGGGACCGGAAAGGAAGTGCCATTTTCTGCTTTTACAGATTATTTGGGTTCACGTCGATTGTGAAATTGCAAATACATGGGAAAAAAAAAGGAGGTTATATAGGATATTCTCTTTCATTTCCTTCTCTTTGTGTGAAGTGATCCTGTGATGATAGTGGAACTATGTGAAGAAATATGAAGACAATACAACCTCTGTGTGATCACTTTCTCTTTTTTCCCTGGGTTATTTTTTTTTTAAGCAATTGCTTTTGTCACAAGCAAGGCCTGCTATTTTCTGTGTGTGCAAAGATAAGCCTTGCTAAACAAAGTGATGAAGTGGGAGAAACCTGCTGCCAGCTTCCTTGATCAGGCACGTTTTTCTGGGAGCTGACTAGGGAAGGTGTGGAGATGAGGCCTGAGCAGCATTCACCTCTCAAGCCATTTCTGCATCCTGTTTTCCAGACACTGTGTGAAACAGTAAATCACTGCCTGGATAATGGTGTGCTGCTTAAAACAGGAATCTGCCTCCTTTGCTTGTTGTTGCCTTATCAGTAAAGTTACAAAAAAAATTGCATGAATCACTGGGAGGGAAAACCAAAACAAACAGAAAACCACTCCCCTGTGCTATATTTTTATGTAGCTCAGAGAACTGGTGGTTGCAGCCCTGCAGCTCTCCCTAACTCGTTGGCTGCTTCTGGCATTGTTTTCTCGTTCCCTTTTCTGTTTCTTTAATGTTGCAGGGAAAGGCCAATGATGTGCAGTGTCTGCTGTCTAGCAGTGGGTCTGGAGAGTCTTTGAGGTTGCTGTTGGTGCAGTCAGAGCCCAAAGCTGTGGTGAAGATGCCTGTGGAGAGCAGCCCTCCCTCAGTGTCACTGACCCCATCTTGTAGCTGGCCATGGGCCGCTGATGCTCGCAGGGTTTGCAGTGTGGTCACTGAGCCTGGGAAATGCTGCAGCTGAGCAGATCAAGGTCCAAAAGGCTGCTGATGGTCAAGTTATGTACATGACCAGTGTGCACTGCTCACCTGCTTTCCCTTGCAGCTTTCTGATAAATAAGTTAGTACCACTTTCCAGTTGAGTCTCGGGAGCTGTGTGTTCCTCATAAACAATCCAAGATCTGTAGTTTCAGCCCCATAGAGATCCTTTCCACTGAAGAATATGTTGCCTGCGAAAGACAATTTCAGTTGGGTGGCAATTTTTGTGATGTGAAGGTCTGTTAAATAATTTCACTTCAGCTCCAGTCTTGCAGTTAGGTAAGACCCATGTGGTATTGTGCATTTTGACACGCTCGCTGTGTTTGCATATTTCAGCTTACACTGCTGTCATCAGTAAGGGAAATCCTCCAAAATCAAGGCATCCATAGCATTTCCCTATTTCCTGCTAACAGCAAGAACATTTGATACCTTTTGTTTTGAACAGATGGCAGGACAGCTTTCTGATGTTAATTGTATTTTCAAGTATGAAATTCTTTTGTTGCTGAAGATTCTGGAATATTTTCTTCATCTGTCTGCAGAGTGCTGGCTGATTCCATATTATTACTTGACTGATTCTCAACATGTGCTTTAAAAAGAAAAATTAATTAATGTGACAAGCTTATGTCTGTTACTGATCTTATTGTTTAGGTAATGTTTCTTAACTACAGCAAATCCAGACAATATTCATTGTGGCGTTGTGTTTTTATGACCTGACTAAAACATAACTCAATGTCTTGATGCTTTTTTTTCTTAAACGTGTAATGCCATTTCTTCCATTTTTTCTTATTCTAGTCATGAGCATGGAAGAAAGAGAAATCAAAATTTAACCAGGTGAAGAGAGTCTGCTAGAGTAAAAAGGAGTGATAATCAAAAGCATTTCTCAGGAGATGAGCAGAGGCTGGAAGCGTTTGGTGTGTTTAGCCCAGCTAGCAAAGCAGAGCTAGACAAAGACTGATTTCTGTCTATGGATAAATATATTAATGGATGCATAGGCAGACTAGGAGAAGAAAAAGCTATTGTCAGGCAGTTTGTGTGTTATTACTCCTGCATCCTTTGTCTGGAAGTTGTTATGCAATCAAAAGGATGTTGGGAGAAGGCACTTAGCCATTGACTCTGAAATTGTGCAAGAAAAGGAGGGAAGCAGCTAATTGCGTTTGTGGTGGATCCATTTAGAGGTTTAAAAGTATGAGGTTAATATGCTGTTCTCTCTCTCACTATCACATACTGATTTATTCCCCTTTATTTTAAAAGCTGGGCAACTGCAGTTGGCAGCACGCTGAAAACACAAAAGATGCAGACCCAGTCTCACCCCCTTGCACCACAAAAAGAGATTTAACAGTCTGTGTTGTGAAACTCAACATAAGTGCCCAGTTCCTGGGAGTCAGCAGCAATTTCTGATGCCTGTTGTAAACAGATGATGATCTTGTTTGTCCAAAGGAAGTGTTTGTTGAGAAGCTACCGTGAGTGCTGATGCTCTGTGGGAGGGGATGTGAGGCTGGAGCTTCCCTCCTCAGCCCAGCCAAGGGCTTTAGCTGCAGGGAGATCCAGCTTCAGGGTGTACATGGCACCATTCCTACCTCAAAATTTTAAGTGTATTTGAGGGAAAATGGAGTGGTGAAGCCACAAAAATATCCCAGGCAGCCATTCCTGACAGGCTGATGGTATCCTCAAGGCAGAGAGACTCAATCTGCACAGTTTTTTTTTTTAGTTTTTAAGGGAAAAAGCGGGGTAGTTTCTCCTCTAACAGGAGCAGGCCTGTTTTTATGTGTGAACATCACTGGCAGAGCTGGTGGCAGCACACTGCAGCTCTGGATGTGAGCTTGATACAAGAGCCAGAGCAGCAATCCTGTGCCTGGAGCTGGAGCTCTCCTCTGCCATGAGGGTGCATGAAGTGGTTCCTTATGATAAAGGATGAGAGGATTTTTGACTTGGAAGGTTCTCTCCCATCTTGTGTCCTGATGTGATCCCTTTGAGCCTGAAGACCCAGCACAGATGACAGAGGGAGTGTGGGAAGTGAAGCCTGGGGGCTGTAGGTAGGATTCAGGAAGATTAGGTTTGGCTTCAGCATGTTTGTAAATTCTGTGGCAATCCCATTGCCCTCATCCAAATGGAAGATGATGTGGCATTTTTCCAGCTCTGGGGGATTTTGCCTGTTACGTAAGAGTTCCTTTGTGTCTCTTTTGAAGTGGGGCTTTAAAACAATTGGATCAGTATTTGTGTTGCCCTGTGGGTCAAAAATGTTTACATTATGTCTATATATGCTTTATAGTACATTTGAGAAGCACACAAGAAAGACTGGAATTAATATATCAATATTTAAAATATGCCTAATAATTTAATGAGAATGGAATATTTGCTAGAACCAGGCTTAAAAATACCTGCTCCAAATCTCAACTGTTTGGCTTAATTTATTCAAGAGCAAGGTTACTCAGTCATGCATCTCAGAGCTGAAAACATGCAAGGAGTGCATCATTAAACATGTATTCACACTTCTCTCTGGCATGTAAGTAGAAAAAAAGCTAAATAACTTAAACCCTAAAAAAAACTTGAGATTGGAAATGCGATTGAATGAGAGAAAAATAATGCACGTGTCCTTCTAAAAGGGTGTTTTAATGTGTGCAGGGAAAAGCTCACATTTTTTGCTCATTCTTGTAGCATCCTTAGCATTTCAGCAATCGCCTATAAGTTCTGTAATTCTGTTTCATGATGAGTATTGGATACATGGGCTTCTATCATCTTTTGCCACATGAGCAGATTTGCTTTTGCTTCAGCTATAGAAGACAGGAGTTGGAATTACTTGGGTACATGTCCTGGCATTCTATCAGGCATGGACAAGACTTGTGGAGGGTTTTTTTGTTGTTGCTTTTTTATTTTATTCTGCATGAGGTGCCTTGTGTTCTCAGTGCTCTCCTACTTCAGAGGCTTTTCCATGGACTTCTGCAAAAACAAAAAACACTCTAATTTGCACCTGCACGTTCTCCAGTGTCAGATGGGAACAAGGGGTAATAATACTGAAACTGGGCAAGTTTTCTATCCATTGGACACGTCTGATATCGGATTGTAATTCTACTGAAGAGAGAGGAAAATGGATTAATGAATGGTGTTGCTCTAAACTTGCCCTATTCCTGCATGTGTGAGCTGAGTACAAAGCTGGGGAGTGGATTTGCCCTGATTTTTGAGAGCAGGGATGGCTTCTTGTTGTTTTCAGTCAGAAATGTAAGGAATAAGGGGTCTCAGGCTCTGGACAGCAGAGATGGTTCTGTGGTGTTCTTGCTAATACTTCCATTGGGAATCTGGATGAAGACTTCCCTGGGACAAGGTGTGGTGATATGAGGTTTTGCTTCCTAATGATGCTGGAAATTGGGAGTGAGCCTGAAGCAGACAGTGAAATAGTAGTGGTGGCACAGCAAATAATCTGGGTTTTTCAGTCTTTGATTCATGGATTTGAGGTGTGACATCAGGAGGCACCATGGTGGCATGAAGAACTTGAGAACTGCTCGTGTTTTTTCCCCAACAATTTAAAAATCGGCATGTGAGCGGAATGAAAGAGGACAGGGAAAGTGGTAGGGAATTGCCACAGACAGTCAAAATGGGAGGAAATATTTCATGGAGGTCAGCTTCCCATCAGGCTGCTGATTTAAAGGAAATCCCTCTGCTTTCAAAACATGGAAATTGTTCAAGGCCCATTAGGGAAATGGTACTACATCAAACACAGATCTCTAAGCATTTCCTACTGCTAAATATCTCCCTTCTTGTGAGGGAGGCAGGAATAGAAAATGAGGTGTTGGGTTTAATCCACAGCACAGGTCCAGTTGCTGAAGTGAGGAAACCAAAGAAGCTCAGAAAGGGAGGATGACTCTGGAGTCAACCAAATTTGTCCTGCTGAGGTCTCGGGCCCTGAGAACAATCCTAACATTTTATTTCATGTGAGAATGTTATCCTTGCTGTCTTTTGAACATGGGTTGTGACTTTCCTATGAAGATGAGATGGTGGGTTGTAATTTGTTTAAAAGGACTGAGACTTTGTAAGCTCTGGCTGTAGATGTAAAATGTTACAAAAATTGGAAACTTGAATTTCTATGCTGGAGATTTGTATGATCTGTCTGCTGGAGACAATTTTGCTGTTACAATTTTCAATTTAAATAGCTCAGTAAAATTGCCCAAGTTGACCAACATCCCCTAAAGTGCCTTCCTGGGCTGGTGTCTGCTTTCTAGCTGAGCAACACTTGCACTACATGGAGCCCCTGGTGTCATAAGCCAGCCTGCAGCCTCTTTTTTTTGCATCCTTAATTAAAAAAAGCCTCTTGTGTTCATGCCTGCAGCTTGTACATCGATTTTGTTGAATGTGCAGCATCAGCTTTGCTGACTGACCTATTATTAGCATAGTTCAAAAATTGGCTCCTAGCACATCGGCTTTCCTGATCTTTGGAAGGATAGCTGACCTCCTGGTGTGCCTGTTGGATTGACTGCTCTGTAATGCTTCACATCCTGGCTGTTTCCTCTCCCTATTTCAGGGTTTTTGGGTTTTTTTTTTTTTGTGTGGGTTTTTTTTTCAGCTGTGTAAGAGAGTGCACCAGAAATAACAATCTTTAAAATAAGATATATTCTGTCTCCATACATGTGATCTTCCTGTGTGAACATATGCACTCCCCTGCTAATCAGTGCTATGGGATAAATGTGTTAGAAATTTGGGCTTTTTTTTTCTTATTTGAGAATTTGGAAGATGCTCTTGAAATACAAGTGAGTGGCAATAAATGACAGTTTTGCACTAATCCTTGCCTTTATTTAGCTTAAGGCTTTTATCACTAAAAATATAGACTTGACCCTGCTTCCCTCTCCTGCCTGCTCCTACCACTCTGGCATTTTACACACTCTGCACACTTGCAGCTGGCGTCACACAGGGCAGAAATGCCCCTGGCCTGGATGTTCAGTGGTACCCAAGTGCTCCATTGTACCAGACTGCCTTCCCTTTTGGTTTGGAGTTAGTGTGTAAGGACAGAAGGCACTCTGTGGCTTCCTTTCCTAGGGAATCATCTCAGCAGATTTGTCTTCATTCATATCCCAGGAGCATTTCCAGTGTCTGGGTTTTTATTGTGGAGGCTGGCCCACGCCTTTATCCAAGGTGTGCTCTGCATCATGTGAGAGGAACAGGGTGTTCTGTTTTCCCAGAGAACTGCTGGTGGCTGGAGAATGTCTGTAAATCCTGACCCTGTGGGGCATGTCAGACACTCAGCTGCCCAATTAGCCCAATACACTCGGGGGTATATATAGCACTGGTATTTCAGGGTATCAAAAGTGAAATTCTAGCCCAGTGCCACATCCCAAAGAGCTCTTTTGCTGCCTGAGGCTGGGGATTACCAGAACCTCCCCCTTGATCCCAAGGCCGGTCACAGTGTGCCTGCAGAGCTTTACTGAGCCTTTTGTCTCTGCCTGTGCAGACACTGTTGGGGTGTGGCATCCCTGGCCTGGGGTGTGGCATCCCTGGCTGTCCCTGGCCTGGGGTGTGGCATCCCTGGCNTCCCTGGCCTGGGGTGTGGCATCCCTGGCTGTCCCTGGCCTGGGGTGTGGCATCCCTGGCCTGGGGTGTGGCATCCCTGGCTGCTCCAGGTGACAGAGCCTGACCCAAAGCTGGAGAGCTCCATGGCTAGGGGGCTGTTTCAGGTTCTGTTTATTGACAGCCAACTTGCCATTGGCTGAGGTGGACAAGCTGTGGGAGTTTTAACATGGTTGTTGCACAGTATTTCTCACTGAAGGGGCCTGTGGATAATTTGGACAGGTGATTCTCTACCCAGGGAGCTGGTTATCTCTGATTGATAAACAGCAGTAAGTGCTGTAATGAGAATCATAAGGAAAATATTGATGAGCAGGGTGGAGCTACTTGGAACTGAGTGATGCTTGTTGAAGCCTTATTAAAACAATAATGAAATTCTAAAGGAGGCTCTTTTTCTTTAATTCTGGCTGCCCTGTGTTTACTCAGGACAGTTAGATGTTGGGCCTTATTTAATAAAATGTATTATGAAGTGCAACATTAGTGCTTGGAAGTTAGGAGTACAGCCCAAAATTTAGGTAGTTTGTCTTGGCACTTTCAGCTTTGAGACTGGGACACTTAAAACCTACTCTGTATTTAAGGCAACTTTTAGAACAATATATAGAGATGGCTTTATTCTTTACTTTCCCTAAAAATAGAGATAAGTAAAATAAGGGGTTTTTTTTCTTGCTAACTAGCAAAATAAGGATAGGATGTGGTTGTTCACACAGATAATCTCTCTAAATTAAGGCAACATACCACAATAGAGAACCAGGCAGAATCATTAAAAATTATAAATGCTTTCCCCGACACAGGGTTATGATGATTGTGAAATTTGAAGACAGGGGAACTTTGCCTTTCAGATCTTTGCTTGGGGCTTTTCCCCTGAAGCTTTTTTTAGGTGCAGATCCTCAATTGATATTTACTTAAAAAGCAGCATTTCCTTAAAAGCAATGTGATTTGTTATAATGCTGCAATGGTCCATAATTCACTGAGGTGTTTGATGAGTAAGTGGTGCTTGGCAGCAAAGGAAAATGCTTTAGCAGCTGTTTTGAGTGCTGTGAAAATGGTGTTCAGAGGAGCTCAGCAGGCAGTGCCCTTTCTGTGGGTGCACAGTCCAGCACTACACTGCAGTGTTTGGCTTTGAGTTGGCTGTCTGGAAAATACTTGTTGCAAAGCCAGATTATTGACATAAAATAGCAAAAAGAGTCATAATTTAAAATGATCTCAGCTAAATCCCTGCCTTTGCATCGTTCCCTGTTGCAGGCACCTGAAGACACAAACCTTCAGGGATTTTTTGCCAGTGAAAATTGCTGGGAAGGGCCTGTCAGAGATGCTGCAGCAGGAGTCTGTGAGCATAATGCCATACATGTGAGATGGATGAGGTGAAAAGCTCCTCTCCTTAGACTTGGGTGCAGTATGTTCTAAAATATGGAAAACCAGTTTGAAGAGTGGCACTGCTTTTCTCCTGCCAGAAGGAGATTTTTTCAGTGTACTGACTGCAAATTTATCTTGTCACTGACAACTCATACCAGTATCTTTTGCATAGCTCTGTGTTGCATACCCAGATTTAGATCTCTCTTTTACATATATTGCACTTTCAATCCATGTTCCTGCTGAAATCAAGGACCTAGGTGGTGGTGGGGGTGGTACAGGTAAGGTAAAGAAAACGGGAGATCAGCTCAGCTGTTCTGACTGGCAGACTGAAATATTTGCACTTTCCTCCATTGTGTGCCTGCATTTCACCAAATTATTTAGACTTAGTAGCCTTGGTGTAAGGGGAAAATTATCTAATTATCTGCCTTTTGGTAGCCACAGCGTGTGTGTGGAAGTATCTTAAGCCTTATCTTGGTCCTGTTGCAAAGCTGATTGTTGAAATGTCTCTTAATTCCTTGAAAATGTTTTTTCTCTTTGCTGACAGCTGACATGAGACATTTCATAATGCTGAGTGAAGCTTTTTTCCTCCCTCTGCCTCCACTTTTCCCTGGCATTTCATTCAATATTTGCAGGGGTTCAGGCTAAAATTGGGGGGGTCTTCTTCCTCTCTTTGCTCTTCCTGCCTCAAATTCTGCTTCACAGCTCTGTCTTGAGTGGTATCTGAGTTTCCTGGGTCCTCGTGCAGGAGTTTTTGCCACTGCCAAAGGATGATTTTTGGCTTTTGTTTCATTCCTGGAGTTGCTGTGCAGTGCAGATGGACTGTGCCACTCTGATACATTCGTGTTACGTTAAAACAGCTCTTCACAAATTGCCTGCAGAGCAGGTTTAAAATGCTACAGAGACTTGGGTATGGTTGGATAGGCAATTACAAGTGTAACTGTATATGTCCTGTCACTTTGTGTCACCTTCTTTAGAGTGCTTAGACACTTTGATAATATTGTAGCTAAAAATGTGGGCCTGAAAATAACAACGTAAGGCTCCTCCCAGCGAAGAACGCAGGAATTTAGCTCCAGCCATCACTCAAAGTCCTTTAAATTTATGCTGGTACTTGGTCTTAGCCACTCAGCAACTTCCCTGGACTTCTGCCAGGAAGATGGCTAGTGGAACAATCTTTTTATGATCTGTTTAGCTAAATGGCTGTAATAATGTGGGATATTAGAGTAACAGACGCTGTTGACCATCCTGCAGTAGATCAAAGTTTGCATATACAGGAACTATGTGCTTCCTCTCAGAGTCATGCATATAATTTGGAGCTTCTCATTTGTTGCCATGGTATTATATTATCAGAACAATGAGAAACAGAAGTGGTGATTTTAATGAACCAAGTAAAAAGTGCCAGTCTGCAGCAGTGCCAGCTCAGAGATTAAGGAATGGCTCTTGGGTGCTGCTGGTAACACAAAAGGGTGCTCTGTAGGTGGCTGTCAGACACTGGTGGCATCTGAGGATTTCCAAGGCTTGAAATAAGAATCCAAACTTGCTAAAACTGTCCCATGTCATGAGTCTGGAGACATGTTTGGTTCATATTGCTGTTGGGATTTTATGTGACCTCTGACCATGGCCCCTGAAGGACAGCTGGCCAACACCTGGAGCTGGCATTTGGCTGGCAGGTCACTCACATCCTGCTTCCACAGCAGAGGTGGAGGGAAAAGGGAGGGATGGAAGTGAATCATCCAGCTGGTGGCACTGGCCAGATTTGTTCCTGGGATCCATAGAACAAAGTACTTGGATTTTGCTGTTGTGTAAATTGTGATTAACCAGTGTGAGATCCCTCAGGGTCTGGAGAGACTTAAGCCCCCATCTCCCTCTGTCTGATTCAAAAGAGGGATTTGAAGCATATCCATATTTGAGATTTGAAATTGAGCTGTTTCAGACACATTAATTTTGTATATTTGAATTTAATCTGCATGATGATGACACCAACATGAGGATAATCTCTGAATCACGAGGGCATTATAAGTTAACAGTAGATTCCCTAGAGACTAAAAAATGCCAATTTTATGGGCATGACTCGAAGAGTAAGATCTGTGGGAATAAATCACACATAATCTCCATGGACTGTTTCAGAAACTGTACCATCTACTCCATTAGTGTAATATCCTAGTGGCCATAGATAAGTTGTGTAACTGGCTTGCCTTTATGTTGGGAATACAGTGTGTTGGGTGGTCTGAATGTTCATATATTGTTGTGATTAATTTTGGAGCAAGTAATTTACAGAATTAACCTGAGAACGTGGAACAAGCTGTTGGAACCTGATAAAATTATATGCTAGAAAAAGAAGAAAATAGCATAGTTTCAAGTCAAAGACTCAAACTGAGAAGGCAGCTTTTGTCCACCATTGAAGGTCTAGTGGATGTAGGACACAAAGTCTGTATTTGTTACCTGCACAGGTGGAGGGCTCTCCTTTGGCTGGGCAGTGAAGGAGCTGTTCATAAACACCCATCTCATGTGCGGAGCTCAAGTGGATTTACCAGGCACACCCTCGTGTGTTGCTGTGTGAGTAGCAAGGAGAAGGGACCAGGCTTTTGTAGCTCACTAACCTCTGGGAAATATCAAAACCCAGATATGCTTCCTTGATTTCATAGTTGGGTTTATTTAAGTGTTTTTTTCTTAATATTTGATTCTGTAGGTGTGTATAAAATTAAATCGGTGAGCTTGTGGAATCAGGCTTGTTACTCTGAGCTAAGGAAGCTGCCTCGCAGGGAATGGAATGCTTTTGGAAATCTTGAATGTCATGTTTGACTTCAGTTATTGTCATGGGGAGTAGGAATAGACATTAGTTATCTGCTTACTGTCATGTAAGGAGAATGAACAGTTCTGGTTTAAATCCAAACTTACTTGGATTTGGTTAAAGACAAGTATGATGCTATTTTTATCTGCAGCTGTACTTTACCCTGCACTGATTGGTTGAGGTGACAATGCAGTACTCTAACCTGAATTTGCCTCAAGTCACAGGCTGTATTCTGATATACATTAATAAATTTATATTCTGCTGACTTTAGGGGTCAGTTGTATCTCTTGTCTGAATGTGCCTGTTTTTTGTTTGTTGGTTTGGTTTTTTCCCAGTTTGTCTAAAAGGAGAGTCTTGAGTTTTAAATGCCACAAACAGAGCTCTGTGTGCGTGTTTCGTTTCTCTTTTTCCCCCCCATCCTCACCTCCCAAGAAGTTAATGTGGTCTGAAATGTGTGATGTCCTAGAAGTGGCCTGACAGTGTCTTTGACTGGTATTGTGATAGGAATAGCAGTGTTTGCTCCAGAGACTCAATTCCAGTCGGTGGTGACGAACACACCACTGCACAAATCAACAACACGAGAAAAAAATGCACAATATTGCAAGATCCTGCAATGGTGTGACCTGTAAATCTTTAACTCTGTTCTGTCAAACTGCATCCTCTAGGTTTTATTCTATCTTACTTACAGGGCACATGACTCAGTAATGATGTATCAGAGATGCTTCAGTAACTCAGAATGGTGGTGGAGGTGTGGAGTGATACCCAGTGCAGCGTTGGACTGCTGGTCTTACAGTGCTGGTGTGCTCTGTGGAGAGTGGGAATCAGAGATGGAGGAGCTCTGCTGGATACCTGGCAGACTTCTGCTTTCCAGTCACTTCAAAATGTTACACTGATGATAAACAGCTTTTGAAATGGAAACCTTAGATCAGGAGGCAAATAACTAATGAATATTGCATTAAAGTGCAAAAAAATCCTCCTTTTGCAAGCCGTGGGGAGATAGCTTGGAGCATTTTGTTTGAACTCCTGAATCTTTTTCACTTAGACCATTTTTAAAGCAGGCAAGCTAAACTGTGTGGGTTTTAAACTTCAGAGTAAGATGAAGATGTATGGGTGTACAGTTACGCAGCTGGGCATTGGAAAGGTCCTTCACCAAAGGAGGAAAACATGTTTGTTTTTCTCTAGTTTTATTTATTTAATTTTAGCAAGAAGCATAAATTAGTATCTGAAAATTCAAAATCATGCAGTATTTTAAGTGAGTTCATGTTGTGCATGCTGTCAATGGGAGAGTAAGCTAATTATATTGCTTGGTCTTTGAAGCTAAATCAGTTTTCAGAGATAAGCTTTTATGTGTTGTCTTAGATTTGTGCCCAGGGTATTTTTCTTCCTAGCAAGATATCTTCTAAGAAAAGATAATATAAATGATAATTCATGAGTATCCACATCACCAGCACACACTGGGGCAGAGATTTGTGTCCTCAGGTCTTTCACCATTGTTCAGCCTTTTGTGTAAGTGAGAAGAGTCACATTTGGGGGCTTCTGGCTCATGCTGAATTTGGGATGTTGATTTGGTGTCCTGGCATAGTTGGGAGTGTTCCTGTTCCATGCTGGTTGTTTTTATGAGGTTCCCATGGGCTGTCCCTCCTCTCAGCTCCTGCTCATGTCTTGCATTCCATGAGGTGTTGCTGGTGAGCTGCTGACCCTTGAGTTCATCCATGTGAGTTCATTCCTGGGGCTTGGGGCACACCACCAGGTACTCCCACCCAGCAGGATTTGCTTGAGGGTGACCCTACAAACTCCCCTGGGGTATGGGAGCTGGCAGAGGGAGAACAGCCTGGGTGCTGCTGGTGCCAGAGAAGGTGACACGAGGGAGCAAGGAGACTCTCTTGGTTCTGTGACGGTCTAGATGGGCTGCTTTGGCATCCACAGAGGGTGTCCCAGAGCTGTGATACTCTGAAACACACTTATCTTCACAGGATTGCACAAACAGATAGGGTTGGAGAGGATTCTGTCATAGATAAAGTTCTAGGTGATTTTTTAAGGATTTTCATGCACCAGGCAGGTGGTGAGTTGTGTAAAGCATTGTGGCTGTGCTGTGCCACACACAGCCAGCCTGGGCTCTGATCCAACAGCTGAGCTTGCTCTCCTAAGCTCCCTTATTCCTGATGGTAAGAAAAAGGAATTCCATTACTGTACAGCTGTATTAAAATGGAATTCACTGCACATCATTGTTTGGGGAGGGAAGAAACACTTGGTGTTTTTTTTCCATTTTAAATCTCCAGGCATTGTCTGCAGTGTGCTAGCCCTGTGTGTCAGCAAGGCCATTTCTTGTTGACTGATACTGTAGCTGTTGGTTTAACTCCTGCCTCTGCCATGGGTTCTTCCCTGGGATTTAACATTTGGCAGCAGTGTTTTGTTCCTTAACAATTGAAAAGTCAATTAAAATGATGGAGATATTGATGCTCATTTCCTCATCACCTGTAGCTGCCTAATCATGGAGTGATGGATAAGTGGTGGCCCAAATAATTTGAAGCTTCCTTGAAGGCTTTCAAAGCAGTGGACTAAACTTCTTTCCTTCCTTGTAATCCTACAGCAGATGGAGGGAAGGGAAAGTCTAGTAAGCCAATATGAAACATATTTAAATAGTGGTAGATTCTTCAACCCTGAATATAATTTCTCTAGGCTTTCTGGAGTTTTTTTGAAGTTAACTTGTCATTTGGGACAAAGGTGAGGTGGGCCACCAGGCAGCCTCTAACAGAATCCCCAGTTTCTCAGCCAGAAGCCAAGTGCAGTTGTTTGCTGGTGGCATCTTCTGGGAGCCAGTGCTTATCCTCCTACCAGAGAATTTCTGCAGAATCAGGATTTGTCCTACCATCTCCTGTCTGCGTAGAGCACTGCAGGCTATGGGCACAGGGAAATGGGTTTTTCCTGAGCTCCCAGTGCCAGGTAACCCTTCAGTGTCACTCAAAGTATTGCTGTACCACTGCTACAGGAGCAGACAGTGTTAAATAGTCTGCTGTGAGCACAATTGCTCCAAGCCCTTCAAGACTGGCTATAAATGCACTTTTAGGAAGTGGAAATCAAGAGTGTTCTTGGGCAGTGTGGATCTGAAACCGTGTGAGACGCTGACAGCTTCCTAGGGGGACTGTGTTGTTTGCCAGGGTCTGTTTCCCAGCCTTATCACACCTCTGTGGATAATCATTAGCTGTGTCTGAATCTTCTCCCGAGGGCATTGCGTTTCCTGTTCCTGCAGGTGAATAGAAATGAGGCAGAATAGAGCCGAGGAAAGGCTTGCTGCCAGCTGTGGAGATCCACACCTGTTGCTACAGGTGTAATCATTAGCTTGGCCTTTTAAAGCGACTGGAAATAATTATCAGGTTATTAGGTGCTAAGAAACCTTCCAGGCTACTCTTGGAGTGGATGTTTGGCTGATTGTGTGTGTTGAGAAGTTGTGTACTCAATGACGCTGAATTTTTCTCTGCGAGTGTGAAAGCCAAACAAGAAAACTCGTAATCCAGAGAGAGTGACTTCATCTGGTCCTTTCTTTGTTGTTGTTGCCATTACAACTTTCTCTGCAGTTCAGATAATTTCCTTGTGTCGAAGGTGGAGTTGGGGAGGCTACAAAACACAAGCAGTTGTTGCATAACCCTTGTTTGCAGTGAGCAAAGTTAAATGTTTGGATGGGTGGTACTGCAGCCACTTCAGCATCCACGTGGAGTTGCATTTGGCAGTAAAAATGTGCTGAAGTGATGCTGCTCTAGCAGAGATACTGATGTTTTGTCCAATGAAGTAATGTTGTGTTTTAAAGAAAAACAGCAACAGCTCAAAATTTTGAAATAGAAGTACAGCTATAGTGGAATTTGTGGTGATTGTAGCTTTTATAATGTTGTCATTGGAAAAATAAAAAAAATGTGGGAAATATGAATGAATTTTTGTTGGGTTGCTGTTGTTTGGCATCTCTGGTTACTTAAACTTCTAAAAAACCAGGGAGAACAGGTTAAAATTTTGTTTTTAGGTTTAAATTTTGTTCATGGTTTTTCCTCTGTTAGTGTGAGGGGTGAAATGACTTGCCTGTGTGATTACAGAAGCAGTTGTGCTTGCTGTGTGAGCTGGTATGATTCCCAAAGCCCAGGATGCATCCACTGAAGAAAAATTCTGGAATTAATGGGTACATGTGCTTATTTTTTTAGGTAGAACAACCTGTTAATTGACCTTAGTGGGGAGATTAAAACTGAAGCTGCCAATTCAGGGAAGGGGAAAACTGTGTTTGAAATGTGGAGGATTGGGAGAGTTCTGTGAATGAACCACATCTTGCTGGCTTCTACCTTTTCATGTCAGTTTGGGACAGAATCAGTTCTGATAACTAGATCTGATTTCTGGGCAGTGCCCTGACATGTAGGTCACAATCTCACTGTGAGATGGGAGGTTTTGTTAACTTCTGTGTATTTGGAGACAGTCATTTCACTTGAAAGTGATGTTGCTCCACTGCTTCAATCCACGCATTTAGTGAAAAAAAGTAAAAGTATAAGGTAGAAAAATTGCTTTCTCCTTTTTGATTGACTGGAGTAATTAATGAAAATAAATTTCTAACATTAAAGCTGACAGAAATGTAACTTGAAGTCTTGTCAAGTTCACTGGCATTACTTTGCAAGAGACTGATTGACAGTTCTGGGGGGAAAAAAGCTGTAATTGTATTCATATGGAACCTACATCTTTAACTCGTCAAGCAAAAGTTACTGAAAATGTCCCTAGACCTTTCTACAACCCTTGAAGTTGAAAGATTTTTGTGTTTTTAAGGCAAAATGTCAATATAAAAGAACTTGTTATCTTGGACACGCAGGAGTGAGAAAATTCAGGAGTGCAGCTGAATGAATGAAGTTTAAATTCTTCAAGGTGCTCACAGAGTACAGCCATTGTGGCAGATCTTACTGCATCCTTGTGAAATCTTAAAGCTTTGATAGATGGATCTCTGAGAGGTAGAGCAGGAAAATTCAGATCCTCTGCTTTTTGAGGTGACTGGTGGTTTGATATTGGCAGGTGCTTCAAAAGGTAGAAAATGCTTCCAAAAGCTGCCCTTTAATTTCAGTGTGAGTCAATGGAGTGATTCTGTCATTGTGCTTTGGCTGCTGGCTGAGATTTGCCAGAAATGCTGGATTTGGACTCAACTCCTTCCCTGCTTTGTGACAACACAGACCTCAGGTGAAGCAATGAAAAATTGTTTATTGGTATGACATTGAAGAGTTGAACAGAGATACTTCAGAGTATTTTAAGTAGAAATCAGTGTTCGATAAGGTCCACTTTGGTATTTGTGTTCTCATCACAAATGCTTCAAAAGGATGTGATTTACTGTTAAATTCCATGATTTTTAATGAAGTTCTGGAAAATTAATAACCTTTACTTGGCAGAAAGAAGACTGAGCCTGTCTCTGGTCTGGGTTCCATCCTTTAGATGAAATATTAAAGCAAGGTCCCTCTTGCTGTGGGAATGGTTCCTTTGGAAAGGGGCAGTGATTAATGGTGGTGGATGAGCCAAGAGTCCCCCTCTGACAGGTTGTAGCAGTCAAGGCTGTTCTGCTGCTTTCCTCCAGTCCCAACCCTAAAATAAGTGACAGAATGTGATCCTGACCTGTGATTGGGCATTCTGCAATTCCAATAATCTGGTTTTTTAGCCGTCTCTAGTGTGTGTGTGTGTAATGTTTGAAGCTTCAAGTCAAAAGTGAAAAACTCCTTTAATAGTTCTCAGCTAAAAACTTTTTGGTTGGTGGTTATGCTGCTTCTCACTAGACATTTAGAAACCAGGGGAAGTTTGGAATGGGGTTTGTGCTTTTAATGCCTACCTGAAAGAAATTCTATAAGTAATTAGAATATGTAGTAATGTGTGTTGTTGGGGAGAAGCTTTAGAATTTAGCATTTCCATATAATCGGTACTTCACTGAGATCCTTTGAAGAATGAAAATGTTGTTACAATTCATGCAATACTTTTCAATTTGATTTGTTATATATTTGATTGCAGAGTGTGCTCTCTTATTTTGCATAGAGAATAATAGTAAATCAATTTGTTGCCTTCTGTTGCGTATCATCCCTAAAAGTTTCAGCCATTTGAGCTTGTTTTATTGCGTGTGTTTGCTTGTATTGAATGTGTTCCAGCTCTTCATTTCCCAGGGCATGTAAAATTGGTGAAATTCCATGGGAAAGGATTGTTTTGGGCATGTAAACATAGTGTCAGGAATTTTTAAAGCTTGGGAAGTGCAGGCACTTAAAAGTTGTGGGAGTCAAACGCATCCTTGTGTGCTCACACACATTTCTCAAGGCAGTGTGTTGTGGTGGGACATCCCAGGATGGATTGTGTGGGTTTTGTTTTTTTTGTTGAGATCAGGTTTCCCCCAAGAGTTTTATCCATCTAAAGGAAGTCTGGAGAAAATAAGTCTGCTGTTATTTCCTGGATTATATGTATTTACCTCCTACAAAAGTTATGCAATAAAGAAAGGCTTGGCCTGGCCAATGTTGATGGAAAGTTCCAAAGGAAACGTCTGTGAATGGTTAGTGCTTTTGTTGAAGCTCTTGTTGCACTTGCTAAAAAGAGTAGACCTGTGAACAAAGAAGATGAGCTTAAGTCAGGCTAAATACAGAGATTTATTTTCTAATTGATCAGATATTTATTATGAAATATGTAATTCGCAGGTCTTTCTTGTGAGACAAACAATAACTCTCACTGAAAACAGCAGATTCAAGTGTATTCACCGGTGTCCCAAACATTCCATTTTCCAACCTGCATCCTGTCCTTCAGCCAGTAACCAAACCTTAAGGTGATGTGGAACTGGAAAATGTTTTGTCTTCTCCCTGCTCAGCTGTTGCTCAGTTGGGCTGAGCCAGCCCACGTTTTTCCGGCGAGCCTTTCGCACGTGGCTGTCCAGCCAAGCTCTGTCTCCAGCCGGCCCCTTCGGGCATCAGCGGCTGTCCCATGGGTGGCTGTTGAGATTTCCACCAAAATTCTCAGTCCCAAATACTGAGGGATCAGAAGGGAAGGATCCTGATGCCCTAAAGGTTGGATCTGTGACAAAAAACCAGATGAATTTATCTCATTGCGAGTTGAGGGGGCTGCCAGATCACCGCGAGAACAGGGGTGGTGTTTGATGGTGTAGGGATTGTTTGGGTGTGGAGGTGGTGGGCACAGGGGGCTGTTGGAATGTTTGCTTTGATTAGTAGGGAAAGGGATTTGCAGGAAGGCAGTTTGTCTCACAAAAAACTGCTTTTGCTGAGAACCCTGTAAGAAATTACCATAAAAGTCAGTGTGTTGTGAAGTCCTCCTCCTTCCCACCATCCTGCTGCCACTTTCTTATTTATAGAGCCTTTCCCTAGAACCCTTTTGTAGAGTGCTGGAGAAGCAGCACACACTGCTTTTTGCTTCTGTACCATCCTCAGTGGGAAAAGGAGCCTTTTTTGTGTGGCTTTGGGAAAGTTTTGTCCTTGCTGGTGTCCTTTAAAATATTTTTTCTGAGGGAGTGAACTTTGAAGTAATTAATTGGACCTTGAGAATCAAGTGATTATCTTCCAGATAGCATGTCTGAGATGTATGTCTGTGTTCAGAGAGCAATGCCTCAGATGCTTAACATTTTCAAATGCCACTGTAAGTAAACAGTCCTTGGAAGTGTTTGCTGGAGATGTCACTGCCAAATTAAGGTAAAAAGTGTAGAATCATAGAACAGGAGCTCCTGGGCTACCATGAATAGAGAATTTCTTCTGGAATATTTTGAGGGTTCAATAGGCTACATAGGGGTTTTCTTTGGGGGTTTAACAGATAGAATAGCAGAGAAAAACTTTAAAAAAGCAAAATGCATGAATAGAGATGAATGGGATGATCTTGAGAGGAGCCCAGCACTGCTGGTGTAACTTTCTCCAGTGACAAGGGTGAGGAGATGTAGTGACAGGTGGCAGAGTCCTGACACTTGCAGAAACTTCTGTCTTTTGGACCAGCAGAAAGTGCTGTTTGTCTCTGGAGTGGTTTGGGGACATTTCAGATCTGTGTAAATAATTTCAGCAGGTATTTTTAGAACAGCCACAAGAATCCATGGCAGAGCTTTTACCTGAAGATTTCCGTGTAACTCTCCAAGTTAGAAATAATGAATTAACCCAATTTATTTTTCTTTTCTGTTGATACCTTACCCATGGGTGTTTTTGGTCATCTGACAGTTCAGATTAGAAACACCAAGGCTTACAAAGCTCTCTTGCTCCTTTGAGTTTTGTCATTTGTGTCTCTAATCCTCAACAGTGCCAGAATTGAGTTTATAATATTCATCCTCAAGTACTTTGAACAGCATTTGAGCTCTTATTTACTGGAAGATAAGTGCTCCTTGAGTGTCTCCAAACTTGGACTGGATGTGGAGTACCAGATTTAATGTGGCCTCGTACTGACACTAATAATGTTGTTGAACTGTTGGGCATCAGCAGAGCTCAAATCCTTGCTTGTTCCCTTCCTGCTCTCCCTACAGCACAGTAAATGTCAGGAATTATCCCTACATTATTTTAAATGCCAGTGCTAAGGGCAACTGCCTTTAAATGCCAGTTCTACTTAAACTTACAGATATTGTCATTATGTTTAGGCTAGAAGGGATTTTAATGAAACAATGACCTGTGGCTCCATGAAAGTTTAAATAAGTGATTTCCTTTGCTGGTAACAGAATCTCATTTACCCTCATGTGTGATTCCAAAGAAATATTAATGCTTGCAATAAAAGTTTTAATACAAATTTTGTACCTTTGAGGTGGCTATTATATAGATGGGAAAATGATTTAGAATGGTGAAGTTAAATCCTCAAGGTACTTTAGAATTTTCTTTCAAGATTGCCATTTTAACTTTTTAAAATAAAACTATAGTTTTTGAGGAAAAAATAAGCTAAAATAAATCCTGAGCAGACTTGTGGGATGCAAACCACTGGCTATGTTCAGTCATCTGTCTGGTGTCTTTGGTGTATCCAACAGGGTGTTGCTGGAATATTTCCAGATTTTGGGAGCATTGTGATCTTGTTCTGCATGAAGAAGGCACAGATCACTTATCTTTGTGCTGCTTTTCTCAGCATGTATTGGGACGGCCAAAGAGGGTATGACCTCTTTGACTGGATTGGGTGATTTCGTGGCACATGTGTGTTCAGATTTATAAGCAAGTGCTTTTAGGCAGGAAGGACAGGATATTTGTTTTCTTTGGGGATGTGTGCCCTGTGAGGTGCTGGTTAGGTCCCAAAAGAATCCCCCATTTCTGAGGAGCAGTGGGGATGGAAGGACACATTCCTTTGGCTGTAAGGACAGTTCTGCAAGCTCTTGTTGGTTGGAGCAGCAGCCTCAAAGTGCACATGAAAGTGTTGGAATTTGAGCAATGTAATAACTGTGGTGCTTCTGCTGCACTCGGTAGCCAGTAGCTTTTGGCAGAATAAAGGAACTCTTCTATCATTAATGTTTTGGGCTAAAAGTGTTATTACTTCAACAGCAAGCACTTTCAGGTTTTTTCTATGTACAGTCCAGGTGATAAGGTGGAAGAGGAAGGAAGGATTGGCAGAAGTGTGGAGTGTTTTGGTGACTGTGTGCTGGCAGTGTAGATGTGTCCTGCACCTTACCTGACAAATTTTTATCTCCTGACTCTCACACATACTCTCTAGGCCAGTCTACATTTGAGTTTCAGTTTGTGTTCTCAGTTTTTAGGAACTTCATTCCCTCTGGACACACACCAATTTTGACCTTTTAAGTGTAGCTATTTTCAGAAATTAAATTTTCTTATCAGTTTTTCTTTCTATCTCTTTGGTCCCTGGCCTACCTGGCACTTGCAGGCCATAATTTAGTTCCTTCTTGTTTTAGCAAAAGCAGCTCCAAAGAACATGGATCATTGTTGTGTGGATGCAGCATGAAATCTTCTGCTTTTGTATACAGCTATAATATTGGTAACACAAAGTCCCAAAATATATCAGATTGATGAATTCACTTCCATTATATTATAACTCTAATGAGTCTGATGCCCTAAAGAAGGACTGGACAGGCTTGCAAATTGGGTGTCCAGTCATTGTGTTCAGAAGGATGAGGTAAAAGTAAAATTTGGGATGTTTTGGGAGGGTGGTTGTGTATGGGTTTTCTTGAGTTTGTTTTGCTTATCCCCAGAGGTTCTCAGAGCAGCCACATCACTCATAACAGGTCCTGGGTGTCATCAGCAGATTGTCCCAGGAGTGCCTTAAATGACATTTTGGATAGGAACTGATGACAGCCCAGGGGCCTATCAAGAACTAGGTTAAAGCCTGAGCTAATGTAGTTTTAAGCACAGGAGTTCATTTGAAGCCAAGGCCACAGGATTTGTGCCCAGTGCTTCCTGGGACTGGTGAGAAGTGCTGAGTTCCTGGTGTTGCTGTGGAGAAGTGCTTCTTGCTGTGCCATACCCTCAGTGCTCCTGCAGGAGCTGCTGGAGCTGTGCAGGGTTCAGGCTCTCCCTGCCAGAGCCTGACACTGCCCCACTGTCACCTCCAGTGAGCATTTGCTCTTCTGAAGCTGATTTCCACACTGGGACCTACTTCAGGAAGGAGAAAACCCCTGAGTTCCTTTACTGCACGTAAAATTCACGTGATTATGCATCCAGGCTTCAGCCCAGTTGCTTCAGTTGGCATGTCCTTATCAAATGATGCTAATTGGCTGATAACTTCCAAAATGTTTGTTCCAGAGGGAAGGAGGCTGCTAAGTTGCACAAATTGGGGATTACTTCCATGAGTGTCCTTCCTGGTGGTGTCTGTTGGTTTGCATCATTCTGAGAAGTGCCATTCTCCTGAGCCACACACAGCTCTGTCCTTGAGCTGAAATATGATGTTATTTCTGGAATGCCTGATGTACTCACAAAGCTTGACATCACCAGAAAAAGTTGTTTTCATCCACAGACCTTAATATTGGGCTTTCACATCAGTTTTATGGTTTTATGCACTGAAGTTGGTTCTGCTCCTTGATGCTGACTGCTTAAAAAATGATTTCATGACATTATCTAAATGACTTATCCCTGATGTCCACCCCCAGCAGATATGTTTTCTCTAGCTGACATGCCATAAAGGTCTGAGGAGGAACTTTTGAAAGGGCTGGAAGGATTTGTGCTGGTAGTCTGGACTGCAACTGTCCTATCTACCTTTCTATCTGCTTCCAGTGATTAAATTGACAGGCAGCAGCCAGCCAGCTGACTTGGCCATTTAATGAACATGTTATAAATAGCAAAAGCTGAACTGTTTGTTCAAAAATTTTAATTTCATGTAACATTGGCATGAAATTTGCTGTTGTTGTTTCGAAGGTTGAATGCACCGTGGCTTTCAGATTGTACTGGCAGTAAGTGATCATCGGAGATTAATTTAAGAAATATTTTTCAAATGTGACTAAATAAGATACTGCCAAAGGTAAATCTGTTATTTTGTGGCACTTTTGATCTCTGTTTAATTAGAAATAATGAACTGTTCTAGTGTATGAGCAGACAGCTCTCATCATGCAGGATTTTTTTGCTGACATCTATGTTACACTTTCTGCTGTTGTCTCTGTAATGTAAGGAAGATGGGTGTGAGAGCTGAACTGGGTTTCATTCTGCAGTCTGATACGTGCTGATCCCTTAGGTAGGTAATAATTCACATTCCTTATAGCACAAGAAATAAGTGGTGTGTTAACCATTAATCTGGAATTGCTGTTGAGATATTAATTGCCAACTATGAGGACTGTTGGATTCCTCTTTTAAGTACATTAAATATTGTCCTGTTTTGGCAGGAAATAAATCTTTCTTTTGGACTATACATAGCCACTATAGCTGCAAGGATAGTGTAAAATCATAATTTGGAAATGTGCTTTCACTCCTGTAGCTCACACAGGCAAAGCTTTCTTTTAGACTTGCAGTGGAAAGTATCTGCCAATGACACAATTAATAAAATGCCCTGTTTGATTAGAGACATTCTGATTTCAGATCAATGTTTGTAAAATAACTCTTAGGTATGGAGTTGCCTCAGGATCAAGAAATATAAGCCCAGAGTTGGTTTGTGAGAAGCTGACTTGAGTGATTGTTTATTTCTGTGAAAATTGCTTTTTATATCCCATAGACACAATTAAAGCTGCATTTATTGGAATGAACAGCCTCGCTGCCATACAGGTGGAAGACAGATTATAAAGACATATGTGATACTGTAGTGAAGCCCCCGAGAATGAATGATCTAATCAGGGTGAAATCAAATTGTCTGGGTGCTGTAATGAGAAGACTCAGGTTTGCTTTTATCCCTCCAGCTAGCTGGGAACACTCAGGGCTGCATTTTGTGAGGGGAGATTGTGCTATCATTTGGAGATCATTATAGCAGCAACAAAGAGAATGCAAGCTATCTCCAATTTATTTTGGCCCATTTAGTCCAGCATTTGATGTATCTGATACATTGTTTACACTGTGAAGTTTAAATATTTTATCTGTTATATTTAAATGAAAATAAACAGCCTAAAAGGAGGGAAAATGAGTGCTAAGTAAACACTTGGGGGAAAATATTCCTCTGTTCTTACAGCACTTTAATAAGGAAGGGAAAAAAAAATAATGCCTGTAATGCATTCTTGTGATGTTTCTTTTATGCTTGTTAGCTCCTCTGAAGAGCAAGTTAACACAGTGCCTAATTCTAGAATTTTACAGCCTATGGATTAGGGGAATACAGGATTTTCCATGCTCTCAAATGGATTTAGCCTGTAGCTGTGACAGTCCTGTAGCTCCTGAGTGGGCCTTTAGGAATGGCAGAGCCAGTCGGGTCTGGGAGCCTCGGCAGGTCAGGGCCCCGCTCTGCCTTTGCTTTGGTGGGAGAGTGAAGGCAGGAGGGCAGAGATCTCCTTAATTCCATGGCTTCTGCATGGAATTCCTGCCTCTCAACCTCCTCTGGGTGATCCCAGTTGCTGGCCAAGCTCTGGGACCTCCTTGTGGCCTGTTCAGCTTCTGTCCCTAGGCATGGCCATCGGTCACCCAGGGCCAGCCCCGCTGGCTGTGCAGCTTCTGCAGGGAGCCAGGAGAGAGAATCTTTAATTGCTGGCTATTAACTCTGGAAGAATTAACATTTAATGGCTTGCTGTAGAAATATAAAGAGAACTCAAGGAGAACCTGGATACCTGGCCTTTTCACCCCCATGAGAATTGCAACTTTCAAACAAATTCCTTACTTTCAAGATAGTGAATGAAAACCAGAGCCATCCCACCCTCGTGTTAATGCAACATATTAGCAAAAACTTAAGCATTCAAAGACATCCAGGACTGTCATATTGAGAATTCTCATCTAACTTAAAGTGTTCATGCATTAACCTTTAGTTCTTATAATTTTTCATTTAAATTGTGAGCGCAAAAAAACAGGCACTTAAAAGGCAAAATGAAATCTGGCTCTTGAGGTTATATGGATGTAGGACTGCAGCTCAACATTTTGAGATAAAATGTTACTATTTTTGGAGTCACTTCACTTTCCCAGAAGCAGAAGTTATTTAGTAAGCTATGAAACCATCAGATTTATAAGAGTGTCCAAATCCAACTCCATTTTTTATAATATGCTGTTTGTCCAGCTAGAAAGGCTTCAGACTCTACTGGGAATACTGGCAGTGGCTTCAGTGCTGGGCAGGCATGGGCTGAGGTTTGCCTGGGTATTTCACACATGGCCTAAAAACCTTTGGGGTTTTGTTTGCTTGTTCATGGTCTGTAGAGGCCTGTTGGGTTTATTGCTGCCAGGTTCTGTCTGGTGGGGTCTTTCATACCAGGCTTCTGGAAAATAACATGCCTTTTTCATAGCAAATTGCAGAAATGTGTAAATAATATCTATGGTACTGAGTAGCACTGTTGTCTCTAGAACTGCTTGCACACTTTTCTGAGGAAAGTGTGTGTTAATCTTCAGAAGCCACTTGCTCCTTAAGTGTGGAATTAAATGGCTGATTGCAGCAAAGGGTTTTGCCACCAAAACTTTTAAGTACCTGCAGGCCTCGTGTGTGTGAAAATACTTGGAACCACACCCCTGTAAGTCATTTCAAATTCTGTCCTCAGTGCATCTGGCTTGCTTTTAATTTATTTTTTTTAAGACCTCAACACCAGCCATAATAGAGAATGAAGTGTGTATGTTTTCAAATTATTGGATGGATAATTTCTTCAATGACTGTTAATGAGCAAAGTGTACTCAGCAGCTGAGTTTCAGGTGGTGTTGGATGTGTAAGGCCTCTGTGATGTAGCTGCTCTCCCCATTCATGTGAGTAACTCCTGACACAGCTGGGGTTTCAGTTCAAACTCTTGCATGTTCAGGTCTCATTTTCAACAATCTCCAGCAATATCACTTGAATTCAAGATTTCTGTTCACTTCAAGTCATATAAATCATTTTCCTGAAGTGTGCAGGGAAAAGGCAGTGAAAGCAAGTTCAGCCTGGTTCTCTGGGCTTGAGAGAAGAGGAAAGGGTGTATCCCTGCCACCTGGGCCCATGAGCACCTGCATTGAGTTAGTTAAACTTTATAAACTTTATAAAGTTAAACTTTATGCTATCAAGTTTCAAACTCCTGCTGAGGGATTGCTGCTGTCATAGACCTTTTGTGGTGCAGCTCTGGTGACGTAGTGTCTCTTCAGTCTTTGAGTTACTCAGGACACTTAAACTGATTTTTGTTGAGCCTGAACTAATCAGCATCTCTGAGACACACCACAGGCTTTGCTGGGCCGAGCACAGCACTGACAGAAGTGAGCAGGTTTCCCTCTTGGAAATGCAGGGGAACTCTCTGGAGGCTCTGGAGGTGTCCCCTCAACAATGATCAAAGACCCTTTTCTGCTCCTTGCTCCTTAAGCTTAGCAGACAAATTTGGTGCAAATTCATGTTCCACTCTGGAAGACCTTGAATGAGTCACCTCTGAATTCTTTGGCTGAAGGCATTACATAAGGATGGGGCTTCATCTGACTGTTGCACAATTTTGTGCAAATATAGAAGTTTTTTGATTTAACATTTGTTTCTTTCTCTCTGACACTTGTGTAAAATATTTATCTACAGTTACTGCCATTTCCTTTTGTATTCTTGGTGACTGATTCCAGTGATGCTGCAACATTAGAGCAGAATTGTCTCCTGGTTGCCTGTCTTCCCACCTGCACTTTACAGCTTAAATAATAATTAAAGTGCCTGAGCATGTGTATAGTTTTGTCTGAGGAACTGGTGGCTGAACACAAGATCTGTTTCCATGTTTTGGAGCGCTGTAGGATCTGACTTACATTGCAGGAAGTATTTGAATACAGGAAAATGACATGGAGTGAATAAAAGATGAGTGCTAGTACACCTGATGGTATTTGACAGGCTGTGTGTTTTTATGCCTGGAATGGGGAGGAAAATCAAGACAACATCAGAAATGGGCTGCAGTAAGTAAAGGACAGCAGAGTGAGTCAATGATGTCTGTGATATCAATGCACATCTTGAACTTGTTTATTTATAGCTTGCATGTGTCATATGTTTGGAAATAGAAGAGCTATTTGGTCACAGCCCTGGACAGGCTTGGCAAGGTGCAATAACTTAATACTTTAATTTTTAAATTTTTTTTAGTATTTATTTCTAGTAGTTTATAACAGTTTATTAATTTAATTTTTTTACGGTGGGTGACTGTATTTCTCTCAAGACTGACAGTCACATACTGTTTCTAAATCATCCAAACACAAAGCCTTCATTCCTAATTTTCTGGCCTAAACTTGACATGTGTTTTAGCTTTGGCAAAGGGATAAATTCTGGACTGAGTCCAAGGTCCCAAGATTTTACCATATCTGGATGTCCCCTTGCCTGTGTTTGTTCCCCTTTGGCTTTCATTTCTCACCAGCTCATGCAGCAAGGCCGAGGGAAGGGGCTGATCTGAGTGCCAGACATGGAGCGTTCTCAGTCAGGGCTCTCCGAACGAGCGAGTGCAACTGTTCACCTCAGGAGTTTGGATTCCCAGAATTTGCCTCCTTTGTTTGGAGAGCAAGGAGGGTGGTTCAGTGGCTGTGCTGCTGATTAGAAGTAACTGGGGCTACCCAAATTCAGAGTGGAGACAGCTCTCAGTTGCCAAGCGAGTTAAAACAGATTGTTTGCCGGCGCTCTGCTGATTTGATTAATGACCCGAATCAGCTGGCTTGGAGCATATCACTGCCAGAGTCTGTTAAACAATGAAAACAGGAAACTTTTGTGTCTTGAATCTCTGTGCTACCGTGGTGTCACCAGACATAACAGAACGGAGGCTTTGCTGTGCGTGGGGAAGAGGAGGATATTTAGGAACGGATTATGCCCCAGCCGCACCCAGGCCGCGGACGGCGCTGGGATGTGGGAACTGGCAGCGGCCTCTGAGGAACCACCTGCTTCCTTGAGATTGCAGGAGAGATCTCAGCCCTTGCTCTGCCCCCAGCATATGTTTCCTGCTCTTGGCTTTGGGCCTGTGAGGAGAGCGTGGCTGGAGGAAAAGGAATTTCAGAGGTGCCCTTGGAGCGTCTGGAGCTGCGTCTCAAACGTGCAGCGTGGCTGGGCTCCCTTCTTCTCCTGTGTGGACAGGGAGGGAGAAGGGGGAGTAGAGCACACCACAGAATGTGCTTTAGTTGTGGCAGATGCTGGGTGCAAGGGGCAAAGAGGAGGGGGAAGTCAAGTTTGATGGGGAATGCTCCTTAAAATTGTGGTTGTGACTGTGTTAGGAAAACTGCACCAGCTCCTTTGTTGGCAAACTTCTTGTGAAGCATCTGTCTTCCTAGGAAAGCTGAGGGTGGTTGCCTCCTCCCAGGGTTGATTCCCATCAGGGCATGTTCCATGTTGGCTTTTACCCCTGGGTTGTAAGTGGCTGAGACCCAAGCTGTTGATGTCCATGGGTGTGGTTTTCAGAGTTTTGCAAGGGTGGTGGGCCAGAAATGAGTGTGGGACACGACCCTTCTCATCCCTCAGCATTGACCTGGTGACTTGGGCTGTTTGCTTCCAGATTGGTTTGGAGTTGCTGTGAGTAAAAGGCAGAGGATACTGTGGGTATGAGGGGGTCCTTTTTTATCTCCTGTGATACCACATTTATCTGTGTTAAATATTATTACCAGCTGCTATAAAATACTTTATATTAAAGCACAGTACTAAAAGCAACAGTGATAATTAAATAATTTCCAAGTATAAACCTGAGAAAACTTAAAATTATTTTTATATCAAATAAACATACAGAATTAATAAATTATATAAACATCTGAAAGTAAGACAAATAAAAACAAGCCTGCCAGTGATAAACCAGGACCAATGAATTCATGAAAGAACTGGTCAGCCTGTTAGCTCAAGTACAGTGAGCACTTTCTTTTCCCAGAGGAGTTTTTTTGTGAAAGCAATTCCCTGACAGAACTGACCAGCATTTGTCTTTGTGTGCACAGTAGTAACAAGCAAGGTAGTAAAGTTATTTTTCATGGTACCAGGTTGCAACATAATCCAGGTTAAAATGTTTTGTTTCTAGCCTTTTAAGCAAAGTGTTCCTCCATGTTAAGTTTTAAATAAACATTTTTATTTCAGCTTTAAGAGTCTTGTTGTTTGAGTTTTTTATTTGACTAAATGGGTAGTTTGGGTCCATATTTTGCTTGGCTACACATGGCTTAAATGAATGAATGTTTTCTGGTATTCATGTTGAATTCAAGTTCAGTAGTAGCCAGGCAATAAAGCAGAGTGTTGTACAGGAGCAGGTGGAGAAGACTTCCCCATTCACCATTCTAAACACACATTCTGACAATTCTCCTGGTAGATGTTTTACAGCTGTGTAAATACTCAATTTATGTGCTGCTGCTTATCTTGCTTGCTCGCTCCATTTTTAAAACCATAACACTGATCTTAATTCTGTGTATAATGTCTTCCTACCAACTCAAACAACTCCTTCCCCTGGGTTCACGTTTCTAATTGCAGCTTTAGATCAAGTCTCTTCGATGTTACATTTCTTTCCTTTTGATCTTGATGCCTACTTCAACATGTTGTAATTAAATATGCATCTGCCACATCCTAGCCATTCAGTCTGGAGGACTGCTGTAAAGCTGAAATTGCTCTCTGCTCTTAGCTCAGTGAGCCAGGAAGGTCTAAAGAACATCTTGTGAGCTGCTGATTTTGTTTATACTGTTATTTGAGGTGTTACAATAATTTTGAGCCTGCTAGTTTTATTTTTGTTGTTTTAAGAGCTATGAACTTTTATCAGACTACAAGGGCAGTTATCAAAGCACTTAAATAACTTGTACATCTAGCCAACAGCTTAGTTTTGGATGTGGCTGTTATGGGAAGATGTAAAGAAAATGCAGAGTTGTGGGATGTACCTAATTCTGTGCTGCTGTGCCCTATTTCTTCATGATGCACAGGCATCTGACTGTAAGATCTTCATCCCAGTACTGGTGGGTCTGGTTGTGTCCTGCTGGGAGCTGGATGTCCTGATCCAAGCTGTGCCTGACTCCTTGTTCAGGAGTGCAAGGAGTAATGGGGAGTAATTTACAGTTTATTACCCGATAAGACACCTGAATGTCTGTAAAGCACTTGACATGTTCTGGTGGAGGTGGAGATTCACAGGCACACGTGGTGCAATAATGTACTATAAAAATGCATTTATGTGCCCTGAATGCTTTGAGTCTGTTCTAGGAGGAGATGTTTCCTTCACAGCCCTACTGAGAGACCTCTCCACCTTTAGTACAGTGGTATCTGCAGGATTTCTGTGCAAACACAGCAGAAAGGATGAGGTTTAAAACTGTCTGGGGAACAAAAGTTATCCTTTTGGGGTGTTAGAGATCACCTGAGATTTCATTCTGGATTCTTCATTCTTTCTCTGCCAATAGGAGCTTTAAAATCCAGTGCCTAGTCTTGAGATAGCACGTGTCAAAACATCCTTTCAGCCTTACCTGCCTTGTCTTTTCCTCTGAGATGTTTGATAATGATTTAGCCATTATTGTTTGGTTTTCCTGGACTGGTTTGCATGAGAGGCTGGAGGAGCACAAGGGAAAACTAATATAAGTCAGTTTTTAAAGTGGATTGTTGCACTGCATCAAAGTGTGTGGATGCTTTTCTTCACCATTAAAGTGGCCTAATTCCATTGAGTTAACTTCCAAGCTTAAGTAAAGAAATCATATTAAAGTCACTTTCATTCTGAAGGAAGGAATCCACATAGGATTTAACTGATCTTCTTTAAGTCCTATGTTAAACTAATGCCAGTTGACTTCCCTGAGCATCCCTGCAAAGTCATGTCCTGAGAACTGGGGACCTTGTCTGAGAGCTTCCCTCAGCTGCAGTGACAATTTTATTTCAGATAAACGTGGCAGTCAGGCCCCTCTGTATAACTGTGTAGTGTGACAAAAATGCAAATATGTAATTAATTCCTACCCTGTAGATATGCTTGCTATATCCTAATATGGTTTAATATTGAGTTAATGAAGCTCTAAAGAAATGTTTTTCAAGTAGGATGTTATAATTTGTTTCATCATTATGCATGTTGACTGTTGCAGCCTTTTGAAATAAAAAGACATGGGAAGTATTTCAAGTGCACTTTATATTTTTGTTACAGGTGAGACAATACCTGTTACTGGTTAGAATGGAAAAATTTGGATTGGTTGCACTAAAGTAGCTGTAGCATCTTTCTATGATTGATTTCTAGGTTTAAAAAAGGTAATGAATTTGTTACAGGATCTGAGAGGCTCCTTTTAGATACCACTCAATAAATGCACTCATGAATATCTTCTACTGGTAGAAGACATTGCGTGTGGGTCATAATCGTGTAATTATGTGATCCAAAGTGAGATGGTTTTCTAACTATTGGTACTGTTGTCCCAGGAATTTTTTGCAAGGGACAAGCACAGGTTTGTTTCAGAAATCATGTGCAAGTGTTCAACTTTTAGTGTTTTTCCTAAAGTCTGGAGCTTAACAAAGACTTGCATTGACCTTGCTGGTATTTTTGAAGCAGACCTCAACCCTGAAGAAAAATCCTTATGCTTTGATATATTCCTTTCAGCAGACTCCAGAAAGAAATAGCTTGCGAATATCTTGGCAGATAAAAATGTTAGAAGTGCATAGAATGAAGCTTCCAAGCAATCCTGCTCTGACTGAGCTGGCATTCTGGTTGGCAAGCAGGAATCCAAGGATTCTCATTCTGTGTGCCCTGATCCCAACCATTTCCGACAGCAGCTGTACTTGCTCTGGTTTTTGGGGTTTGCATCATCGTGTCACAGTTCCCCTCTTTAAAACCATGTTGCAAATGATCATCAGAGGAAGGGAAGGATGCTGAATTCCTGGATTTGGAATATTTGCAGGAATCTTGGCTCTGATTCAGCAGGCTGGGGTTGGGGCTGTGTGTAGAAGTCAGTGTTTGTGAGGCACTGGTGGAATTGGGGCGTGAGCTCCTGGTGTACTTCTGCTGACTCGCTGAGTGTCCAGAGCAAACACCAGTGGAAGAAGGGGTGAATTTTGGCCCTAATTTACCATCTGGGCTGATTTGTGATATGTTTTCAAAAGTGAGAGACTGTCCTGGAGATTAGCCCGTGGTTGCCCTGTGCTGTGAGATTTGCCTGGTTTAGAGGCAGAGATCATAGCACTTGATCTCTGACCCGAGAGGTGGATTTACAGCCTATTCATATGTGCTAATTGCAGCCATCAGCAATCACAGCCACATCCATAGGTGATATGGTGGCCTTGAAATCCTGAAATGGGTCAAGAGCTGTGTCACATAAATTTACCTTTGGAAATGCAGAGCTGTCTGGGAGATTTACCAGGCAAGGAGGAAAGAATCAGCATCTCCTCCTGACTTAATCCACCCATGCACCTGCTATGGGCTGGGAAAATCTTTCCCTTTTTTAACAGGGAGGTTACCTTGACCAGAGCAGACCACATCCAGCACAGCCCTGTCTAGCAGCTACTCCTGCTGAGTCTTGTCACAAAGAGAATCCTCTCTGCCTTGTCATGATGGGGATCCTCCTCTCTGCATTGCCCCATCTGTTCATCACACTCACCCACAGATCCTGAATTTTTGTTTGCTTGTTAAAAAGTTGTTCCAGTGTTGTAAGTGGAGAACTCAAGTGTTTTACTGCCTGTCTTGGAGTTGGTCAGTTGTTTCCTGATGTGGATGATCAGACAGCAGAGACTCTTCCAGGCTTGTATGAGCCTCCCATTTCTCCAGATTCTGTTTCTTGTGTGTTTGTGCTTGTTGTCTGAAATATTTGTTCTTTCCATGGGTTGTTAACGGTGCCCTTGGCAAGGCTGGATGCCAGGCTGTAACTTCTTGCCATTAGTGTAAATGTGCATGATACTGGTATTTTGACTTGTAGGGAGGTTGCGTTTCCCAAAAAAATAATAAAGGGGAAGAATGTTTAGCAAGTGATTCATCTTTTGCTGAGATGATTATGTACCTTCTCTTCTTCAAACTCTTTATCTGTTGTGAATGATTGTCATGCATCCCTCTTGATGAAAGAGGAACCTTCCTAAAATGCAAGGTACAGAGCTAAAATAGTGCATCTTTAGAAATGCACTCTGCCAGTGTAGAGATGTTTGGGCTTGTGGGTCAGTGCCTGAGACAGCTCAACAGACAGCCCTGTTTTCATTTCAGCTGCAGAGCTCTGGCCTTACCGTGCCCAATTCACTTTATTTGTGTTTTATATTTTTTCTGAGAAGGGGAATAAAAGTAACACTTTTTCCTTCTGTAATTCTTGCTTTGATTTGTGAACCCCTCAAGGTAGGGGCTGCTCCATATCCCACCCACGTCAGCACTTACTACATTTATCTCATGAAATAGAGCTGGGAGAGCACAAGGATCCTTGACTGTTTTTATCACCTTCTGCTGATGAAGCCCTGACAAACATTAACATGCCAGCGTAAACTTTGTTTAGTTTTTCTTGGTACAGCTCGCTTTGTTTTGCTGAGTTGACAAAGCTAACCTATAAATAGTCACAATAAGTTTGTCTATAATGAACATATTTCTTGATGAGTTGTTGTGGCAAAATTTATTAAATGTAGTCTTACTTCATTTTAGTGTCTACACAGGGCTGAGAGCAATTAAGCTGTGTCATGGGCAAAGCCTTATTACAATAACATAAAATCCTGAAGCTGGTCTTGCCTTTAAAATTGCACAGCCATGCTGAGCGACAAATAATGCAGTACTTCACTCCAGCTGAGGTGTTTACCCAGCCATCTTCCCTTCTCCACGAGGAACTTTTTAAGGTGGCTGTGCTTTGCAGTCTGCCCACCAGAGTTGATACGAGCAGGAGGCATCCCATGGTGTGAAATGCAGGGTTAGTGGGTTCCCCCCGGAGCATCGTGCTGGCAGCACGCTCTGCCCTCTCTGCCACGCTGCAGTCCAGCTTGGTGACCTTTGCTGGTTCACAGACAGCAGTTTAATCACATCTAGACTGGTCCCAGCTGGTTACATCTCTAAATAGTTGCTTAGTGCTCGGCTGGAAATAGTTCAGTTCAGAAAGGAAAAGTTGTTTTTTCCTGGTTCAGTGGGACACAGCACTTGCTGAGACACCAGCCAGATTGTGGCGCCGGGAGCTTCTGGGAACAAGACCCTTGGGTCAGGCCAGCCTGTGCTGCTCCAGTGCACTCCCCAGGCAGCTTTTTCCTAGCTGTAGCCCAAAGATTGCTGTACAGAGCTGAGATGGAGGCTGTGGATACAAACCTTGGAGGTGACTCGGAATCGCGGCACCCTCCGGGAGCTGGGAGCACGCAGATGGCGTTTGTTGTGCTGGGAGCAGGCGTGGATGTGGCTGGTGGGACAGTGGAATGTGACACAGGGCTCTTGTGGAGACAATCTCATGCTTCAGTTGGAGCCTTCACACCTTTTATTTATCAGTACCCCTGTGGGAGGGGCAAGTGCCATAATTTGCTCTCCCGTACTGCAGAGCGAAGGTGGAGCGATTCTGTGGGTGTCCTCTGAGTTGTTCCTCGTCTGTGTGGGTGATGCAGACAAACCTCCCCCTGGTTTTGAGGTAATTTAAATTATTTGTTTCTGCTTTGTTTCTTGTGTCCAAAGCAGAGAGAGAAGAGGTGGGAGGCTGTTAGTTCTGCTGGGAGAGCATAAGCAATTTTTCATAGGGTTTCAGTGCTTTCTGACTAAAATTTCTGCTGGAAAATTCAATATGCTCTAAGCAGGTCTAGAGCTGGAAAGAAATGAAAGTGCTATTCCAAGGTAGGAATGTTGGTGTTGGTATTAGGCTACATTATTGTTCCTCACCTTACAAAAGCCTTTGGAGTTAGTTCTGAATTTTCTGCTGTGCTTATCTACTGCATTTAGCTCACCAGAGTAATCCTGTGCTCTGCTTTCTAAAATTGGGCTTCACTGACATCCCTTGGAGTTCCTCTGCTTGCTGCACAATTAGCTCAGTCATATGCAAGGCCATGCTTTGGCTGGGAGTATTTTCTTTTCAAGAAAGACCTGATAAGATCTAATTTCTATTATCAAGTCACAAAACATTATCTGTTTATTCATTAAAAATGGAGCAGAAAAGATTGAGGCTGAAGCCTTGGCTGTGTGACAAAACATCCCTTAGAGTGAAGGCAGTGCCTGGAGCATCTTCCAGTTTATTGGGAAGAGCTGGAGTTGCCCCAGGGATGTTGGTGAGTCTCTGGAAACCCCTGGCTTTCAGAGGGGCTGGGCTAACCCAGTTTGAAGGGAACAAATCCCTGACCTGGTGACTGGATGGAATGGAGTTGCATTTCAGCGCATCTTCAGTGTCTGCCCCCCGAGATGGCTTTTTCTCCTCTGGCTGTACCTCTCTCTCTCTGTGTGGCAGTGCCATCTGCTCTAACCCAGTTTGCCTAATAGAAATAAGCAGATTTATTTTTCATCTCCTTAGAATTTACACTTTTGAGTGGCTGAATAATTTCTGTGGCTTACACAGGGTTTTTGCATGGTAACTACCCAGAGTCTGACAATCAATGTTCCCAGTGTACAGACCCCATGAGATACAGACCATGGTGCTGAGTTCTCCTTGAATGGGAATCTCAAAGTGATGATTTCAATATTGCACCATCTTGAAAAAAAAATATTTATTTGGACTATTTAGCTTCAAAGTTGAATAGAACATGTGCGAATGGAATGTATTTATTCAGCAGCTTTGCTTTGAGATGGTGATTAATGCAAGATTTGTAGAAGGAAAATGATTTCTTCCAGTGGCTTGACTGTAATAACTGAGAAGAATAAATGTCCTAATTTAATATTTATGTAGGTGTCTCAGTAATAGGCATCCTACATCCTAATTATGTAAGAAAGAAAAGTGTCGGTGCTGACATGAGCTCATATATACTTGTGTGTTAAGAAGCACAGATAGATCATCTGTCCCTTATTTTACCATCTTTCATTAAAACATCTTGAAATGAATTAAACCTGGTTTATGATGCATTAAATTACAGTTGTTTCATGTTTTGTTAAATAAGAGTTGGGCATTGTTCTCAGCATTTCTCAGTTGGCTCACAGATTGCACTGCCTTTCTTCACCCCTCCAAGATATTATTAGAGAAAATACTTAATTCATCAGGGATTTGTACCAGAACACATCTTCATTTTGAAACTCTGATAGCTTTGGAGTTTTACTTTATATCGGATTTATTTCTTCTAATTTTCTTAATTTTACAATGTTTTTGATAGCCAGAAGAGAACTCCATCCTGTATTTATGGATAAGCCAGAAAATAATTAGCTATTTTCTATTGCTTAGTTTTTTACACTAAATTTGGGAAACATTGGACCTTTTCATTTGTGGGAAGACTTTAAAGAGAGAGAGGCATGTTACCAACTTGAGTGTCATCCAGTCAACTGGAAGGAGTGAGGATCTCTAGAATTAAAGTTCTAGATGTAACTGGGCATGAATTCTTAAGTCCTTCTGCACCAGAAATCTTTTTAATTTCATTCATTGTGGCCATTTGTTTTAGTAAGAAATTTTTCAAGGCACACATTACAGTTTTCCAGAGAGTGCAAGCTTTTTAAATGTCCTTTGTGCCTTTGAAACCTCCTCTAAAGTTTTTATGAAGCATCAAACAGAGGGAATGCAATTAATTAGTGCAGTCTCTTATCATTCAGTAGCAAAGAGGAACTGTTAAATGCTTTTAGAGCACTACATTATAATAGGAAATTATTGTTATTCTTTAATACCAAGCTGACAAATCAGAGAATGCAAGGACTAATTATGAGGCATGGAAAACAAACACAATTTACAAAGGCTTTGTTTGTGGCACAAGTTTGCCTGTCAAAGCAAACAGGAGAAAGCAACTGAGTTACATAAAATCTTTTGTGCTCTTAGTCACCTTTTTTTCTTTTTTTTGGCTGGAAATTGATGCTTCTTTGTAATCTAGATAATTCCTCTAAATCTCAGGTGCTCTAAAAAATGGTCTTCCTTTTAAGCAGTGCTTTGCAAATTCAAGTCCACCCAGTGATGCAGAGCAGCTGAAGGGTTTGCTGCTTTTAATGAAAATAAGCAGAAATTTTAATCAGGGGACGAGCTCTGCTTGAATAAGGGTTGATGCTTTGACTGTCATGTTTTTAGAGACTGTAATGTACCGATTCAGAAATGTAGACAGAAGTAAAAATCTGGTTAATGTTCCTGGGTAGGGGATGGAGATAGGTCCATGTATTTTTCTGGGGACAGGCTGAGAATGAGTGGAAGATAATTTGATTTAACAGGTCCAGGTAGTAACCAAGCCCGTGTCACATGGAATAGCTCTAAAGCATCTGTTTTGCTCATGGCTAAATTCTTTTAAAAGAACAAGCTAATTTCTCAGGGTGTTCTTTAGCAGTAACAGTAGCAGCTGCTTTCTAAGCCATGCCCATCTGTTGATTTTGGAGGAGCTTTCAGGGAGGTAAGAAATGATCAAATGCTGCTCTGTAGCTCAGATTCCGATGCTGCCCCAGCCTTTGTCAGTGCTGAGGAGTTCCTGAACGTGCTGAGAATGTCCTCTTCTTCCATTGATGCTTTTAGCACACCTGGACTGCAGAGTTAATGCTTTGGGTTATATATTTTATGTATATAACCCAATATATAAAAAGAAATATGTAAAAATATAATATATATCTAATATAAATATATATAAAATATAACTGAGGGAGCATAACCAATTTTTATTGCTTTAATAAATTCATGTCTATTAAAAAAAATAAATATTTATTTCTTTTTAATAGATGTGAATGAGAATAAAAAGAAACTGGATAATGTGGGTGCAACAAGGGAAAAGCCAGGCTCTGTTCAAGTCAGTACCAAAATTTCCATGAGCTTTGCTGCTTTTTATTCATGGTACTTCATGTGTGCCCTGATATAACAAAACTTGGGGCTGGGAGTGGAGCGTTCACATTTTAAATAATTTGTGACTAAGTGGAGCTTTTCAGTTTAAAAGTGGGGTGGAAATACATAATCAAGGTAATATTACATATGAATGGTAATATTTTTTCCTAGTGAAAGGAAGCCATGAACAACTGTTCTCATGTGGGGCTGTGTTTCAGATGCCCAGCTGAGCTCTGTGTCAGCATGACTGGAAAAGAAATAATGTTAGAAATGTTGTGCTCCAGATCATTTGCTTTAAACCATTTTTTACCTTTTGAACAAGCTACAATCCTAGCTTGGATATGAAATGAAATATACAGTTACCTGTCCTGACTAATTCTTGTGAAATTTAGTGTTTCTGAATATGGTGTTCTGTACATTTGAAGAGTTTTACTGTGAGGTTGCTCCTGCCTTTTTAAGTGGAGCTGGTAGCAAATGTTTTCTCCAAGTGTTTGAGATGGTAATTCTTTTTAACAGAGATTGCTTAGTTCATCAAATAGCTTATATAAAACACTTCTGTTTTCATAAGAAATATGTACAGCTACGCTGGAAAACATGGAGCTGTTCCTTTTCTGGGCTGCCAAAGAGAAAATGTTTCCTTTTTCTCCAAGATTTTTTTTTTTTTTTAATAAAAGCCTGGCAATGTGTTATTTCTCACCCAAATTTCCTGTGAGAAAAATTCCTGCTCATCAACTCTTCATCTTCCCCAGGGGAAGGACTTCTTGTGCTGCAGCTTCTCCTTGTGGGTGCAGCCTGATCAGAATGGTGATGCTCTCCTCTGGAAAGCCAAGGGTTTATTTTGGCAGGGTGGGAAGGGACAGAGCTTTTTGGGGATAAGTTTGCAGTGACATCTGGCTGTTGAATAAATGGTCATAGTTAAAATCCACAGCAGAGGTTGTAGCTGGTTTAGGAAGTGTTTATGTGGATTTTTTTAAAATTATTTTAAAAAATTCTTGTTTTAATCTTTAGTGTTTTCTGATCAGAATTGTGCTTTCCCCATCTTCTCCCTTCAAAAAATACAAGGGAAGAGCAAGTAATTAACCACCAAATCACTGGTTTTTTATTGAGAAAAATCTGTTTCATTCTTGCTCTTCCTTTTTACTTACATAAGAAAAGGAATATGGGACTTCGTTATGGCAAATGCAAAACAGATTTTTTTTTTTTTCAGATGGGTACTGGCAGGTTATTGTTGAGTGGTGGTGTTGAAAATAAAGATTTAAAATGAAGAAATACTTTGTTTTAAAAAGTTCATTATAAGTTTTATGATCTAGCTTTGATTTTACTTTGAAATGCCTTTTCTAGCAATGTTCTTACTCAGGATATGCTGGTTTGGGCTGCAGAAAATAGGGAGGGTTGTGAGGAGAAGTTTGATGCTGCTTTTCCTGGAGTTTATTTGGGTTTTGTGAATTTCTGTTGCTGACAAGATAGTTGCCTACTGTGGCTATTAGAGCTGTATTTCACATTGATGCCTTCTGTGAGAGCTATTTAAAGATCAAGGGGCTCACCATAGCCATGCTTTAATGTGCTGCCTGTAAATCTGGATTTTGATAAAGCAGGAGGGTGGCTGATGGATGGGCTGGGCTTTAGGGCTCCTTCCTAGCCCCTCTCTGAGCCTTTCCTGCTGCTACAGAAAGGGACTCCCAAGTCTGTGGGCTGGAGACTGATTCTTGTGATTTTATTTGCTAGCAGGAAGATTGTCCTTTTCTTTTTCCTTATTTTTCTTATTTTTTTTCTTTTTTCTATTTCAAGTCAGAATTCCAGTGCACTTGTTGTGCTGCTCATTTGTGGTTGGTTTTTGAGGGCAATCCTGCAGGTGCTGATGCAGGGATGCTCTGGCTGCTGGTGCTCTGTGTTGGACAGGTCCTGCTGCTTTGGGAAGGCTGAGGTTACCTGGCACATCAGGTGAATTGTATTTCTCAGCTTTTCAGGCAAAGTGGCATTGTTCTTCTGTACACTAAGTTATTTACTGAACCTACTTTAACTAATGATTTGTAAAAAGCAGTTTTTGCTTAATTTGTTTTTTGTTATGTGATCCCAAAGGGATGGGGAGAAGTGGAGACAGAACCTTGTGGCTGTGAGGAGAACGAGGAATTCCTGAGGAGTATGATGTGATGAAGCCTACAATAAATGAAAATACACAATTTTACAGGCAGCTATAGATTCACTTAGAAATTCACATCCATTTTAGTGACTCAGATGCTGTCAATAAAAGTTTGTCAATAACAACACCTCCTTGACTGCAACATTTGGTTCTTTTACTTTTTAACTATCTCTTCAAAGTGCCTCCTTGAAAAGTAGTTACTTTATGGTGTTCTCCATCCCTCTATATATTTTACATTTATCCTTTTACTCAGAAGCAGAGGCTGGGACTGAGATCATTGTTAAGTAAGTGGCAGCCATCAACTTCTTTTCAGCTGGTGCCTTATCAATAAGTCAATTTATTAGTAGACTTTGAAACTGCAGAACTTGAGATATTACTTCTATTTGCTTTCTTCTTTTTTTCCCTTTTTCAGCATACAGCAGAGCTTGTAGGTGTTTAATGGCTTTTTATAGTTTTTTCTTTTTAAATGTACTTAACATTTTTTTTAAAGTGCAAGGGAGTATAAGCAGTAAAATTGCCTGAGTGTTTGGAGCTTTTATTAACATGCTCCATCCCACAGACAAGAACATGTCTTCAAGTTCTTAAGTTCAAGTTTAATCTGGGCATGAGACCAAGGACTTCAAATTTATGTCCAAATCTTGTATCTGATCCTATGTTAAACACATCCAGATGGAAGGTGATATTCTAATGTTAACAATCTGCTTCCCCTCCCTCTGCTGCCTTTCTAAGAAGTTGCTGACAAGTCTTTTTGACAGTCTTTTTAAAGCAAATGAGATCAAGTATATTGAAGGTCTTTTATAGCAACAGAATAAGGATTAGAGTTTGCAGTAGCACTGCAGAATGTGGATTTGCTGATATTCTGCCCTGAGTCCTGGGTGGCACAGCTCACCCCAGGGCTCCCAGAACTGAAGGCTTGTTCTTGTCCTTCTGTGCATCCCATGCAAATGGATACCATTTGTACAATTTACTGTTAGTAATTTATAAGAATTTAATAAGTAAATAATTTCTTGATATATCTGTACAGCTTTTCATCTGCTTTGTTAAAGAGCAGGGGCTTTTCCTATATTGTTGTGGTTTTGGGTAATCCTGGCCATGATGTCTTATGCAGCTTGGGTCATGTTATTCACCCAAGTAGTTCATTGAAGGATGTGGAAATTAAACATTTCTCTTCTAGGATCAGGATGTAGAAGATACAGTGCATCTTTGACAAAGACACTTGTTTGGTTTTGTCAAATTACATGCTGATCTTGCTGCATTTCAGCTCTTGAGCTCCTTGTGTCTCAGCAGTTAATGTGTGTTGCTTTCCTGCTCAGCACAGGAAATACAGGTATATATACCTGATATTCAGGTATGTGTCAGAAGAGCTGCATTTGAATTATTTGGCATCACTCATAGAACCAATTGGTGCTTTCTGTGTGTAGGGCTGGTCTGCCACTCATCCCATCTGGATTCATCCCCCTGTGGAGTTACAGAGGCAAACGGGGCTTGCCTGGAGCTTAGGCTGGATGAGCCTCTGCCTGTTTTTTTAACAGCTGTCCTAAAAAGCTTCAAACCCCTTTAGGGCTGAGATTTTTCAGAGCTGATATATTCTACATTCACTGAAGCCATTTGTAATGCTGCATTTGTTACAACTGCCTGGTTTGTGAGTTTGTGAGTGCTGCATCAAAGCTGTCCTTAACCTTGCCGAGCCCCGTGTGCCGTGCTGTGACAGCAATCCCTGTCCTTTGTGTGCCTCCTGCTCTTATTTCGTCTTGAAAGAAATATGGGGTAACATTAAACTGTGAAAGTACCAGAGAACACATCCTGCAAAGGAACATTCATTAAGGTGTTTCCTGAGGTGTAAAATCTGCGCTGTTGTGTAGGAATAGAATTCCAAAGGAGTTTTACCAGCTGTTTTACAGACAGATTTAGAGGTGTTTAAAATAATTCAATTTAAAATGGCACTAGCATACCTTGGAATCTGACTTGAATTTTACAAGTGGTGATGCCTGAAAGTCTGCAGATGATGTTCAGTGCTGCTGCACTGTGTCCAGAGTTTCCATCCAACTGGAGAAACAAACACTGGTGATGGGACAGGACCAGAGCTCAGAAGCTCTTTGGGATACGCACTGACCACCTTCAAGTATTCAGCAGATCCCAAGTCATTGCTGCAACAGAAGTATTCCCTTCATAATTCCAAGTGCAGGTGTCTACACACACACAGAATTTGAACTTGACAGTGTATTTTTTGTAAATAAATACACATCACCCTGCTGGGGTAGCATTCTCAATATGCTGCACAGGACCGTAAGGATGCAGGGACAATGCATCACATGTGAGCTGGAGATCTCCAGCTTCTAATTTGCAGCCTGAGCACCCTCTGTCCCTGGTTCCTGCAAGCCATGATGTCAGGCCAGCAAAGAGTTAAAGGAAAAAGGGTTTATTCACTTCTGTCCTCCCAGGGTGAAATCGCCTCACCTGTTCAACTAACATCGACTTCTCACTTTGGAACTAATTTGTGTTGATTGAATTTCAGCCTGGCTCTGTGGTTGCCTTGTAAAGCTCAAAAGCATGCTAGAACTCCAGGATGTTATGCTTCTGTGATGGAATACAGGCATTAGGTAATGGCCAGGAATTTTTGTGATCATTAGGGACAATGTCAGCTTCCAGCCTGCAGAGCAGTCTGTTCAGCTCCTGGGAAGGTGGCTGCACTTGCACAGGGCCCTGAAAGCTCTTCAAACTAATTCACGTTACTGTGATCATCTGTCTAATTGTCTTTCCTTTAACTTTCATTAGCGGGTTCTGCATCGTTCCATTTGTCTCCCTGCACAAAGATGAAGATAAATTTAGCAGAGTTACGAGAGTGCAGCGAGAGACACAAGCTGCATGTACATGATGTGGAGAGATGATTGGCCTGTGTGGTGGCAGGAGAGGCTGTGCTGGGGAAGGGACAGAAAAGAAATGCTTAGAAGATCATCTCAACCAGCATTTTTAACTATTCTTTTTTTTTTCCTGTGTACATCTGCACCCTGCCTCCTGCTATGAAAGATGGGCTGATTTGCCTGCGTGCAAACATTGAACTAAAATTCCTGTAAGCTTTTATTTGTTGGAAGGAAGTCTGTTTTGTGGCTAAGAGGCTGGAAATTAGGAGACTTGGATTTGTCTTCCAGGCTAGATACAGACTTCCTGGGTAAACAAAGACGGTTCATTTAATCTTCCTTTATTTCAGGTCTTGATCTCCAATGTGGGGATTAATAGTACTTCCTTTGTCTCTTCCTGCATATCCCCTCTGTTGATACCTCTTTAAGATCCTTTTGATGATGTAATTGAAAATGTTCTGTGGTTTTTTTCCATTTATTCCATGGTCTTAGGAAAAAATTGTCCTTCAGTTTTTGTGGAGAGGTAGAACATTAAAGCAGGAGCGAGACAATCTGCAACTGCTGCTGTTCTCTGAGCTGTGGCATGTTTTACTGATAAGACACAGAAATCTGGGTAAATAGAGGGAAGAGAATTTCAGATATGATACCATGACCAACTAAAAAGTGATTTGGAGCAGATGCTTTTGATCTGTAACGTATTTGAAGAACCCTTCAGGAGGTTTTGAGGATGGAATATGAGTAATGCAAGGCTGGTGTTGGGCCTTAATAGGTTGTTGACAGCTATGATAGGGGGAGAGTGAGAGGCTTCAGCTGCTGTTGGTGTCCTCTGCAAACACTGGCACCTCCCAAAGCAACAAGCCTGGGAATATGCAGAGCAGACAAAGGGGGTGTTTTGTGTGGGGAGCAGTGTGGTACCAAGCCTGCACCTCTGGCTTCTGCAATATGCAAAATTCACATCATTGTGAAACTTTGTCAGCAAGGTATCAGCGTGGCTGGGGTCTGCATGATGGTACAAAGGGCTAAAATTATTTTTATTGTGTTCAGCTTCTCACTGCTGGTTAATGGTGCTATTCTAGCACAGCTCTGTGTCAATGCTGCAGTTCCAAAGCTTTATCCCATTGCACTTCTCTCCGTGTGAAACTCTCCTGCCTTCAGAGCGAGGTGTGTGGAGTTCATGTTCGACAGCCTTTGTCAGAAGCCCCAGCGTGTAAAAGAACTGTCCTGCCTGCCTCAAACTGCTGCATGTGGAGAAGGGAGGTGAGGCCTTCTCCCTCCCATGGCCCTGCCTGGGAATGTGCTCCAGAGGAGCTGTTGAGGAACCATTTAATTCCAAGCACTAGCAGGTAGCAGCAGGGTCTGCTGTCAGCTGCACAGGCTGGATTAGCAGTGACTGCCTGCAAGCAGAAAGCTCAGTGACTCATCTTCATCTCTCCAGCCTTCTGACTTCCTCACCATGTTCCCTGCAGTTGGGCTTAAATTAAATGATCATAATTATTTCAGGATCTTCCCTCCCTCTGAAAACTTGCTTTCTACCTTTGCAAACACACCAACAACCCTGAGTCTCTAGAATAATCTTCCATTAACTGGAGAGGGAAAAGGTGAATTCCAAGTGTTTTCCTTAACACCACTCAAAGCATTATTTTTGTCTGTACAGGGTACATTATCTTAAATCCTTCTTAGAGAAATCTACCCAATGTTTAATATCCCTTCCAGTTCTGAGTCTGAGTTGGAGTAGGATACACTTAGGCTCAAATTAGTAGTAAGGGTAGGAAAACCCAAGCATTAACCAGAATCAACCTCTGTTCCTGTCTGTCTGACCTACAAACTAGCCCAGCCTGAATTCCCCATGTAATATTCCTGCTCCCTTTCCATCTGGGATAGCATTTAGTGGTCAATGTTACCAGGTAGGTTGATTTGAGGCTGTGAGTGAGCCCAGCTCAGGGTTCAGGGGTTGTGTGACCACTGAACACCACGTCCCAGCTGGAGGGCAAGGCCTGAGCTGCTTGGTGCAAGGACAAAGAGCCACTACCAGAAACACTCGAGTTTCTCCCAGCCTGCAACCACACCAGGACATCCATCAGCCGAGGTAATCCATCCTCCCTGACTTTGCACACTTGTCCCCTTCTTTGGACTCTAAGTGCTGGCAAAATACTTCAGAAATACTTTATGCTGTGATCAGCGGGATTGAGGAGAAGCTGTTTGCCCCTAGCACTCCTTGTCCTCTCGTGTCCTTTGTCACCTGTCACAAGCAATCAGTTTGCTACAGTGATGAAGTCAGGGCTGAAGATGCTGAAGGCTGCACTGGTTTGTCCAAAGATAGAGGCTGGATAATTTGCATCCTGCCAGGTCACTCTTACTGTCATTTAGTGGCCTGACTAAGGTCTCTCTCCAGAAAGAGATCTTAAAGGTTTAGGAATTGAGATATAACCTTTTCCCCTGATCTTTTTTCTTTAAATATCTCCTTTTAATTCCTTCTTCCTGTGCTACCTGAATTTCTGCCAAACCATTTCTTATTAATTCTATAGAGTACAGACAATCTTGAGAGGTGATATTTCATTGCATATTTGAAAAATGAGATTCTTTTCATGGACTGATGGATCTTTGACTTACTTCAGACTAGGGTAATCAGTAGATATGCTGAAAGTTTTTTGTTTTCTTTTTTTCCCTTCTCTATCCAATGTTTCTTGACACCATGGCTGTGTTCCTTTTATTCATAAACGCAGTGTAGTGGTATGTTGCTCTCCAGTTCACAAGATCTGGATAATGTGTGTATTGGTGATTAAACAGGAAATAACTGAGAGGCAGAGAGAGTTGGTGGTGCCAAATCAAGGTTTTCCATCTCCAGAATTTTGATTTCCAAAATATCTAGGCTTTGTATCTGTTTCAAGTGATGCACCAATCTGGGTTTGGCTGTGTATAGGAGTTTGGTTGATGGAGGATGGTACTCAGTCAATATATCCAATTCTCCATTGTCCAGCAGGCTGTGTTTTTAAAACAGGAAGGAGGATGACTGTGAATCTCTCACAGTGTCCTCTCATGCTGCAGATCATTTAAGTGCCCTAAAGGATGAAGGTAGGAATCTACAGTGTTGAAGGAGGTGCAGATCTGGGGCTCTTTGGGGTGTCAGCTTTTCCATGCATCACCTTGGGGTTCAGCTCACACCGAGGGGGTGCTTGTGACCCCAGGCTGTGCAGGGCTGAGGCAGGACAGCAGTGGTTTGGGAGCTGGCAGCTGCTGAGCACGGGCTGCGAGTGCCTTTGGCAGAGCACAGAGCTGCAGCTTGCTGCTGAGCAGGCTCACACAGATGGGGCACCTCCAGAAGTTGTGGGGCAGTGCTGAGATGGAGAGCAGAGGAGGCACCAGCAGCCAACACAATGTGCTTGGACCCCTTGTACGGTCATACTCCTGAAAGCCTGGGAGAGGCAAATACAGCAACGGCACAGGAGATTTTAGGTGGAAGTTTGGGCTGTTTTTTTCTCACAACTGCTCTTTCTAAGGAGGTGGAAGGGAGCTCCTCCTCAGAGAGTCTTCCTGTGCTCCTGCTGCTTTTCCCTGGCTTGCAGATGCCTGTTTGGAATGACAAGTGCTAAGGGGGCAGCTCATCAAAACTGGCTTTTTTCCAGCTGCACAGGACAGCACAGAGTAGTGTCAGAGTGTGCTTGATCACCAGCTTTCCCATGCTCCACTTTAGCAATGTAGCTTGGAGTTTTTGAAGGGAAGGAGGGTTGGGATGCCAGAAATCCACCTCTGCTTCCCTTGAGGCTTTTCAGTGTTGTCCTGTTGTGCCCTGTTCCAGCCTCCCCGTGCCTTTGAGTGACTGCATCGTGATTTGGTGATTTATGGGCAGAGCCATCCTATACCAGTAATTGCCTGGCCATCAGTGTAGTCACTTCTGGCTTTTACTGATGTTCTCCTGTCAATAGCCCTAACACAGACAAGGAGCTTCTCCCCCAGTTGTGCAGGGCTGAGATGAAAGGCTCTGGCTTGGCTGTGGCGTGTGGCGAGTTCCCGGTGTTGTTAATGGAAGCTGACAGTCCACATCCCTCTCCATCTGCTCCCAATTTATACCTCGAGGTTTACTGTCTCTGGAAAGGGTAAAATAAAGACTTGTGGAACAGAATTAGTGGTTCTGAAAGCTGTAGGGGAGGTGTAGCACATCTCTCTTTCCACACTTTCAGTACTAGAGGAAGAAAGACTTTTTAAAATCCAAGCAAAGCTCCCTCACAAGGTCTGCCTGGGATGGACCACAACCTGTCCCTCACGGTCTGTAGCTGCCATTTGCTCCATGCTCAGCTTCACAACAGAGGGGCTTTCGGGTCTATTGCGTTTCTACAGTCTGAACTTGAGACTTTCATTCATTTACAGCCGTAAGAGATGCACAAAGTCTCCTGGGCAGACCCAGAAGCCTGGCTATTCTGGGGAAGATGCCACAACTCTTGTTTCTTTGCTGTTTCTTCTCCTAGAAGGGGTTGAGACCTGCAGGTATAGAGTGCCATAATGGCTCTTTGTGTCAGTAAGGGCCACTGCCCACGTTTGGGATGGAAAACCTTGCAGTGGTTTCTATCAGGAGGACAGCAGTGCTTGGAGTCTGGCTCTTCTAACCCTGGAGCAGAGTCCAGCCCACTGTGGCCTTACTTTTTATCAAGAAAAAACTCAATGTGACCTCAGCAACAAGGATGGGCTCTTTGGAGAGCAAGGCAGCTGCAGCCAGGAAGGGTGGAAACAGCAGAGGCTGATTCAGGAGCTGCTTGTGGAATCTGAGGGAATTATGGAGGAGTTGAAAGTTGGCCAGAAGGCTTTAGTGCTCTTGGCAGGTTTATACAGCTGCAGGTTGCATAGGGCTGCTTCAGCTGGGGACTTGCAGCTGGGGCAGTCACAAAGTGGGAGAAGATCTTCAGTGGGCTCGAAGGAATTGTGCCAAACTTCTCCAAACTCTGCTTTTCCAGGGGTGCAGAGGGAGGGAAGGGCAGCATTAATCACTGAGGACAATGGACAATAACAAATGAAGCATGAGTTGGGGTGTGAAGGGAAGAGATGACATGAGAGAGGTTATTGTGAAAGTTCTCATGAATATCTCCTCCATTTTACCTTCTTCTCTGTGTGGTTGGGCTTGAAAGTTTGATTTGTTGGGCCTTTATAACAGAAGAAACAACCTAAAAATAAAAAATCTGCTAAAACCAGAATGGGGTGGGGGGGGAAAGAGAAAACATTGGAGTAATCACTTCTGTGTTTTTCTCTGAAAATTAGAAATCCAAAAGTGGCATCTGGGTGTAGATATTTGCAAGGAAAAGTTGTAGTATTTTGCAACCTTTTGGCATAGTTCAGGGACAGAGAATTGAGGATATGGGTATGATAATCAGCAGTTGTACAGAATGAAGCTGAGAAATGCCACGTTTGCTAATGTGCCTGGAAGTGAATTTATTCACTGCCATCTGAAACACCTAAGGCCATCTCCCCTCAATGCAGGACTTGGGAAATTGGAAAAAAAACCTCAGTAAAATTACTAATGTAGAATTGCTGAATGACCAGGGAGGAAAATATATTCACAAAGGAGGACAAGTGTTTGTCAAAATTGCTGATTTGGAGGAAATGTCAGAAATTTGCTGCTTCTATTAGAGCTGTGTATATTCAGCTCTGCTGAGCTGCTTGTATTGCATTTAATGTGTTTATACTATTTATTGTCCACTATTAAATGACACAATTTAAAGTTTATCTCTTCTGCTGTAGAAAGTGAGCAAAGTTTCTATAAATAAAATGTTAACCTTTTTTACTGGCAGAACAGGTTTAAACACTTTTTTTTCCTTAGAAACCCAAGTCTTAAATGTGCAGCTCTGTTTTTAAAGCCTGTGGACAAAAATCTGCATTAAGAACATAAAGCTTCTTTAATGGCCCTGATCAGAACTGATTGATAGCTTTTCCAAACTCTGTGGCATTCCAGGTGAGATAGATGTGTTTAGTATTCTTCCTTGCAAAAAATTTAGACTGTCTGACTTGGTTTTACAAATAGAAATAAGAAGTTTGTTATTCTTAGCCATGTACTTTTGGTAACATGAAAAATCCCTTCAAATTTTTATGCTAAACTGAGAGATGTGCTACAGGACACATTTTTTTTTATCAATAAAGAAGTTTTAAAGAAATGATGCTTTTGGAATGTAACTAATAAAATGAGCATACCTAATTTTCATATTCTCCTTGTGGATGGCCAAGATCATCCCATTTACAGCCCATATCCATCAGAAACATAGGAAATAAGGAGGTTTCTCCACACCAGGCAGACAGATTTTTTTCAGGAGCTTCCCAGCTGGGCAGCTCTTGGCCAAACAAGCAGCACTTGTGTCTGTGAGCTGTGAATTACAGAATCTGGGAACTTTGAGCTGATAAAGGCTGAAATCACTTTCCCTTGGCGTCATGGGAGATCTGAATCAGTCCTATAGTGAGAGCAAAACAGGAAATCACCAATTCAAAAAGCCAGATTTGTTGAGTAATGGTCGAAATTGAGCCACTGGTCATTTCACTCCATACTGTATAAACAGAAATGGTTAAAAGCCTCCTGGTGGAGTTTTTAGATAAATGTTATTAGAGAATGTTAGGAGATGGTGTGAGGAATGTAGCTCAACTGGCAGCATCACCCTTTTGCTTTGGGTTATAGTAAATGACTCCTTTTGTTTTGTGTTTTTTTTCTTCATTGGGCTGCTATGATTTGCAAGAAAAGAGAAAAGGCAGGACACGCCTCATTCACAGAAAGTGAGGTTTTGGCATGGACAAATATTCACTAAGGACCACATAATGAAAATGCCTTAATTTTCTTTCAAATCATAGTTCTTTTAACCACTGCAGGTGTGCTCTGGGGTTTTCCCCCTCCCACACTCTTTTCTGTAGATCATTTTCAACACTTGTTCAGGAAACCTCTGAGACAGTTTTCCAGGTGTTTGTGTGTCAGGGGTGCTGGAGCCCAGCATTTGCATCCCTCTGGAGAGCCCAGAAGTGGTATGGAGCTGATGTCTGGGTTTCTTTTGGCTCCAGTTTTGGCAACCCAAAGTATTACAAGTGTCTTTTGCAACTTGAGGACAAATGTCTGCACTGAGTTGGCTTAGATGAGATGTTTTGGAAAAAAATTCTTGATTGTGAGGGTGGTGAGGCCCTGGTACAGGTTGGCCAGAGAAGCTGTGGCTGCCCCATCCCTGGAATTGTCCAAGGCCAGGCTGGATGGGGCTTGGAGCAACCTGGGACAGGAGAAGGTGCCTTCCAAGGCAGGGCATTGGAATCAGGTCATCTTTAAGGTCTCTTCCATCCTAAACCATTCCATGATTATATACACAGCATCGAATTTGAAGATAAATTTTCCAAAACCATGAAAGCCTGAGTCCTGTAGGAATTCTCACCAGCTCACAATAGCACTGGTAAAATAGTAGTGAAAAAGCTGTGAGAGGTGTATATGGCTGGTTTTATGGCTAATTTCTGGTATTTTTGGCACGTGTGTTCATTAGCATTTGAATGGCTAGAAGATTGTGAAGCATTATCAGATAAATAAGGCTAGACAGGCTGGATTGCTGCAGCTGCTGTGGGAGCCCGCTGAGCTCAGAGCAAATTTGTGATGTCTCTGTACTGAAGTGGCACAGTTGGGCTCTGGCTGATGTCCTGCACGAAGCCTTGGTGGCTCAGGGCCCCACTGATGGCAGAGCAGCTGGAAAGGCTGCTGCAGGTCAGTCTGAGAGCTGAGATTCATCTTCAGCTCTGGCTTCAGGCCCTGGGGCATGCCTCGAGCGTTGTGCCCCAAACCTCTTCTCTCCACAGTGCGCTGTTAACCTCTGATGGAGCAGACATCCATGGAGAGTTAGGTCTGACACATCCATAGCGTATTTCACCAGAGAACATCTGGCAGAGCCCTTGCCTGCCTCTTCAGCATATGCTGCCTCATTATCTTCACTTCCTCTCTATTGTGCTTACCCCTCTCCCATTCTGATAGCGTTCAACGCTCGCTTTGCAATGCCGGGAGTGATCAGAAGTGAGGTCAGATGGCAGAGGAGCAGCATTCCCTGAAGTCTTTGTTATGGGAACCTGCAGGAGACAGGAGCAGATGTTTGCATCTGTGTGGAGCTGAAGAGGGAGGCTGTCCTGCTGCAGAGTTGTTTGTAGATGTGCTTCAGAGGATATTCAGTCTCCAAACTTGGGAATAAGCGGTTTGTCTGTTGCTATTGAAGTTAGGAAGGGCAGTAGGACAATCCACAGGCTGCCTTGTTTTCCTTTGCTGGGAAACAGAAAGTGTTTAGCTTGTATTGCATAGAAAGGTGTAAAATTTCAGGCTGTGGAAAATAACTAGAAATGGCTGTTGAAGTGAAGAGATGAAGCTAAAATTGAATCCTTTATTTCTCCAGCCTGCAGGTCACACCACTGCCCTTTGTGCTCTGTGTGGACAAGTGATAACGTGGTAGTTAATGATGAAGTAACAAATTGCTGTACAGACTTTTAAATACCATCCTGCAGTATCAATGTGAGCTGCCCTGTGAAATGCAGTCTGTGTCAGTGATCTGCTGACAGCTGTTTTCCCCAGCTCTCGATTCACTGCTCATCTGGTGACTGCCCATTGCCCTTCCCGGCGCGCACCGGCATTTCTCTGTTTCCATGGCATTGCTTTGCATGTGGAAGCAGTGCCAGAGCGTGTACCTGGTTCATTTTACTGTCTTAATTGTTCTCATCTGGGAAAGAGGTATCAGCTCAACCAGCTCAATGAAGTTTGTCAGAAGTGAGGTATGAATCAGTGACTGCAGCTACCCAGAAACCTTATGCCGGTGGTTGAAGACTTACTGCAGTATCTCTCAAAAAAGTGCAAAACAGTTTTGTCTTACTCTGAGCTTTGTTTTAGTCTTTCCTACAGTTTGGGGATTAAGCTGTAAGTTTAGGGGTAGTATTTTCAAGAACCTTGATGACTTAGAAGAGTCAACTCCAATTTTAAAAGGAAATTTTTTCTTGCCAGTGATTCAGAGTGTTGTCTCTGGTGCTTACTGTGCTGGCGAGCACATGCAGCAGAGATAGGGGGAGGTTGAAACTTCCTAGAGAAATATTTACCATGGATACTTGGTGGCACATGGAAATGGACCCCAGATCTTTCATGCAAAGAAAGACAACTTCCTGACTACTTATGAGTCACGTTAATTGCCTTGTGACAATTTTACCTGACAAACCTCACTGTGGTATCCAAGAGAATCACCAAAAGGAATTGATCTCTGCTTAGTGCTCCACTGTCATGCAGGAGATGTTTCCATCTCAACTGTATTTGAAGAAAGTAAGGCACAGAGGAGGGAGGAGGATGTGTCCCTTGACTTTGACACCTGTAGGTGGGAACAGCTTACAGGTGTCTCGGTTTGAAAGTCGGTGAAGGAAGGCAGGAACCTCCCTTGGAATGGAAAATGTGTCTCCCTTCCCTCGGAATTATTCTAACTCCGAAATGCAGGGGGCTGTGAGGCAGAGGTTCGGGAAGAGCAATGCCAGTTCTCTCCTAGCACGTATCCAAGGCGAGCAGAGCGCAGGGGCAGCAGCCCCAGGCAGAGCGGAGCCCCAGCCCCGCCGCTCCCGCCCGCGGCCGCTTTCCCCTCGCTGCAGTTCCGCTCGCAGCCGCCAGGGGCGCTGCCGGCTCCCGGCCGGGCGGGGCGGGGGCGATGGTTCCCCGCGCCGCCAGGGGGCGCTGTGCCGCCAGCTCGGCTCCCTCAGGCGGCCATGGCGGGCGGGCTGGAGGGCGAAGGGAGCGGCTGGAATGGCGGCGGCGGGCAGAGCCCAGAGGAGCAGTGGAAATGTAGCAGAAACTCTGCAGCCTTAGCGGGAGCGCTGGGGGTCAGGCAGACACGGGGTGCTGGGTTAGAGTGTAGTGAAAAAGCCCCCTTTTCCACAGGGTGTAGCAGCTGCCGCATAAAGCTGGGAGACGCGGCCTATGGGAGGAGGATGTGGGTTTTGCCCTGAGGCACCTGAGGAGATGGTGAGGGTCCTTTCCAATCAAATTAGGCGTTGATATGGTCACAATGAAAAGGCTGCTCTGAAGAGCAAAGACCCACAGTAGGAGAAGCAATGGGAGGTCAAAAGCTCCAAAATGGCAGCCAATCCTCTGGGCAGCGACTGCAGACCAGCTGTGCCTCCTCCGATGCCGACAGCCAGAGAAACCGAGCCCAGCCCCTCACTACCCGGCCAAAATCTCGTGGTATCTTTGCCCTTCTAAAGAGAAAACTCCCCAGGTAAGAGATAGCCAGCTGCGCCCTTCCCACACCTTGGCCATTTCTTTTGTCTCAAATACTGGTCATTATTGTCTCTTAGCAACAGATGGGACAAAATTCCATGGAAGAAACAAAAGGAAAAATCCTAACTCCCAAAACAGGCTTTTTGAAATTAGGCAGCATTTTATATGCTCCAAGCACAGCTACCACTGATTCTAAAGATACTGGCCCTGCTACAAATGAGTCTTATGGGTTCCTGCCGTGCATACTCTCTCCCTTTTCCCTAAAATGGGGGAATGCATTGGCAGCCTTTTGTGCAAGGATCAAAATTCTCCTCATTGCAAGGGTTCTGGGGTGTTTGGCAGCCAGACTGCAGGCTCAGATATGTGGAAAACCCCATGGCTTAATACCTGTGCCCCTGAGGGTCTGCATGTCGTGGTAGGCTGAGGCCATGAATGGTGGGATCACTGCTCACCTTTCCTAAACACTGGGGGGACTGGGATACCACTGGAGGGCTAATGGATGGCTCTGCTGCTCGAGGGGCTGGATATGAGCCAAAATAGAAATGGATTTTGGGCTTGTGCCCATCGTGCTGCCTAGCCAGCTCACCAAGGTCACACAAGGGTTGTGGGAGTCGATGGGCTTGTGACCAGCCTCTGCATACTGGACTGGAATACCTTGGTTACTCAGGCCTTCCCTGAGAGGCTGCCTGGCTGCTCCAAGAAACTCTGGAGAAAAGAGGACTCTGAGGGCAAAACTGGGATTATAACCATAGGATTCTTGCCTGTCTTCCTGCATTTCCCAACTTCATTTCTCTATTTTCTTTGAATTCCCCAAATAAATGAAGCAGAGCTCAGCAGCCTCTGTCCCTGTACATCCCCTGGGTAAAAGGGGATCTTTCTTGGGACAGTCTGGCTGGCAAATCCTTCCAGTGCAATCTCTGCCTCTTGGGTGACACAGACACCCAGAGCTGTGCTTCCACAGGATTTATGGAGATTGTTCAGGAAGTCTTCAGCATTAACATAAGAGTTTGTAGTTACCACCCCCCCCCCCCCAAAAAAAAAAAAAAAAAAAAAAAAAAAAAAAAAAAAAAGATTTTTTAGAGAAACCTGTAAGTAGTGTTCTCTAATCAAAAGTACCAATTCTACATTAAGAATTTATTAACACAAGAAGAAAAAGGCATTTGAAATGCCTTGTTCTCCTTGTGAGATCACCCTATAGATATGGTCCACTTAATTGCAGTGCTTAATTGAGACAGCCACTTTTACTGGGACATCTCCCAGGGAGCCATTGTAGCCTAATGATTATCAATGCCAATGGTTGTTGCCTAATCAGGTCAGTGCCATAAATCCCTCTTAACAAGAATGCATTCAGTGAGTATCAAGTGATTAAACAGTGTTTAAACAGGTGTTAAATAAGTGTGGGGGGCCATGTTTAAACACAGGGAAAACCAAAATAAAGTGGAAAGCAATAGGTGTGAATCTTCAAAATAATACATGCTATTTTGGTCCTTTCTTTTCATTTAGTGCAGGGCTTTCTCTGATCACTCTCAAATCTCACTTGGAATTTTTTATCTTTTATAGTGGGATGAAGAGTCCTGTGAAGGAAAGCTGGCCAAAAGCTTAGGGAATCAGCACTAACTCTCATTAGGTTTGCCACTCATGTAGGGCTTCCCAAAGATCCTTAACTACTCTAGGAATTTCTATATATGCTGGGATGGATTTTTTGGGGGGAGGGAGGGTGAATGCTTTTTAGTGGTAGTTTATACAGCACAGTTGTAAAATAGAGTGATAGTGATGCTGCTGGGACAGCTGAACCCTTCTGTTGCTGTTGACTTAACAGCCTTAGGATAATGTGGACAGCCAATAGTGCATGGACTGCCCCAGAACGCTTGTGGTCCCTGTGCTCTGTTGCTGTCTTGAATACAAATGGCAGTTGTCCACCTTTGTCCCCTCCCTGGCCAGAAAAGCACCTCCTTTTCCCAAGGCACGACTTAGCCTGTAATGGAAAGGTTTGCTGTGTCAGGATTCTGCTGTGCAGGCTGTGTTCTTCTCCGTTTTTGATCTGATTATGCGCCCTACAGTCCCTATTGATTTATAACAAAATCCAGTTGTGACATATTTGATGAGAACGCAGTGCTGAATTCAATTTGGGAGAGAAGCTTAATCAGCTCTCTCTGTAAAGTTCCAGAGGTGGGCATTTTCTAAAAGAATTACTCAATATCTAATGGAAATCTTATGGCATCAAAGTGAAACCTTTGGATTGTGGGAACCTGGAGACTGTGAGTCCATCCCACTGGTGCCATGTGAAATCCATACAAGTGCCTTGTGCATCCAAAACAGCTGCTCACAGCTGCCTTTTCCTCATCCTGGTTTTCTAAGAACCAGGTCTCTTTTCTGAGCGTTTTCATGGCCCTGGTTGCTCTAACGTTTTGTTTGCAGCCTTCTAGGTTTTCACAGCTGTTTTCCTAGCAACCGTGTGCTTGTGAGAGGAGTCATTTCATGTTGGTTCACTTGCAGTGCAGGGAGTCTTTGGAACCATTGCTGCAGGTTAAAAGGCAGCTATTTTGTTGTTATTTTTATTTTGACATGAGGTTAGACCCCGCTACAAGAGAGCTGTCGTGTGTGCAAGCAGGTGCCAACTCTGTTCTCTCGATGCACTTCCTCTTTATTAACCAGCAACTGGAGCTTTGTCTGGTCCTTTGGTGAAAGTTTATTTTATCTTGGAGTCTGGTTTGGTTTTCTGCTCGGCCTTCAATAATGTAGAAAATCAGAAAATGTTCATCTTTTACCCCAGGACAAGTTTTATGCACTGAATCACTCCACTGTACTAGAATAACCTTTCTTAAATTCACACAAGTATCATTTGAAACCTGATGTAAGATTTGGCAAACTTTTTTTAAAATTACATTCTAGCTCCTATTGATGTTTATAAAAATAAACAGCAAAAACAACACCCTTCCCTCCTCATGCCATAGACTCATTTAATGGATCATTAGGAGTTTGAAATACAAATAGCCCTGTATTTTATTACACAGCAAGCTCGATGACCAAAGATATTTTGGAACTCACAGGAAGCATGGCTGGCATTACAGCAGCTACTTGATTTTTGCAGTGCTTCTCCAGCTTTGCAGTACACAGCCACCAGATGCAAAGGGACAGGTTGTGATAAATCTTTAATTAGAGCCATATTTAACATTGCAGAACTAAAAACTTCCATAGAACTGGTACAGTTGTTACTGGCATGTATTTTCAGCCTCAAGGTATGTTCCCAAACTGGGTGAATTTCCATTCTGGCACAAAATTGAAATCTGTTGTTTAAAGTCTTCTTGTGAATTACTAAGATGTGCAGCTTCTTTTGATTTTCTTGTTTTGAAATTTTGTACTTTTTTTTTTTTTCATTTGTAGATGAACATCCAAACAAGCATAGAATTTAGCCCTTATTCTGGGAAAACAAACAGGCAAACTCATAAATAACAAAGCAGTCTGGAATGGAAGAAACTGCTATTATTATCATTATCATTATCCTCCTGTTAAAGTCAGTCTGAAACAGTGAAAGTTAGTGGTCTGGTGATCATCCTTCCAGGGATTTAGCAAGGAGAGAAAATTCGTCTTAATCTGAGTCTTATTCTAGGTGTGGAAATATAAACCCAGTCTTCCTCTTCAACTGCAGGTCAGTGGGGGTTAAGGTGTGAGTGCTCCAGGAGAGCTTGTCTGGCTCCCCAGCCCAGCTGCAGAAGGACAGAAGGGAAGGCCATCAAAATTCATCTTTGGGGCTCTCAGTGTCCTGTCCAGACTTTCCAGAAGCACTCTTTCCCCTCCCCAGCAGACCCCACCAAGATGGCCATCATTTGCTTTCTTTTTGCCATCCTTTGCTTCCCTCTGTTTGTGCCAGAGCCCACCTTGCCTCAGGTCCCCTGTGTGTATTTATGTACCAGGCTTTTGTCTGTAGCTCCTTGGATATATTTTGAGATTGTTTTGTGCCACTGACAATGTGGAGACCCGTGTTTGCTTTGTTCTCAGTTGGTGCTTCCTGGTCAACAGAAATAAAAAGCTGGTTGTGTTAACAGCTGACAAGGTAAGCTCTGTGGTACAGGGCCAGCAAGCTGGGTATTCTTCTCTCCTGAAAGGTGTGCCCCATCAACTGCTGGCTTCAGTTTTCTCAGTTCAATCCCTTCCTGTTCTTTTTTCAGGGATAAGTTGGTGACTTGCACTTAGGACTTTAATTGTCTTTGACAGGGGAGTTGTAGCTCTCTTTTCTTGATACTTTTGCATGTGCTTTATAAACCAAAAGCTGAGCAACCCAGCTGGAGATGCAGTGAATTCCTCAGGAGTGTCTGTGTCACAGGAGGGGAGGCTCGAGGCAGAACACAGCCAAAGCCTGGTCTTACTGCTGGCAGTGCCTCGTTTGCAGGGGGTATAGAAAGGTGTGGGGAGGGGAACAATAGACAAAACAGGTCTCTGGGTTAGAGGTGAAAATTGAAAGGAGCAGGAAGGCTCATTGCTGGAGCTGGTGCCCAGAATCCACTTCCATAAGGTGCAGGTTCATTTTCCCTGTATTTCAATCCAGAGTAGAGAAAGTCTGAGCACAGTGTTCAGTAGAACCCTGTTCTTCCTGAATTAAATTCCATTTAATGGGGTAAACAGCAAATAAAAGCATTTTGTCTCTTTGGTGCATGCTTAATGCTCTGCCTTCCAGAGAGTCTTTCCATACTTATGGTAGCAGGTATAACTTATTCTTAGCCATGGAACCCAGAATTGGGAGGCTGATGTCACCATCTCTGCTGTTCTTTCTGTATTCAGTTTCCTGCTTTTTCAGATCTCTTTCCAACCTGTCTGTCTCCAAATACTTCTTCCTAAAATAATTCTTTGTGAAGTGACAGGCACAAAGGGACCTGAAAAAGAAAGTAAGCTGAGGATGACTGAAGGTGCTGATGAAAGGCAATCAGCTGGGGAGAGCAAAGCATCAGATGTGATCTGTCTGGCATGTGCCTAATTATCCTGTGCCTTCAGGCATGCAGCCGGGCAAGAGCGGGGAAGTTCACTAAGCACGTTCACTTCATTTCCCTGTGCTGCTTTTCACACGTAGGAAAAAAAGTGGGGAAAAATAAGTTCCTTAGGATAAGCAACAGGACGGTAAGAGGGGATGTAGAAAGGAAAAAGGCTTGACTGGTGTAGTGAAGCATATAATGAGGTAATTAGAAGTGTGAGAAGTTGACAAAGCACTAGACCAAGATGAATTGCATCTTGTATTGAGATGCATTACCCCAAGGGCTCAGGAGATGGGTAAGGAGCTAGAGCAGCTTCCCTAAATGAACTTGCACGAGTATCCCTCAGTACTGTTTCTGTCCTTCTGAAGTGCAGAGCTTCCATAGGGCTGGAGGGGGGTTGGCATTATGCACACAGTTTACAAGGAAAACAAGCTGGAGTAAAAATAATACAGATGGCTTTGCTAACCATGAGGAAAACCAGGGAGGGAGGACATTGCTTCAGGTAGCAAGATTTATTTGCTGGGAGAGTGGTAGAGCTGCTGTAAAGTCAATATTTAAGTTAAAAATAATTTCATTCCCAGTCTATATCCAGTTGGCAGCAATTAAATGAGCATGCCTGTAATCTGTGTCCTTCCGAGGAGTGTCTGTCCTGCAGCATGTTTGTGTTGGACCCAGCCAAAGACGGCACTGAACCAAATAATAACAACCCTGTCCATCCTTGCAGCTTTTCCTGACGTGCTTTTCGTCTGATGTAGCCCTCCCTGCTTCCCATCACCTGGCCATTATTTAGTGTAACAACAAGAAAAGCTCTAAAACAAACTGGTAAAGACTTATCTGTGGGGATGCTGCCACTTGCTGCCCTTAAGTGAGGGTGACACGAGAACACAGAAGTCCATTTTTGTAGCCAGAATCCCAGTTTGTGTACCTGTTAAAATGCATCATTTGCAGAACTTCTGTGGAGGAAAAGTGTTTCCTGTGTTTTTCCTTCTTGTAAATGAGTGCCTGAAACGAATCAGGTGTTTCTGCTTCAAAAAAGAGGCAGTTTCTTTAGTTTTTTCTTTCAAATACTGTATTTTAGTTTTTTTACATTGATAAAATGATCAGGGCTTTCTGTGACCCTGGAAGGCTGCACTGCCCTGGAGTTCTCTGCACATATCCCATGCATGCACATGAATTCTGTCAGTACCTGCTGAGGTTTTTTTGAATTTTACATGTTCAATTTAATTTCTAAATAACCCTGAAAAAAGTAGAGTAAGGGAAAAATGCAGCTGTTTCCTACTGACATAAGGTATTTTGATATGAAAATGCCCTCACTGGTTGTGTATTATTTTCTTCTGACCTGATTTTACTGATTTTTTTGTGGGTTAAATTTGTCCTAGGACCCCTGTGAACACAGCAGGTACTTCTGTGAGGCAGAATGGGCGGAGGGTTTTGCATTCTGATGTTACAGAAGTTGATTCAGGTTCATTAAGATGAATGGAAAGCCTGCCATTGATTTCAGTGGAGTTAAATCAGGCTCATATCCTCAATCTAATGAAAAACATTATCCACATGACTCTCATTAACTCTGTTTGCAAAACAGACAGCAAGATATGACTCCAGATTTCTGCTGAGACATATGACAGTGATGATGATGATGATTATCCTGTAGAACAGACAGACCCTTGTGTTTAGAAGAAATTCACTGCCTGGATTTATCCCTGTTGTACCTGCTTTGTTCTCTTTTGTGTGGTGAGGAGGATTTTTGGGGTGGCTGCTCTGGAGCACCCCGTTGTGCTGCTGCTGGAGCCGTGGCTTTGGGGGGGTCAGCGCATTTTCCTGGCTGTGCTGGGGTTGTGTTAAAAGGCAAATTAATCATCTGTCAGAATTTATTTCTAAGGTTTTCTTATCGGGACAGTGACCAGTGTGTGCACTTTTGGGAAAGCTACTGCAATACTTTTTTGTTATGTTTGGTTGGCAGTAGGAAATCTCATTTCCTTGCACTTTTTTTTAACCTTGAAAACTAATTTACAAATTGTGGCTCACAACAGGACGGCAGAATGCCAAGGCATAATTGACTGACACAAAAGAAATTAAGTTTGGGCAGGCAGTATAAGAACCTGATCCTCTTGAAATCAGTGGTGCAATTCCTGTTATTTTTACCTTTGGTTTCGTTGAATCCTTCAGATGTTCATAGATTCTCAAAGCTTGAACCTCATCATGTTTGGCATTTTGTTAAAAGTTCCAATTTCTGCAGTCCCATCATGACATAGATTTTTTCGCTTTGTTTTGAGAGAGGAATTCTCTAGCTATTGTATGAGAAAGTTTTAAAATAGCATAAAAAATGGATCAAGAACATGTAAAAAAGTGTAGATGCATGATACTAAAAACCTTATAACACATAAGCTTGTTTAAATTGTTTTGTTGTCGTTTTGGATCACTGGACACAACAATAAAATACAAGGTGTTATATACATGATGTGTCTGTCATGTGTATGCACATGCCCTGAATGTCTATTTTTTGGTGACGTGGAGAATACCCAAACCAGCATTATTTTTTCCAGGTAAACTAAATGATATTCTGGAAAATTTAGGTGTGACTTGACAACTTTAAATACCAAGCTACAATTCAAACGACATTTAATATCTTTTGAAGATGGCAGAATCTGTCAGCACTGTAGGTCTGCAGACACACACACACATGCAAAAGCCTCACTGGTTATTTTTTTGTTGTTGATGGATCTCTTAAGTATCACAGCAACCCTCAATTTATTTCTGCAAAGGGAGGAGATATATGGGCTGCATGTCCCTGTTTATTTTGAAGTGGTTGCCAAATGTTCTCTTTAAAGGTGGTACATTTTAAGGAATTTTATGCTTGTTTAGTTTTTTAAATGTTTATTTCCTCTGGGGTGGTTGTTTGTTTGACTTTGGGTCCTCTGATGTGTGTGTATGAGGAGTGGGCTTGGAGGAGTGGAGGAGGTTGTTTATTTTTCTTTTTTACCACAAAAAGAAATAACTTCCTCCTCTCCCTTGTGGCTAAACAAGCCATCAAAGTCTAGGAGGAGTTGAAGCTGATGGTCCTTGACATGCACAATTGGTTTAAACAAACCAAAAGTATGTTTCCATATATATTTTTAAACACATGTGTGATTAAAATTATCCCCTAAATAATTTTGGCTTGCCTGGTTGTGGGAGGACAGTTTCCTTTTTTCTTAACTTCCAAGTACAGACATGTTCTGTTGCTTGCTGTAGGTTACTAAAGACAAATTTTATGAGTCAAGACATATTATTTCTAAAAGATAGCAAGTGGAAGGAAATGAGCTTCTTTAGAGAGGCAGAAAAAAGACAGGGTTAATTTTCTTCTTATAGAAAGCATTCATTCACCATTAAAAGTGAATTTTTCACTATCTTTATTCTTAAATAAAGTCTGCTTTTGCCTTGCCCTACCTGTTTTCCAAGTGAGTGTTCTGAAATCAGCTTTTCCTCTTCCTCCAAACTCCCCACAAAGTACAAACTATGGGAGAGGGCAGGTTTGGTCTTCCAAAATGCCTTGTCTATATCTCTTCTCCAATGTGCTGGTCAGTCAGAAGCTGTGCTTTGCTACACCTAACTGGACATTGAATAAACATATTTGAATAAACCTCAGGCACGGGGGGTTATTATGGCCAGAGCAACCATCCCAAGCCTGAAATCACAGCGTGTTTGGGACTGCATGAGGAAGGAGATGTTCTTTGCAGGAAGGGTCGTTTGTGAAATCCTGCCTTGCACAGGTGACTCCAGCCCAGGTTCTGTGCAGCCAAAATTGCTGACAGGGAATTTTCCTGTGATGGATGGAGTGATGATGTGAGGGCTGCCAGCAAATTTGTTTGGCTGCTGCAGCTATGTATCCACCTGCACTTGGATGGCCAAACTTTTAGTCCTGTGAAAGGTGTGAATTATGCACAACGTACCCTTAAACCCTGCAGGCAGCAGCTGGATCCACCAGCCAGTGCTGTGCAGGGACAGAGGACATGAGTGAGCAGGAATAGCTCAGGGAAGAAGAGTTCCCATGCTAGCAGTCAGGCTGATGCCACAGGCAGCCCTGGGAAGTGTGTGTTTATCTTCTGGCCATCCCTTTATGTTGTCAAGATGACTTTTACAAGAGGTCACAAGGTCGCTTTTGTAAATGCACAAAAAGCTTGGAATAGACAAGTGGTGGGTTACCAGGGTTAGGAGATGGCGAGCCTGAGGAGGGGATGCCAAGACAGAGGAGTCTTTGGAGGAATAAGAGGAAAGGATAGAGGAGAGAAAATCAAATATAAGCAGTTCTGCCAGTGTCAGTATGGGCTGCTGTTGATCAGGAGGCAGAGCTGGCAGGGCTATTGGAGCTGCATAGGGAATTTAGTATTTTTGACCCTTAGCATTTTCTCCCTATTCAGCCTTTCTGTGACAAGCCTTTGTATTTTACCCTTTCTTGGTATCTTGTTGTTTTTGTTTTTTTTTTGACAAATGCTTCTTATCTGCAAACAGCAAAAATTAAATGAAAGGAAATTATGAGATTTGTTGGCTCAGCATGCCAACAAGAGCCTGCTCAAATGCTTTTCACCCTGGGTTGTGTGAACTTTTCATTTCTCCCACTGGAGTGGGACTGAGCTCATCAGGTTATGTTGCCTGTGGAGGCTGGGCCAGGGGCTGGTGGGTGCTCTCAGATGAGCTTGAAGCAGAGCTGGCAGCCTGTGGGTGTGCACTCCTTTCCCAGCCTGGAGTAGGTGTCTTGCAGCCTGGTTTAGTGGGAACATCAGCCTGGTTGTGCCACGGCTGCAGGACCTGCTCAGACGTGGCTTCAGGGAGACACACGTGAACAGAGGAGGAGGACAATTCCTTCCATCACTTGTTCAGTTTAGGAGAAGCAGAAGTGGCTCAGAGTTTGTTGAGGGATCACTGCACAAGTCCATTCTTGTGCTTCCTGAGGAATGTTTTTTCTTTCCATTTTTCCTTCTTATAATCACTTCATGAACTGTGCATGAGACACTGAGCTCTGCTGCCACTTGATTATGGTCAAATATTTTGTATTGGTGTGTCAGTCTGAGCTGTTTTTGCTGAAGGATTGCAAATCAGACGTTGGACAATGCCTGATCCCTCATCTTTCATAGGGATGTGCAAAGAAAAGTGTTGAGAGGGTTTAGAAGTTATCTTTTGCTTTTTGTGTTAGAGCTTTACTTCAGAACAGAACACATACTGCTCTACTATATTTAGCACAAAGCCAAATTATATTGCTGAAGGTTTTTTGGCCTGCCATTGTTCATTTACACTAATTTGGCTGGCTTAGAAAGATGTTGGAAGTGCAGCTTTGCCAAAGGTCCTCTGTCCTCCAAGAGCCCTAACAGGATAGCTAATTCAGACAAGCTCATGTCTCAGAGGAATCCTCCATTAGCTGATCTTCCATTAGCACTGCTAGTGCTTATACCTTTTATTCCAGGGGGAATTGAGCAACTCCCACACTCTGTGCATTGGCAAATTCCAGTCCGCAGCTTCCTCTCATCACTCACTAGAAGATGCTCACATAAAGGAGCGTGAAAGCAAGGGAGGGGCATCAAGATGTGGTTACTTGCAAAGAGCCCTGAAAGCAAGTACAGACAGTGTATTATATGTCATGTGTTTGATATTGAAACTGCTGTGACTCTCCCCTGCCTCTCCCTTCTACCTTTCCATAGAAAATACCTTTGCTGTCCCAGGAGCAGAAGAGAGAAGCTTGGATGTAGCTGGATACTGAACTGGTACCTGCCTGATCTGCCCTCAGCTATTCAGAGGGAAAGGGCCTCTGGCCATTAGATGATTTTGTCTCATGACACATTTAATCAGATTACAGTGAATTTATCACCCTCTTGAAACATCAAAAATTTGTCAGATGAAAGAAACTCCATAATCTGCTCAGCTGAACTGAATCAAGCTGAGTTTAACTTTGGAACTGTAACTTTTGGAGGGAGCAGGTCTATTCTTACACCAGGTCCTGTCCCCCAGCCCTGTCGCCCTGGTGTGGAAGGCAGGAATTTTGTTTAAAGCATGTGTCTGTTGTAGGTTTTGGCCCTAAGCAGGATCTGTGTTGTGGGGTGGTAGAAGTGGGATTTTGCAGTGTGGGTGAAGGCAGCTCTGGTCACTACACGTCAGGAAAACAAAAGGTGTTGAATTACTGAAAGAAACATGAGCAAAGAGGGGTTCTGGTTGAGGGTTTTTAGTTCTAGTATACCATATACTTCTCTTTAGAGAGATGCATTGCAGACTGCTGTTAGGAATGTAATTTCATACTGATATTATTTTCCTTCTGTATCTTCCATCTGCATCACTTACTAAATGCATTTTGAATAATTATATGGCAAAGTCCTATCTGGACTTGACAATTAGGCAGAGATACTGCAGCGGAAACACACACACAAAAGCATAATTGTAAATAATGGATATTGACTGGATCTGCCAAAAGTTGCAATAAAAAAAGCCTTGCCTTAGGTCAAATGTTCCTGGCATATGGATGGAGAAAGGAGTCCAGCAGTGTGTGTTATAACATGAGCTGCTGTACATCAACATTTGCCAGCCAGCCCTTTTTTTCTCCTTGTTGTTTGAATTCTTACGGAGCTCTTAACTATCATAAAGGTAGATACAAGCTTTTGAAAACATTCAGCACTTCTGCACTATATGCTTGTCTTGGTTTTTGGTTTTCTGTTTGTTTTTAATAATGAAGTGTGAGGTAATAGAGGGTAACCAAGCTGACAGTTGCTGGTCATCCTTCTCCTGAAAATCAGAGCTTTGTCGTGACTGTTGGTGATCAGGACTTGTGTGTCACCCAGAAGGTTACACTTGAAGAGGAAGGAGCCCTCCACCATGGATCTGTGGAGTTCTGCAGGGCAGGGACACTGTCCCTTTACCATCCATAACTCTGTGTGGTCCCACAGCCAGTCCTTTTCCATGACAGCTGCATCCCGAAGACATGACTGCTCTCAGCTGCTTGCTGGGGCTCAGTTACACTGTGGAATCAGAAATTCTCTAATGAGGAGCTATCCTGTAATTTCAGCTGGGAATTGGCCTTCGGCTTCTGCTCAGATTCTTGATGTAGTCAAAGGAGAACAAAACTCGAGGAGTCTTGCTGGCTCTGCAGCCTGGGCTGTGGATTAAGGCTATCACAAACTACAGGAGGCTTTGCAATTGTTTATGCCAATCCTTGGAGAATAAGTGTGAAATTAAGATCGTGGTCTGATTTATTTATATCATTTCCGTGATGTGCTCCTGTGATGCTGCAGAGCCAATTATAGATAACTATAAATATGCCATTGGGAATCTTTTAAGCATTTACTTTAGTGCTTTTGAGGAAGCCAGTACGAAGTTTAATAGACTGTGGTGAATTATTGACCGAACAAATTATAACCATGGACTAGAATATGGTATTGACATTAGAGATTGTACGGTCATCCTAAGGAGTCATTACAGGATTTAATTCGTGGCACACTGAACTTTGAGATTTACATTGAGTGGAATATTGACTCTGTGATGTGAGAGACACATGTTAACCTGCATGCATGGCAGACCATTGTTAACATGTCTAACATAAAAGTCATAGAG